>NC_086256.1:8250031-8552303 GCF_021018805.1 Prinia subflava | reverse complement strand
GCTCAACAGCTGCACCCTCTGCTCCCCTTGGTTAGGAGGAAAATCTTGGCTGTGAGGGTGGTGAGGCCCTGGCACAGGTTTCCAGAAAAGGTGTGGGTGCCTCATCCCTGGAACAGCTGGACAGGGCCCTGAGCAACCTGGATTGGTGGCAGGTGGGAGGTGTTGGAACAAGGTGATGTTTAATGTCCCTTCCAACACAAACTGTTCTGTGATTCCATGAGGTTTGGTGGCTCCCACGGGGCCCCCGTGCTCAGACCTGCAGCAGCCACTGTGGTGTTTCAGCCTTTGGAGAAGAAATGGAGTGAACTGTCCCTCAGGAGAGCCTCAAGCCTGCCCCTTGGGCATTGTTGGGACACACAAAGCAGTGGCTCTGCCTTTGATCCCCTCTGCTACCTGTGAAGTGTTCTCTTTTGTGGGCATTCTTGTACCTGCTTGAGATGAGGCCAGAACAAACAGAAAGCACCTTAAAGGAGCTTACTAAGTAAGTCTAGGATTGAGCAAACAGCATATTCCAGGGGTCAAATTTAATTCCTTCCTTCCTTTTGTATTCAGATTAGAGGCCAAGGTAGATTTGTGGAAGCCAGGACTCCTCAGCTAATGCTGCTTTTGCACTTAACCTGCAATTTACCTGTCAGTAACAAATGCATAAAAGGCCTGCTAAGCTCTTCAAACTTCCAAACAATTTACCACACCATCAGACGGGCACTTTAGCATCCAAGAGCACAACAGTCTGTTCACATCCAAGGAAAACATCTGCTGCCTGAAAGGACCCTCCTCAAAAATGCATCTGGTGAAATGAATGTGCATATTTAAAGGAACATCATGTTTTAAGTCAATCAAACCCCTCAAAAATAATAATAAAAAGCCTTCCAAAGAGGCTACTTGCCAGTGATGTATTGGCTTGGTTAAGAAGGGCTGTGTTTTCAGAGCCTCCTAAATTCCTCAACTCAAGTGCTGAGTGGAGGTTTATTAAGTGACCTGTCTGGATGTATATCAGCCTTGTCCCTAGTGGGGGTCCTGTGTTAAATTCCATCATTAAAACCTATTACCGAGCTATCAAAACCCGCTGTAATTCCATCTAATGACCTCATTTCCCTAAGCATAACTCAGCTCAGGGTTTGCTGATGTGGAGTTACCTCTTGGTGGGCCGCAGCCCCTGAGCAGAGCAGGGGGCGGGAGGGGAGAGAGGGAGAAATCAATGTCTGCGGAGATGACAAGGCACATGGCCAGGGACTGGGGACCAAGAAACTATCCAATATCCCATTTCCTATCCAGTCTATTAGCAGCTGAAGTCAGCCAGGGCTCCGGGTTTGATTGAAGGCTTGGCTCAGACCAGATAGAGGAGGAGAAGCCCAGGCAACATGGCCACCAGGCGAGGCTCCTTTCCAGCCAGCTGAAACCGCTCCTGAAAGTCGCTGTTTGTAAAAATGGATTACTGCGTTAAAAGTTCAAAATGTTCTTTTTATTTCATTTTAATTTTTTTTTTCTCGGGGTGGACACAAGAAAAAAGGAAGGGAAAAAAAAAAAAAAGCCTTTCCGTTCTCCCCCCCCCTTCATTCCCCCTTCCACACACACCTCTACTTGCCATGAAATCATTTCGTAAATACAAAAAAGGCCCCTCAGGCTATTGGTGCCCAGACACTCATTTTTAGAGTGGATAATTGACTCCTTTCAGTTGATAATTCATAGCTTGCATATGCCAGCTAATACATCAGTGCCCAGAGACTCAGCGAGAGCCCCAAGCACAAATGGGAGAGAGGGAAAGGAAAAGGGAAAAAAAAAAAAGGAAGAAAAAAAAAGAAATATTTCAGATGATAGATGAGTGCATTACGGCTTTATGAATGAATTATGTCCTGCAAATACCTTGAGCAGGAGAGACTGTCGGCCTGTATCTATACTAATCTGGGAGGAATTATGACGATTTTCACATTAAAAAGGGAAAAGGGAAAGAATTAATTGAGCAATTGGGCCATTAAAAATGTATGTCAGCATGTTCTGTATGTCCATTTTCCAATTTATCATACGCTAGGAAGCTTCCTCCCAGGGTGACTGCCATTTTTCTTCTCTTTCTTGTGTTTGATCTCTTTTTTTATTTATTGTGGGTTCCTGTCATACCAAACCAGCTCAGGATCATTTTGACAAGACAAAGTCTGAGATTTTTTTGCAGTGAGGAGTTTTCTTTGTGCTTGTGATCCCTGTCGAAAAATAGGGGCGAGGGAACCCTAATGAATTTCTTCTTTGCATCTCACAGCTCCTACAGTCAGTGCTCGTAACTTAAAAAGAAATTATTTCACCCTGTCGATTTTTATTCCTTTTCCATCTGAGAAAGTTTGAGATGGAGTTACCGTATAGGTGGGTGGATGAAGTTTTATTTAAAAAGTAGTTTGCTAAGTCTGGCTCGTCTAAAAGCACCAAGGGTGAGTGCCAGCACATGCAAACACCTGCTCTACACGCATGAGTGAAATGTCACACACCACTGCTTGAAAAATTCACTGACACCCACGAGGCATCGCCCAGCCCTGGTGCTGAGCTGTGGATCACATCCATTGTTGGCCACAAATGGCTGTAGTGTTTGTATTCCTCATGAGTCCGCTGCAGAAAGTGTTAATTATTTTCAGGTCTGAGAAAGAATTAAGTAGATTAAAAGAGTTTGCCAATGGGAAAATGATTTTAGAATAACAGCAATGTTAGGAATTGTTTCCAACTCTATAATTAGTAGGATTGTTTAAATAACTGAAATAAGAACAAATATTTTTTCTGCTTTCATATACACAATATATTCTATTATATTGGCTCAAAATTTTAGCACCCTTAAAAAACAAACCTTAGAGACTACCCAAAAATATCAGTAATTCAATCAGTGTAAAAAAAATCCTGTTTCAGCAAATTTCAAGCAGCCTGACCAACACATATTGTTTAACCAGTGTCTTCAATTTTCTAATCCAGGAATTATGCTTCACCTGAACTTCCTCTAATACAATTAGCGTGGTGTATTTGCTGAAACATAATGCCTTTACAGAATAATGTTTTATGCTGCAAAGCATATCTAATCTCTTCACGCAAGCCACTCTGGCAAATCATTTTATAATATGCAGGAAATTTTTGATATTGTTTATGTTCTTGTGTTTATGAGGTCTTTAATTGATTGTAAGCTGCTCTTTAAGTACTTAAAGATGTTTTTTAAATCCTATTAATTTTCTTGTCTTTTTTTTTTCTCCCCAGACTTGTTAAATATTTGCTGATGTGGTGGCTGAAACATGAGAGTGCTGGAGGAGAATTTCAGCAAATTATTGTGTTTGTATTCAGGACCTTTATGTGGGATATGCAGATTTGTTATCTTATTTGAAGTGCAGCAAGTCCCTAAATTCTCTTTGATCATGGTGTACCTGGGACTGGGAGTGTTGCTGTGGGTTTGGTTTAGTTATTCTCTGCTCTGGTACACAATGAAGAGGTAAGCACATCTCAGTGCAAATGTCACCCTCCTGGATATCAGTGCTTTTTCAGCAGCTCCTCTGCTGTACAGAAGCTTTTGGGAGGTTTTAACAACCCCTGTGAGAAGGCTGATGTGTATAAAAGGGATGTGAAGCAGATTTCTGCCACTGCAAATCTTCCTGCTCTTCGAAAGATACCTGTGTTCCCCAAGACTCTGCAGTTTTATACTGGGGGAAAAGCAGAGCAGCACCCAGGAACACTTCCAGCTCTTGCTGCCACCTGACAAAGCGTCCCATGCTCCCAAGTTGATCCCAACCCAGTTATTCCCCTCCTCCCACTCTGGTAGGAGCCCTCTCCTCCAGCTAGGCTGGTCTTGGAGAGCTTGCATCCCTGTGGACAGTTTTATCTTCAGCAAAATGACCCCACAAAATATTTGGTCAGTAAATCAAGGCTCAGAAAGAAAGTAGGAGGGAACATCAAAAGCTACCTGCCTCCCTTCTGACCTTGCCTATGGCAGCAGGCTCATCACCACAGCCAAATGTGAGATTTGGGATCCTGCATGGATGCAACCAGGAGGGAACCACCTGAGTGACTGCTGGGAGAGACAGGATGCTGCTTTTACCCTGGGTTTCCACCAGCAGCCTTCACTCCAGCTTGAAGAGCTGAACAGCAACACAGAGATAGGGCTGAGTCATGTGGCAGGAGAGGGACAAAGGTGTAGGGCACACAAAGGGACCTGGTGGGTTTGTGCCAGGCCATGCATGGGTGCCAAATCCTGCTTGGGTCCTCCTGGGACAATGGGATACAGCATGAGGTCAGCAATGAGCCACAGTCTCTTCTTGTCCTGACCTGGAAGAATTTCACTGTGGATTTTGCCCAGCAGGGGGAAAATACCCAATAATACTCATTTCTTTGTTCTGGGGATCTTAATTTTCTAAACCTGCATATCAGAAATGAATCAGACAATGGGACATCTCCACGTAGAGCCACTGAAGAGCCCCTTCAGCACAGCATTTTTGGCCGTTCTCCTTCTCTGCCTGTGCCTCCATCCCCCCGACAAAGGATGAGGGAATGCTGCCTTCCCCACACCACCTCCGAGTTGGAGAGGGCTCCTTGGCCTGGCTCTGCAGAGAGAATCAGCCCAGCAGGGCCCTCCACACCATGAAAACTGAACACAGTCCATCCAAAACCCAGCTCATCAGTCCTGCTGCTTGCACACGCCTTCTTCTGGAAACACACACCTCAGGAAAGGATTAACCACGGCCGGAATCCCATCAGGAAAGGAACACAAGTTCCCCAGCTCACTCAATATCAGGTTTCTCACACCTGGCTCGCTGAAGGAGGCTGTAACCTGTGGAATATAAAGTGTCCTGTTCTTGCCTCTGCCACTGACATGCACAGAGAGGTGCTGGGAGGAGCATTTTTAACCCAGCCTCCCCCAGACCTGCCAAGGCACGCACAGACCTGAAGGTTGTACATAACCTTTGCTGCTCTGCTCTCCCTGTGACTTAACTGCTCATGTTTCGCATGGAGATGCAGAAATGTGGGGTTTTTTTCTTGGTGGATCCCACTAAAAGGCATCAATGAATGTTCTGCTGGACAGCTCTGTGAGAACCATGTGCACAAAGGTCTCAGGGGGCTGAAGCATCCAAGACACCAATGCAGGGAAAGGCATGAGCATGGAAGTCCTATGGTTTTTCAGCATCTCTCCTCTTCTGCTGGAATCCAAGGAAAGCTGTCCAAACCAGGATATTGCTTATCCATGAAGAAATGATTCCCATGGTTTTTTTCTCATGGGCTTTCAGTGGGATTTGGGTGCCTCTAACCTCAAAGCTATTGCAGACCAGACATTGCTGAAAATGTTACCCAAATACAGCCTGACTGAGGAACAAGTGAGAGCCCCAAAGTCAAAGAGCCTTTTCTCTGTCTTGCTTCCTGGATGACTTTACCTGGGAAAAAATACAGCTTCAGAGGACCTCAGTTTAGTATCAGATGATTTATGCCTTTTGCCTGATGTATTTATCATTTCATAGTTACACCAAGCAAGAGAAAGGCTAAATAAACATAAAGAAAAAAAATCAATATGCTACAAGAATAGTAGTATTTTTCTCAGGTTTTTTTCTCTGAGATGAAAGAGTTTAGTAACAGACTAAAAAATATAGTTGCCTTTTGTTCCATTTAAAAACAGATTATTTGCTTTAAAAAATCCTCAAATGTCACATTTTAAGGAGTATCTATAAGTAGTTTTAACTCTTGTATCCCAAAAATACGGAACAGAGTCTGTTGACCTACATTGTAGGAAACACACAAAGATCACTGCATTTCCTGTGGAAAAAAAAGCAGAAATTAAGTAAAAGGATATCTGGAGAAGCACTTGCAATGGAAAGAGTTTCTTGCTGGAGTCAACAGCTACACCCTTCTCTGTCCTGTTGTTTCAACACCTGAGAGGACTCTGTGCACTCCTGATCCTGCTCAGCAGGATTTAAGAATCAATTAGACATAATTTGCCTACTTTTTGTCAAGGCTCTATGACCAGCAGTGCCTCCTACTGCCTTTCCACAGGGGGACAGAGCAGAGCCTCAGTGCCTGTGTGGGGCTGAGGTGCTCAGAAGACTCCTTCATCCAGCCACAAAAATGGGGCAGGGATGTGGCACCTCTCTGAAGCCAAGCCAGCACTGAAACCCACCAGAAAAGCTCCCACATCCAATGCCATTTCTGCACCCAGCTTTACATCAGGTCTTTCCTGCAATGAGATTTTTTTTTTAAGAGAAGGATTCATTATTATTAGTGATAATGAAATCAGCCATGCCCTTTTCTCCACCTGCCTCCCCCCAAATCTCTGTTTGGTTACCTGCTGCTTCAGGGATCCCATACTCAGCCTGTGCTGATAACTCGGGGATGGCACCTTCCTCATTGAACAAGGTGGGAAAAGCAGCTTCCAGTGTCAGGAATTTCTCCCAGACGTTCAGCATCTGTATTTAAATTAAGAGGCTTAAAGCCCTCCCGAACTTTCCCAGGTTTTTAATTTTAGTTTTAACTTCAGGAGCGAAGTTTGAAGCCCGGAATGTCATATCCGGAGTGCCATCTACCGCGCCTTCCAGGGACTGCCACCAAACCCGAGCCCGGAGGAGCGCAGCTCTCGGGAACACTCGCCTGGAATTCTGGATACAGGTGGTTGTAGGCAGGTAGTGATGGGAGAAACCAAACTGTCCTCTCAGGAACACTGAAAATAGTGAGAATGGAGGTTGGTTTTTTTCCAAAGAAGGTGATATAATGTGGGTCAACGCCAGCGGGCAGCTCAGCACCACACAGCCACTTGTTCATCCCCTCCCAGTGAGGTAGGGGGAGAGAATTGGAAGGGTAGAAGTGAGGAAACCCATGGGCTGAGATAAAGACAGCTTAACAGTGCAAGCTGTGTGTGCAGGTAAAGCAAAATAAGGAATTAATTTGCTGCTTCCCATGGACAGGCAGGTGCTGAGACATCTCCAGGACAGCTGGGCTCCATCATGCCTAAAAGTGACTCGGGAAGACAAACAACATCACTCCAAACATCACTCTTTCCTTCTTCTTCAAACTGCTTTTATTGCTGAGCACAACACCACATGTTCTGGGTCACCCCCGTGGTCAGCTGTCCTGGCTGTGTCCCCTCCCAAGCCCTTGTGCACCCCCAGCCTCCTCACAAGGAGAAAGCCCTTGACTCTGTGTAAGCCCTGTTCAGCAATAGCTGCAACATCCCCCTGTCACCACAGCTGTGGTCACAAATCCACAACAGAGCACCACCCAGACTACTTGGGAGAAAATTAATTCTATCCCAGACAAAACCAGCAGAGATGAAGAGAAAAAGGAAAAGGAAAAGATAAGGAAATGGGAAAGAGGAAGGGGAAGGGAAAAGGAAAAGGAAAAGGAAAAGGAAAAGGAAAAGGAAAAGGAAAAGGAAAAGGAAAAGGAAAAGGAAAAGGAAACGGGAAAAAAATTGTGCTTCTTGCACCTTGAAGTTAATGCAAATATGTGAAAATAAAAAGGAAAAAAAGCATTTTGATGGACTAAAGGACAACATATTAACTTGCCCTTTAAGATCAAGGCATTTTATGATGACCTGACACACAAAAGAGTTCTTATATTCAAGACCCCAGTTCTGGTGAGGTGAGATCATGGCCAAAGGAGAAGGCCAGGGCTTGTCCACAGCGGTGACCAGAGTACCAGAGTGCCTCTGTCAGGTGGGACACCTCAGTGGGACCATTTGTAGCTCAGCTTTCAACCTGCTGACCTCAAGCTTGCCATTTGGGCCGGGTATTTTGGTAGTCAAATCTCCTTGAGGTCTTGCCTAGTGAGGCAGGGATTCTCTGACCTTCTTGGGCAGCACATCCACACCACAAGAAACACGGTAAAAGTGGAGATGGCCGGGATTTACCCAAACTGAGCAGATGCAGCAGGTGTGGCACGCCTGCCCCAGCTGTGGGTGAGCTGGCAGCCCTCATCTGGTCAGGGTGCAGGGCACCCATAGCCTCAGAGCAGGCAAATCCCAGCTGCAGGTGAGGAAATGCGAGAAATCGCTCAGACCAGTGGAGCGAGCTCCATCTGCTGCCCAAACCCAGGCATCATCTGGAAAGCAAAATCCGCTCTGCAGAGCAGGACCCGCTGCTTCCCCTAAGCTTAATTCCTGGGCTTGACCATCTTAACTGGGAGCCTACTGCCACCAGCTTGCTCTCTCCCAGTCTGTGCTTCCCCCCAGCATCATCCCTGGAGATCTGGGGGTACAGGGCTCAGCCTGGGCTGGGCAAAACACTCCCCAGCTTTCCAGCTGGAGCGGGGTCACAGCACATTGGGGTCACAGCACATTGGGGTCACAGTGTGTCTGTTCACCTTCAGCCAAGTAAAGATATTTACTCTGTCTCCTTGTTGTTGCTCTCAGCCATAATTAATTAGAGCACAAGGGTGAACTGCCTGTCTTTGGAGTGATTTCTTGCAGGCAGATCACACGGGTCTGAGCAGCTGTGTGGGTCCCTGGCTTTGGCTGAGGGATTGCTATAATCCCTATAAATTCATTAGCATTTATCAGCTCCCTGTTTGTGGCTGCACTGCTCCCTCTCCCCCTTTCTTGCCCTTCTCCTTCCAGGGAGCAAAAATTTAGCGCTGCATTAAAGCTGGAGAGCTCCCGGCTGCTGAGCTGGGGAAGGAGGATAATTCTATTACTGGTCAGAGGGGCTGAGGGGAAGCTGTGTGCAATAACCAGGGCTCAGAGCACAGGCTCCAGAAGCCCAAGCTTGTGAGATGGCACAGGGGGAAAAAATGGGAATAAAAAAGACCAGAGTCTGTGGTGCCCAGGGCTGGGGTTTTCCTCAGTGGATGTACACGGCAGGGACAGAACAGGGAGCTGCCTTCATTCAAGGGTTGAACTCGGTCATCCTTCTGAGTCCCTTCCAGCTCAGAGTAATCTGTGATTCTGGGATACTATTAATGGAGTCAGCAGGAAATTAACATTTTTGGAGGAGAAAAGGAGATCAGATGAGACTTTTCAGCCTGATCAGGTTTCTGGTATTGATAGGAAGCAGGGGTCAGCTGTGACAGTGGAGGCAGGACCCTCTCCATGGCACTGGGATGGACTGAGACCAGCTGGAAGGGACTGTCAGGCCATGGGCCAGCTCCTCCGAGCTCAGGCTGGGCTGGATTAGAGTGTGCCTGTCTCAGCTACTCTGTCAGCAGCCACTCACGTTTTGCTGCAAAGTTTGAAAGACAGCTACTACATCTGCTTATCCTTGGCTAATGCTGGTGATCAGAACCCATTCCCACTGTGTTTTACTTTTAGCAGTGCTCTCAACAACCAGCAAATACCACTTGTGGACAGTAACTTAACTGGGTGACAAAAGACACCACAGCTCTCTGGCCATCACTGAATCATGAGCCCAGACCGGCTGGTGCAGTATCTTGTGTTTCCCTCAGTATGGTGCTGTGCCAAAATGCACACCCCGACCCAGCAGCGAAGGCTTGATAGGGAAATCTGAACTGAACACTCCAGCTCTTCTCTTTGCAGTTCTACTTACTGCTAGTGACACCTACCAGCTCCATCGGGTAGCACAGGCAATGGGAGCAGCCACACTTCCCTGTGCTCCGTGGAGGATTTATGTTTCCTACTGCTCTCCGTGCCCAGGGTGCAACATCAGGTCTCAGCCAAGGTTATATTTTAGTCTGAGGGTCCCTGTTCAGCCCCAGGCTCTTTTCCACCTCACAACCGCAGCAAAGCTCTCTGGCTGCTCTGCTTGGGGGTGTGCAGCTTTTTGTCAAGTGTGGGGAAGGATTCTAGGGAGGAGGATGGGATTTGGGAAATAAATTACCTCCAGGGCTGTTCTGTGAGTCTACAAAGTCCCCATATTCCCCAGATCTGCATTGCTGTGGGCTAAATTGCCTCCAGGAAAATTCTTCCAGCAGTGTTTGGCTCTCACCTTGATGCATGAGAGTTCTGAGGCATCAAATGCTTGGGCATCACCCACCAGTGACCAGAGTGTGTTTGCTGAGCTCAGGACTCCCCTGGCTGATGGCAGCTCCCCACTGTGCTGTGCCCAGCCTCCAGGGCTGTGTCCCAGCATATTTCTGACCTGGCCCATGCAAAATTTGAGAAGTGAAATGCCTGTTCAAGATCTCTTCTGGTGTTTGCAAATCGTCAGCTCAGGGGTTTGGTCTAGAAGCTCTGCCATGCCCAGGGAGGTTGGTGTAACAGCAGTATGAGATCTGGTCATCTACCCCCAGCAACTGCTGCTGAAAGGCTGAGGAGATTTATCTCCCAAGGACTTCTCTTGCAGCCTTGGGTATAAATTTCCTTCCTTTTATTCATTAAAGGCTCTGCTCCTGTGCTGTGTTTAGGCTGTCAGCGGTTGCCTTGGACATTTAGGTCAATCACAGATATTATTTCTGTCTCTGGAGCTGGCAGCTCTCATCCTGGGCCTTCAGCTTTGTGCCTTGCCTATAAATAAAGCACCATTCATTCTCAGGGCAGTGGGAAGAGGCGGTGAGGAGCTGGAAGTGCTCCTTTCATGGGGAGGGGTGCTCATTCTGAATCACTCGACCCCTTAAAGAATTATCAAGCCTCCTATTAAGCACCCTCATTGCTTTAAGAGGAAGCCTGGTGAGAATTAAAGGTATAAAAACAGGCATTAGAGTAGTGGTGTGAGGCAGTTTGTATTTGCAGCTCATCATTCCCAGGCTGAACAAAAGTCTGGAGAATGAGGACAGGCAAAGGCAGAGCCTGAGGGGTGCAGGAGCTCTGGTGTTTGCTGGATTCCTTGCAGGTGCTGGTTTATCATACAGCTGATATTCCTGGAGGGAATGAGCTCCCAGAAGCAGGAATCTCACCAATCCAAAGGCTTCAGGACCATGGCTCAGGTCGGTCAGCATTCTTATTGCTGACAAACAGCAGCTCCCAGACCCAACCTGACAATAGGCTTTTCCTCTGCAGGGGAGTATATTGACACTAAAATTCCAAAACCAGCAACTTCTATATCCAGCTCCTAAAAAGAGGTGTCTTCCTGGTGGATGCCAGGTTGCTCAGAGGGTGTTGGATAACAACTGCAAGAAATAGTTGTTAATTTGGGTGGTGCTCATTCTGCAGCCATTTCTGCTCTAATGGGCTATGGATGCAGATCTATGCACTGGAATGGGATGTATGTAGAAGGTTCTCAGGTTTTTTCCAAATTATTCTGGTTACAAACAAATTTGAAGCATTGTCTAGGAAAGGGAAATGGGAAAACTTGCAAAACTGCTCAACAACACACCAAGCAGGTGTCTTTTACTGTAAATTATTCCTGCTCCAAAGCAGCAATGATTATAAGCTCTAGGTCTTTGTTTTATCTCTTACTTCCTTAAGGGTGCATGTATATTGTTTTGTCATTTATTGGAGTCATTTTGCAAAGTGGATCCTGGGTGTTTTCAGAGGGTTTACATTGCTCATGATTGACTGAGAAGATTCCCTTCCAGATGCTCACATATCTCCCAGCTGCATAGGTTAGAGCTGAGCACTTTTTATTTCCTTTCAAGGGAAATGAGCTCTGACAAACAGGAATGAGACGAACATCACTTTATTTGGGGGCTGAGGCAAGGGCAGGGGCTAGAGAGAAGAAATTTCTCTGGGTTTGCCTAGGTCTATCTCTTCTTTTTGTTTTGTTTTTTTTACACCCCCACTCTGTAATATTTGTTTTGTACATTTAAATAATATCCTAGGCACCTGGTGATTATTGTATTACTGCACTGCAATGCTCAAAACAACTGACAAGCCTTTAGATTTCTAACCACAACAGTGAAGTATGGGCCAGATTTAGGCAGGAGGGTCCCAAGAAGCTGCTGAGGGGGAGGATTGTGAAGCATCTGCTGTGCCTGAAGCCAGGTGGAGCAGTCCTGCTGCCACCCTGCATCTCCTGCATCCTGGGCTTTGCCCTTGTCCCACTGCATGGTCTGGTCTGCCACGCTGCTCAGCATGGATTAATTCCCCCATCCTGCTCAGAAGGGCATAGAGTTCCCTCTCAGCTGCAGTTCCCACGCACTGATGATAAACCCACCAGTGGCAGCCCCAGCTCTTTCTATCTGGTTTGTGTGTCCCCCCTAATTAGTCCGTATTTAACCATTACAGTTAATAAAAGGCAGGGACAGGTTGCAGCCATCCTTGAAATCATCTTTTGTCCAGATGGCCCACAAAGTACATTATAAAGCTCATTAACAGATTGCACCAATTAATTAACTGATA
The DNA here is from genome assembly GCF_021018805.1 of Prinia subflava. Taxonomy (NCBI): domain Eukaryota; kingdom Metazoa; phylum Chordata; class Aves; order Passeriformes; family Cisticolidae; genus Prinia; species Prinia subflava. Next base: position 8,540,140 of record NC_086256.1, on the reverse strand, counting down.
TGGGAATCACTTTGCTCAGCACCCGAGGCAGCTGCCTCCAGGAGGGAGCACAGCCAGGGAGGGACTCACAAAACTCATCCCCAGCCAAAGGCCAGCGAAGGGATCAGGGTCAGCAACACCAGACTTTGCCACTGTTTTCCCCAGTGGGTTTTCCCCCAGTATTTTTTTAATTTAATGTTTCAAAATCTGATCTTTGGGGGAAATGCCAGCCATTTTCCTGAAAGATTTACCCAGCTCTGTCCCAGACTGGGAACCATGTAGCCTGAAGTGGATTTGCTTTTCAAACCTTGCCAACAACAGGGAGCAGTTCCCTCATGGCCTTGGATGTATCTTTAGCTGTGTGAAGTTGCATCTTTTTTTTTTTTTTTACTCCACAGTAAGCAGATTATAAAACTTTTTTTTCTCAGTCTAAAACTCAGTATCTATTGATAAATCTGTAATGAATTTGTACTCTAGGCTATTAACTACCTTGCAGATGTTTAACCATAGGATTCCAGTGCAGGAGGAGATCAATAGATGTTGAGATTAAATTATCCCACTGTTTCAAAACCCAAATAATCACTGCTTGAGCTTGTTTGCTTTGGGGCCAGGACAAAAGTCAATTCCTTCCCTGTGGACATTTCTATAAAATACAGTTGGCATAAGAAATGATGAGACTCTGGAAAACTAGATTGAGCCATAAATATTCATCTCTGCAGTGGATCCGAGAACAATAACTTAACTTTCTTTAATGCCCCGCTCTCATGGTGCTTAACAAACTCTCCATTCTTGGCAGTCCTCAGATGTTTAACAATTCAGAGCCCCTAATCCATAACTTGGGAGGGGAAAATTAAGATTTGGTTGGAATAAATCCCTGGCTGATGGAGTTAGAAGAGCTTCACTGTGGCATTTGCAATCAGCTAGAAAGAGCAGAAAAGGATGAAGAAGAGTGTCCCTGCCTGTAGGTATCTGTAGCTACTCCAGATAAGCTCTCCTACCATTTTTTTACATGCTTCTGAGTTACTACTTCCTAGAAAAGTATTGTCTACAAACTTCTGCATGCCCTTGCCAGCAATTTCTACCTCCTCTCCCTCACCTGAGCCCTCCTTGGCTCTTTTCAGCCCCAGGGATCATGGCAGCCCCTCTCCTGCTGCTTCAGCATCTGTGCTCAGGGCCAGGGGAAGCCTTTCCTGGCCAGCTGCAGTCACAGGAGGATGTGGCATCCATTTATCCTCTGAAAGTGCCAGGTTTGCCCATCACAGTCCTCGACACCTCCCTCCGTCCTGGCTGGGATGGGAGTTTTGCTCTGTGAATGAGTGCTGGGAGCAGCCCAGGGTACCAGCATTGCCAGTGCCAGGGGTTTTCTGTGCGTGGTTTTTCCCCTGAGCAGGGCAAACCCTCACTCGGGGGATCTGCTCTGTGTGCTCGGTGGGGAGGGGCGGTCCTGCAGCACATCCCGAGCGGATTTGGGACTCTAACCCTCCTTCCCTAGAGGTGCTGCCTCTCTTTCGTGCTCCTCTGCTTCCTCCTGCCCCTGGCAGGGATAAAGCGACACTCGCAGGGGGGGTCTCTCTCTGAACGCTCCCTTGGTTTCCCCGGTACCTTTTCTCCTTCGTTCCTTGCTGGCAAAGAGCTCAGTTGTTGTTATAGCAACCTCGGTGCGGTGAAGTCTCTGGAGGCAAGGTTTATAGGGAGAGACAATATATTTTATTAGACTGCCTGATAAAGCTAAAAGAGGGATATAAAAGAGAAAGAAAGGAAAAAGGGGGAGAGCAGCTCCCTGGTTCACAAGCTCATTGCAGGTCCCCAGAGCTGTGGGCAGAGGGGAACAAAGCAGAAACAGAGGAGAAGGAGGTGACACTTGGGGACTTGTGGGCATCAGAGAAGGGGCAGACCTGGCACAGGCTTGGCCAGGCTGACAGGACAGCAGCCCAACAGCCCAGGAGTTCCAAGGATGCTAAATCTGGTTTTATCTGGTGGGAAGCAGGGACTCAGTGGAAAAAGAGACTCCTAATCAATGTTGTCTCTTCCTGCCAAATGGCAGCAGTGTGCTGGTTTGCTTTCACTGCCCCAGTGCCTTCACAGCATCTCTCAGGCACTGGTAGCTGCACTTGCTGCTGCAGGAACCACTGCAGCCAGTGCCAAAATGACTCCAGCCCCCCTGATGCTCTGTGCATCTGATTTTAACCTCTGGTGAAGCTGCCTAGAGCAGACCTTGGCAGCACCCAGCCAAAATGGTCCTCTTGGGTACACCCCACACCTGATGTATCAAAGGCAGCAGAAAACAATCCTGGTCTAATCCCAGCCTCAGCCTCAACCCCAATTCCAACCCTTTGGCTGTGCCTGCTGGTTCTCAGCTCTTCTTCCAGTGCATCTCCACCAGCACCAGGTGTCTCCTTGCTCAGATCCCACTTGATCTGCTCTGCTCCTCAGGATCTGATCTCTGGCATCCATCAAAACCAAGCCACTGCTTTAGGGTGCCTCATCCCTCAAGCAGACAGCTCCTGAATTTGGTATCTCCTCATCAATCAGCCTGGATAAAACTCACTTTCTATACAGCTGGTGCTTGCCTGAATGAATCTATTTCATGTGCTGACTGCTGGGGAGTCAGTCATTCAGAGTGTCAGTTTTCAGTTAAATTCATGGCTTGATGATAATTTTATGTAAACATTGAACTCAGGGCACAAAGCTTTGCAGGCAGTGATGTAGGAGCTCTTGTCTTGCTGTCTGGCACTTCTAAACTTCAGTGTTGCTCAATGGATAAGTCACCTTTCATTTTGCATATTCTATTCTGTTTAACGAGGCCTTTGTAACCTCCTGAGCAGAAAAGCAGATCAAGCAATAACTCATAGCCTGCCTGCTGAAGCAAACACAAACACTTAAAAGAAATGTAAATTAATTCAGCATTAAACAGGTGGCTCTGGGGAAGGATGGGCTTGCAAGTGGCCCAACAGATGATGTAGGATGGAGGCAGCTCCCAGAGACAAAACCAAAAAGAGAAGCAAGATCTGTGATCTGTGGTAGCTGATTTCTTTTTTGTAAGAAGGGGGAAACTGCAGTTAGGTTAGTGCAAGGCTTCCTGTATTTTAATAGCTGCAGGAAATTTTGGGTTGATAGTTTTGGTGACCACAGATGCTCAGGGATGACACTGTCATTTGAGGTGGTGCTGGGTGATTCTGGGTGCAATTTGGCCCTCTAAATTTGGCCTAAGATGGTAGGAATTGGACTCTGCAAAAGGGCCGAGTCCAGACTGAGCCCAGCAAAGAAATGTGCAGACAAAAGCACAGAGAAAGTGGGGGAAACAGCAGCTTCACTGGTCTCTCCATGAGCACCATTAGCAGAGCAAAAAGAAAACACAACAGAGAGAATCCATGCACCAAGGAGACCTTTCCAACTCCTCCTGTGTGCCCACTGCAGTCTTGGCTGGTGAGGAGAAAACCATCCCCAGCTCACAAACTGTCCCCAGATCAGTCCTCAAGGTCAGAGGGGGCAGGTATGGGACCTGCTGGAGTGATCCAGAGGAGGCCATGAAGATGCTCAGAGAGCTGGAATCCCTCTGTTAGGGAAACAGATTGAGAGCTGAGGTGGTTCAGCCTGGAGAAGGGAAGGCTCTGGGGAGACCTCATTGCAGCCTTCCAGTGTTTGAAGAGAGCTTATAAAACAGAGCAGGAGAGACCTTTGACATGGGATAGTGATGGGAAAAGGGTGCTTGGTACTGGTTGTGCTGGCACTGGTTGCTCAGAGAAGCTGTGACTCCCTCATCTCTGAAAATGCTCAAGACCAGGTTGGATTGGGCTTTGAGCAACCTGGTGTAGTGGAAAGTGTCCCTGCCCATGACAGGGGTTTGAATCTGGATGATCCTTGAAATTTCTTGGCACCATAAACCCCATTTCAGGTTGGAAGAGACAAACAGGACATGCAAGAGTTACAGGCTCAGCCTTTTGCAGACACTGAAGTGCTTTTTGAGGACTTTCACCTTAATCACAGAAAGGGATTGACAGGATCACATGGAAGGGTGGTGACACTGTACCCTAGATGGGGAGGCTGCAGCCTTCCAGCATTGCATTTCCTTGTCCTGAGTGCTGCTGCACACAGGCTGCATGGTGCTATCCTGTACTGCTCCTGCCTAATTGGATCAAACTGGCTCTGATTGCATTTAGGGAGCTGATAAATGGCAGATCTGAAAGCCACTGGTGCGTTACAGCCCAAGTGTCTCTTGCTGTAGGGAGTTAATTAAAGCCAAGGCTATAAAGCTCTTTTTGCTGCTGTGGAACTCAGCTTTTGGGGGTGGCTGGAGGCGTCAGTCTGGATGGAAAAACCTGAGGAGCCCACAACAGGCTTGCTTGCATTTAGAAGCAGAGTTATCACAGCAGTGCCAATAACCCGTGAAGCTGAAATGTGAAACCTTGCTCAGAGCTTGTCTAGAACTCATCACCAAAGCAGGTTTCATTAGAATATGCTGACTCCCTGACATTTACATGTTTGGTGAGAGTCCTTACTTTCCAATACATTTTTTTCTGCAAGAGTATCACTGGTCTAGGATATTGGACACAGAGGGGAAAGGCAAGGTTAGATTATGAAGAAAGTATGAGAGTCAAAGGAGCTTGATGGATTTTTGTGGCTCAATCATATGAAAAACAGAAAAGCCAGTTCAACCCTTCAATCCATCCTTTTGGTGAATGCCCTACCCCCAAGGCCCCATAACAGCATCAGAGATTTGTGAATGTGAACTGGAATCACCATGAGCCCACCTGTGTTGGTGACACCTCCAAAGCAAAGCCACAGGCTGAAGTGCTGCAGTGCAGGGGCAGACTGACACCAGCCCTGGGCTCCTAGGTCCTCCCTGGGTGCCAGGGGGTGTGCAAGAGCCCTGTGGTAGGATGTGCAGCACCCCCAAGGCCCTGGAGAAGGCTGTCCAGCCCTAGCCACCTGCTTCTGCTTCCGTGGGACACACGAGCTGGTCACCTCACCCCTGTGGCCATGGGGATGGACCCAGCCCGCCAGGCAACTGCTTGTGGCTGGGTACAGCAGCTTGATATATCCCATCACTCTCACCCTGCTTCACACACCATGAAAGGAGACAGATCACTGCTGTTCTCACTCTAGACAGCCCATCACCTCCTCTGAGTGACTCTTCACTTTTATTCACACAGATCCATGCTCATGAAATGCAAACCAAGTGCCTTGGATCCTCCCCCGCCCAGACCCATGACACATCTGCAGGGTCTGTAATTGCTGTTCCAGGCGGCTGCTGCTCATCTCAGCAGATATCATCTCCCTACCTTGAGAAGTGTGTTTTATCACTCCTGCTCTCCAAACTGAAACAAAACCTTTTCCCCAGAACTCGGAAAAAACACAGAATAAAGAAGTCTTACACAAACCCAGCCTTCCAGTCTAGAGTGTGGCACTGTTGATGTGGACTTTTGCTCTGCCATTTTCCTGCAGGTGCTGAGCCTTGGGCAGAGGAAGGACAGATGACTGGGAGAGAATTGATGCACTTCTGTCACCCCAGCTACAAGTCTGTCTGGAAGGGTGGCCATGTGCCTGCAGCAGAAAGCACATCTAGGAAAAGGGGAGGTCTGGTGGGTGAGTCACAAATCTGCACTAACTCTGAGCAGTGTTTTCTCCTCTGCCACCAAATCCTTATCTGACCTTAGTGACATCACTTCATCTCCTGGTACATCCAGTTCCCTATCTCCAAAACATCCCTTTTGCCTGTTTATTTCCACTCAGACTCCCAAGTTTTGTTGGAACAGCTTCCTGCCATTCTTTGCACCTACAGCTCCCAACACCTCTGGGTCCATACATCAGTCTGAGCACTGATGAGGTGAAACTCAGAGTGCCTGTCCTTCAAATGCCCTTCAAAATGTGAGGATCAAGATGTATGCCCTTACTCCTATTCATCCCTCCACCTGCTGCTACCTTTATCCCCTGTGGGGAATAATGAGGCAAAATATTTCGTATAGAATGGGCTCTCTCCTTTTCTCTGCTCGGCAAACGCACTTAGCACCTGCTCATTAATGAATGTGCACCCTGCACATCGACTGGGGCTGGTGCTGAATTGAACTTTGAATGCCTTTTCAGTGCCATAGCCTAGTTAATAATTACTTCTATGACTCACTCAACTCCATGCTGCTGGAGTGTCATTAGGAGAATTGACAGCAAAATAACAGAAACATTAAACCTAATGATTTTGTGAGAGTTAAAGTGTTCCCAGTGTCACCAAAGAAGAGCCTTTCCCTTCAGCAGTTGTCCCTCCCAGGGGGATATTCTCTTCCCATCCCTGGCGTCACAGAGGAACGTCAGCTGCCTGGTCCTTTGAGTTTTGGCAGTAGGAGTCTGGGGTGCCCACGTGTGCCATGTGTGCACAGGCAGAGATTGTCCCCATTTCAGAATAGAATCATAGCACCTACTGGGCTGGAAGGGACATTAAACATCATGCAGTTCCAGCCCTGCTGCCATGGGCAGGGATGCCACCAGCTAGACCAGGTTGCTCAGGGTTCCATCCAGCCTGGCCTCCAGCACTTCCAGGGGTGGGGCATCCACAGCTTCCCTGAGCAACTTGTTCCTGTTCCTGATCACCTTCTGAGTGAGGAATTACTTCTTAATATCTAAATCTCTCCTCTCTAAGTTTTAAAAGAACTTTTAAACCATTTTCACCCTGTTCTATCACTCTCTGCCTGTGTAAAAGGTTGCTCTGACAAACATCTTTGCTGCCAACCAGCAAACTCTGACAAGTTCAGTTTAAGTTGGTCTGGCACCTCCCCACTGCCCCTACATCCTGCAATGCCCCTCCACCAACCAGGCCCTGCCAGAAGCCCACAGGCTCACTGTTAGCTTGCCTAAATCCTCAGGGAAAACACACTCCTGAGTTTTCCTCCCTGTTTCACAGGGACAGAGGGTTACCCACAGCCTTGCTGATGGGGAGGTGGTGACTGCTGCTACCATAAAGATTTTTCAATGTGGCAACAAACCTGATAGGTTTAATAAGAGACTTTGGTTCAAAAGGAGTTTCCCCCACTGTTATTCCCCAAAGCAAAACTGTTTCTGTGAAGTTGGCATTTCCTTTTCTTTCAACAGGAAAATTCAATTTGTCTTCCCCTTTTTTAGCCATTTTCTCCTCTTTGCCTTCATTGCCACAAATTCCCTAATCTCGTTATTTTTGCATGTTGGAAAAGTGTAATCATCCGAGCCATGAAATTGAAGACAACAGTATCACTTCCAGGGAGGTGACTTAAGTCAGAGGAATTAATTCCCCCTGCAGACAGCTCTTATTTAGAACAAATGTGATTTTCAAAACTGAAGCTATGTATTTAATGAGGCTCTATGAAAACATATGTAGCCCTGAGCTACTGGGAAATTCAGCCCTGAGCCAAAGAAATGCATCATGTCAGGAAAACAACATCCAACAGGGTTGTTCAGTCGGTTCATCCCTCAATCACCTGCAGAGGAAACCCATCTCTGTGTTCCTGAGTCTCAGAGACTGCTGCCCCAAAAAGGGAACCTACATGCATTTATTGAGTGTCTGAATCTGGCACACCCAAAAGGTGTATTTTGAGGTTTAATCAGGAAAAGAGGTGGTGTTTCCTCCCTCTCTTTCAAAGGAATCCAGCACACACAAGCAGGTGGATCTCCACACAACACAGGATTAAGGTATGGAAGTCCTTGTCCTGGGATGTTACAGATGTTGAGAGTCATGGCTTTATTCTTTCCCTGGGAAAAGCTGAGCTCCCCCTTTTCAGCTCTGTGCCTCAATTTCCTTTCTTGCCTGTTGTCTTTCTCTTTACCCAGAGCAGGGACTGCCCTACCTGCACCCACACAACAAAACATCAGGGACGTGGAAGGGGCTGCTGGTCATCTGCATGGTGTCAGACCACATTCAGAGAGATTTCCAGAAATTTATGGCCTTGAAAATCCATTTATCCAGCAAGGATGCAGCAAAAGTTTTGGGGCAGGTTGGTGTTTTCTGACAAAGCATGAGAAAGAAAAGCCATTTGTAGACCACATGTGGGTTGAAGCTGGACAGGAAGCCTCAGGGAGCTTTCTGTGCTCTGCTGCCTGGGTTTACCTCTCTGGAGCAAACAGCTCTGCCACTCCCAGGTGCAGCTGTAGCTGCCAGATAAAGGTTATTTTTCTCCAGTGAACTCCATGGCCCTGTGAAGGGTTCCCAGAAAACAAACCTGGCTACTGATTTGCACAGGCAGTCTTGGGGTGCAGGCAGCAGTGATGTACCCACCCCTAAGTGAGAGCCTGCAGAAGCCAGGCCCCCTGGGTTTGCCAGCAGCCCGTCCTTCCCCCGTGTAAAATCTGCCTCCAAAAAGAGAGTGCAGAGACCTGGAGACAGCAAATGGGATAAAGCAGCAGCTGCTTGCCATGGGAGAAGGAGGATCAGCTCCTAATGACAGCATCATGTTTGCCTGGCTCAGCTGGAGATAAAAAGATGAACTATAGATCATGGTGATTTCTCATGCCGAGGTAACAACAGAGAGGGGTTTTATCTCCAAAAGGAGATTTTTCTGCCTACATGCCAGCAAAAGAAATAATTTTTCTGTCTGACTTTATAACTTCATCAAATATCCATCTGGCAGCAGGCCAGAGCACTGTGTACAAAGTTGTATTCGCTGTCACAGCAGATGGATGTGAGAAACTCCCACGAGGATTTCAGCAGGAGAGACCTACTGGGATGGTTTGGGGAGGGTACACAGATCTTCAGAGGCACAGCTCGTTACAAGCACTGCTGCAGAGAAGTCTGGCTTTTTGGATTTCATTGAAAACAGGGGGTCTGATAAGGAGCTGTAGTCCCAAAGCTGCCTTAGAAACTTGGTCCTTATGTGGAGACAGAGTTCAGCAAGATCTTTTTTTAGGGGTGCCTGGAGGATTGAGTAATAGAGCAACACTCAAGTGTTTGGATCGGAAATTTCATCTGGAACCTGGGAAGTTTATTTCCTGGCAAAAGCATCATGAGAACCAGTGTATTCTCAGGACAGGCCAATTTCAAGAAATCAAAATTTCCAGATGACTTTGGGCTCCCTGGAAAAACTCCTGGGGCCTCTGTGTGCATGGATGCCTTGAAACACATCATGTATCCTCCAGGCCTGGCACTGTCTGTGCTGTGAGAACGCAAAGCCATGTCAGCTCTGCAGGTCCTGCAGAGACAGGCTGAGGGTGATGATGGAGAAGGAGTTTTGGTGGTGGAAACAGCCAAATCTCCTCTGCCCAGGCTTTGTCAATGATCTGGAACAGAGCTGTGGGAAGGAGCCTGTGTGGAGCAATCCTTGCTGACCAGCCCTGATGGCCCAGCTGCCTCCTGCAGCCTGGGGGCTTCATTGGGTGAGCTGTGGTCCCCTCCTTGCTGGAGCTCTCTGGGTCAGCCCTGGGGGCAGCTGGGGCAGCAGAAACCTTTAGGTTGGCCACCACTGCATGGGGTCAATCTCCCAGACCTTCAAATTAATTTTAAAATTAAAGAAGTCATACTCCTGACTTCCTTAGGAAGCGTGTGAGAGCAAAGTGTGTAAGACAGCAGCAGGGAGATGCCCCATATCCTTGATGTGCTCAGAGGGCTGTGCTGCTGGGGAGGATGGACATCTGCTGTGGCTTCACACCACTCTGGGGACATGTGGCAGGGTATCACTCTGAGACCACCCCAAACAAGGAGATCCTTGGGGTCATCAGTCTGAAATTCAGGAGTTTTAAACAAATATTCAAACCTGTCCCAGGACATGTTGTAGTGGGGCTGCTGGTGGTGTCTGGGGGTCTCTCCCATGGCTGCTGAAAGCTCAGCTGAGCTGACAGCATCTGACAGTTGGAGAAAAAACAGCCTTTCAGCCTTTAAATTGAGCACATTTGCCATGGACTCAATGGAGACTAATGACATAAAAGCTCATTTATTTTTTTTAACAGAGGGACTCTGCAAATGGAAATGACACATTTTCATGGATATTTTTGCCCTTTCAGGGATTTTTTTTTCCCTCTTCCTTTCCTTATCCACGGAAAAAGCCCATTTACTTGTACAAGACAGACCTGGAAGGTTTGTACTTGCTGTGGACTTGGGAGTCCTGTAAAAGAATGACTGTTCAAGAGCACTCATGGAGCTCCTGAGCCAAAATCAGAGGATTAAGGCAGAAGGAAGTAAGGCCTCCTAGGCAAAGGTGAGCATTTCACAGGAGGGAAGGATGGAAGGAGTCAGCCATCTCAGCCTAATGAAAGAAAAGCTCTAGGAGATCTGCAGCAAACCTAAAATGTTTCAGGGATAAAAAAAATCCAGAAGGTTAAAAGGTATCTTGGTTAAGAGCCATTGTTGGTACAAGGATAAAAGGAAATAAACCAGCCACAGATAAATTTGGGCTGGAAATTAGAAAAAGCTAATTACATTTCATATAATGTTTCTGGTTTATTCTTCCAGATGGAAAGAGAAGCTCAGGTTAGTGCAGAGCAGCTGCTGTGGCAGGAATGCTACAGGCTGCAAGTCCAGGAGGGTGGTACTGGATGCTCAGCAAACTCTCCTCCGTGCTTTTCTCTCTGGTCTCACTTTTAAACACTAAAAACCTTTCCAGGGAGTTTTTCCTAATGGCCAAAAAAATCCTTTCTGAAGGGAAAAGGTTTTCATTTTACACACATTGTCAGTGGAGCCTTCTTAGCCAGCTCATTTCTCAGGTCTTTAACCAGCCAGGCTGCCTGGAATGGAGAGATTTCCTCTCATCTCAAATCACTTGACTGCACATGGGAGAGAAGCCCTTTGACGAGGTGAATTTGCAAGGCTCTCTAATCCTCTTTATTCTCTCTGTGCTATCCCTCTTTGACTCATCTCCAGATCGTGTTGGGCTGAGCCCAGAACGAGCAGGGAGAGGTGACAGCACCAATCCTAAACACACACAGGCACACACAGATACAGCTCCCAGCCCTCCCCTGCACCACAAATTAAATATCATTTCTACCCAGGGCTGAAATAATCCAGTCCAGCCCTCCATCACCAGAGACACTGAATCAGAGCAGCCCACATTCCTGACCCAGCCCACAGCCCTGCTCCTCCTGTGTCCCTGAGAACCCAGAGGCCCACAGTTCACACCTGGCCTGGTCAGGTACCCAGCTGGGGGTTAAACACACACATGCAGCCAAAAAAAGGCTGAGTTTGGTTATTCCCATGTCAGTCAAGGCAATGATAGTGGCAGCCTGCAGTGGCACTAGTGTTTAGGCAACCAGGACTTCAAGGAAAAGTGGCATTCGAGAGGCAATGTGAATTCTTAGGGACACTTTTTCCTTGCAGCTGTCTGGGAAAACAAACAGGAGAGTGAGGAGCATGAGGCAAAATGAACACAGGCAGGATTGGGGCACACACAGGGGATAAAGGAGAAGGTGGTTGTTAGAAGGAAAAAGCAGGCAGGCCAAATGCTTTCTGAGTGCAATTATTTTAATGTGTCTGTCTTTTCCAAATTCCACGTTGCACACACAGAAATAGCAATTTTTTAAAAAAGGACTCACACCAGAAATGCTGACTTGGAGAACTAGGAACTCCTTATCTGCCACTGCACAAGGAGGCACGAGATTCACAACAACATCAGGCACAGCTGATCACGGGGGTGAACAGACAGACAGACATGGAAATTACCAAAGACAGAAAAAGGCAAGAGCAGGAAGGCAGCAGATGCTCCCATGGCCACCTTGCTGGGCAGGCAGCTGGGGTTACAGCTTGGTGGGCACACCCACCACACCAGGGGATCAGCATCTCACTGGTCCCACCCCTCTGCCTGCCCAGATACCATCTCTTGGTCAGGCATTGTATTATCCATCTCTGGTAGCATTTCACAGGGCAGCTGTGATAAGGAGTGATTCCAGGATGCTCTCCAGACAAGGCTTTCAAGACTTCAGTGAACAAAGAAAGGAATTGTATGGTTATCACTTCATTTTGCTAATTTTTTGGCTTCAAGTGCTCAGAGAAAAGTCTTGCAGTAACCATATTCACATGGGAAATGCCTCTAAAAGAATTCCAAGCTGTTGCATGCTAGTGAGGCCAGCAAGCTGGGAATCAAACCTACATCAGCAAGCTGTTCTGCTTAATTGCTACAGCAATCATGGGCAGGCAAAAATCGTGGGAGCCTTTTTCTCAGACAGCAGTTTCTGCATTCCAAAGGGCAGGCAGTGCTGGGGGCAGAGCTCCCCAAGAGGATGAGCTCTAGGGGAAATCACACAGGGATCAGGCTGTACAGACCCATCCACCTTGGAGAAACCCCTCAGGTGTGCCAATACCAACCCTGCTCCTTGGCAATGCTCATCCTTAAAGCAGCTTTCCACAGAGCTGGGAGCAGGCAATTGCCCTCTCACAGCACAATGACCTGCCCAGGACCTGGAGGCTGTTCCAAAGACCTGAACCCACATCTACCCAGCCCTACACCAACACCCTTCTCCCAAACCTGCCTCTTCTCCTCCTAGCCAGTACAGACCAGCCCTGCTAAAATCAAGATGTAATTCCTGGTGGAGAAGGAGCTGTTGAAGACAGCAAACTGCTGGAGGACTCAAGGACTCACGTTATGACTCTTTGGTTAATCTTTTGTCAAGGAATTATTTCAATTCAACCTCATCCTACCTGGGCTCACGCAGGGACCATCAGCTGCCCAGTGGCTCCCCAGAGCAACCAGGACACCTCCTGTGCAGCACCATGGCTTTTTTCTCCCACACGGCCACACGTGTTCCATGGCACAGCATCCATATGGCTCTCACAGAGGTACCTGCTGGCCCAAGGGAGCCTTGGCCATGCCACAACCCCTCTCTCTCCTCCAGCACTTCCCCTTCAGCCCTCCCACCTCTCTCTATGTGGATTTCTGATGGCTAAAGCCTCAGGGCTGTGTTGCCCTCAGCCAAGCAAGGAGCTGATGCTGGGCTAAATGGAAGAGTTACCTCCCTCTGGCTATTAGAGATGTAAAGTACAGTAAGAAAGAGGTAACTGGAGGGAACATGACATGGAAAACACATCTCAGAAAACCAGAGTGGTGGTGAGGGCATGGACTCTGCTGACCCTTCTAACCTGGGAAATTTGGACCATCAAAGGGAGGTAGTAAGATGCAGGATGAAAACAAGCCAAAATGTGCAACTCTCTGCTGCAGGATCACAAATGATGAGAACTGACAGACAGCTAAGGTGCAAATGGATTATTTCATGAAGGAGAAATCCATTCAGGGGTACTACACACAGGCACCACTTCCAGCTCAGGAAGCTCCTAAGCAATAGCACACTGGAAGCTGGGAAAGCACTTTGGGCAAGCAGAATCCTGGTTTTCCTCTGTCTTTATGTTCCTCTCCAATCTTGTCAGAAATTGGATTCTGGGCTAGCTGGGCCATTGTAGTGATGTGGTATGGTCCAGATGATTTCTTTGTCATTCGAGTCTCCAAAACCTTATTTCAAATATAGAGTTATCACAAACAGAGGACCTGTGCAGCCATTCCTACTCATAATCCAGTCTCTTTGTGCTGCCCCCTGACACACAAGTCCTGCCTAGCAGTGCTGTATTCCCCATACTGGTCCCAGATCCCACATGTGAACACGAGTCAGAGCAAAGCCCATCAGCACAGCACCATGTTCCCAGCCAGAGTCACCCAGAGAAGAACACAAATCCTTTGCAGCATTATTCCATCAGATCAGGGTCTTTCTGAGGCAGAGGGGGGCGTCTTTGCTTGGGACAGCTCTTGATGAATTCTCTTCTGCAAAGTCATCCCACTGCTTTGCAAGCCCATGAGCACCCCGAGCAGCTCATTTCCTGCAGCAAGGATCCACTCCTGGGCAGCGGATCTCACAGGTGATGCAGGTGAGATCAGGAATAGAGTGATCATCCTGCAGCACTGCTATTCTCAAGCCCATACAGTTATTTACCCCCTGCCCTGAGGCGTGTCCCAGGCCAGCCTTCCACAAAAATATGGGAAGAATGTTGCCCAGCACTCAATACATAATCATGGCCCGAAAATGTAATTTGCAGTCTCCTGTTAGCCTCTGGTTACTCCAGGAGCTTATCCCCAAGGACTCAGCCTGACTGATCTTCCAAGAAATACACTGTGAGGAGTAGCACAGCTGCAGCTCAAACTCATTAACATGAGAGGAAAATACCAGTGCTAATTGTGATCCTTGTGGTTCTTTCTCTTGGAATGGACATTAAAATCACCCAGATGAGAAGAATTTTCAACAGAGGGGAGAAGGCTTCACACTGCTTTTTCAGTAGCAAAGACATAGCTTTGTCCCTACTGCCAAAAAGTCTGGCACTAAAAATGCTGAAATATTCTTGTGACTGAGTGGCAGCAAGCTGTAATTTACTGCATTCCTGCTTCTTTTATGTCCAAGAATTGCTTCACTTCTGAGAAGAAAGAGCTGTCATTTGTCAGTCCCATGTAGCCCTCTCCTTTCAACTGTCACATTTCCACATTATATCAGACAAATTAATTCATTCCCCTCTTCCTATCTGCTCCCCAAAAATGGCAGCATATTTCCAGGAACTGAGGTCATCTTTTCACAGCAGCATCATTATCAGTTTTCTTTCTAAAACTGTATAACGGGCACGTTTCAGCAAAAACCTGGATTATTTTTTTTTTCTGCTGTTGCATCCATCTCCCTCAAAGCGATCCAGAGAGACCTGACTGCAGGCTTTCCACAGGAGCCTTCCCACACCTCTGACCCATGGCACATCTCCAGCCCACCCACGGCAGCGTTTGGCCGGCTGCTGCCAAAAGCTTTGCCCGGGTTTAGGACGTGGCCAGGTCCCTGGGCAGGTTGAGCTGGACGGCCTCTCCTCCTGGCGTGTACTTGGCCGCCGGCCCGTTGCCCTCCATGGTGAAGAGTTTGCAGGCCTTGGCGCTCTCGTGGACCGGCGTGGACTTTTTGGAGGAGATGGGGGAGTTGGTGGGGCTCAGCTGGACGGCGGTGGTGTCCTGCACCGTGTGCTCGCTGGTCTCGATTTCAAAGGCCGTGTTGCCAGGCTTGATGAGCCCCATGTTGGAACCCGGCTTGGATTTGCGGGCCCCGTGAGCAGGCGGCCTCCGGCTGCAGATGCAGCAGGCCCCGAAGAACGTGAAGGCCACCACCAACAAGATGGGCCCGATGATGATGGGAGGGTTGTTCACAGGGAGGAAGGTCCCAAAAGCAAATGCTCCCACTAAGGTGATGTTGATCCCTGCCAGCATGATGCAGAGTCCACAGGCGCAGCAGAGGGCTGGGGAGGGGAGGCCCTGGGGCCGGGTCTTTTTCTTGGTGGGTTTTTGGGACAAAGAGGCGCTGCTCTTTTCACTGAACATGCTGGGAAGAGCCTTGGAGGTCACCTCAGTCCTCAACAGGGTGAATGCTGTGTTGAGAAGGCTGTTTCCAGTCTCCTGTTGCCTTGAAATCCTGGAGAGGAATGAAGAAGCAGCTGTTAGAGCAATGAACCAAAGCACCTTTCCCCCAAAATTCCCGGTGACCAGCACCTTCTCCAGCCTTGCTGCTGGCAGCAATTAAGCACAAATCCAAGCCTGCTTTCAAGGCTGAGCTCTCCGTGACTGTGGTGGTCACATGTGGTCACCCTCAGGCTGGAGCACTGAGCCCAGAGTGCTCCGTGTCCTTTGCTGTCCATGTGGATGACGCCCAAGAGAATCCGAGCTGCAATGGCCAGAGCCTGTGCCATAGCTGTTCTCACAGTGTGTGTCACCACCCACACAACACCTGCCCCAAACAACAGAATCCAGTTCTGCCCTGAGCATCCCTCGTTGCAATATGAGGGTGACATAGGTTTGAAGGAGTAATGGCCCACAGCTGTGACAGAGAGGGGGACCCTTCACTCCATGTCACCATTCTCTAATAATTGAAATGAGTCATCCAGGTTGCCTTTCCAGCCAGTGGGGAAAAAAAGGTCCCAGAAGATGACCCAGAACACCCCTGAAAGATGCTTACACTGGGAGCTGACTAGAGAGGCAACCCTGGAGATCACTCGAGCAGGCAACTCTTGGGTGCTGAGTGATACCAGCGCCATCCACAGACACTGAATGACACCCTGCCAGTCACACAAGTTATAATAAAATGAAGCAAATGTGGATGTTTTGTCAGCTAGACCATGCTTGCCACCATCCGTCTCACCATCTTTGATGTGATCACAGGAGACTCCAAGAAGGGGATGGGGGATCTGGTTTGCCTCAGCAACCATGAACTCAAACTTCTACAAGGTTTGAGCACAAGCAGTATCCGTTCCAGGATGGAGGCTCATGGAAACTGAGATGCTGAAGTTGAAAAAGAGCCTGTGTGGAGATCTGTCTAGGACCCAAGGCAGTGACACTTAGCCCTGACTGACAGTAGCAGCTTCTCCACGGAGGAGATTATTGGATGTGATGAGAACTGGCTTTGTGTTTGCCATGCTTGCTGGGAAGTCAAATTGCCAGAAGCCAATTTGTCAGCAGTTCGCTGGTGATGTCTTTGATTTTACAGGCAGGAGAGCATTTCTCTTCCCACCCTGATTGCAAACAATAGCAGTCTGTTCTTCCTTCCTCCCTTGCCTAGCTCCCTAGCTTCTTCCCTCCTCTCCTGTCAAATCCCTTTCAAAAGTGTTGTCAGCAAAAACTGATACCACTCAGTTTCTATGGCAAGAGCCAACAATCTCTGTTGTGCTATCAACACTCTGTAGCCACTAAATAAAAAAAATAAAAAACAACCAACCAAACCAAAAAATAAGAAGCCATCACCCATCACACTGAAACACGCCAGTGGGATCAGCCAGGCATTTTCAACATGTTTCCTAGGTTATAAAATTTTCTGGCACCTCCAGCTGAGGCAAAGCTCTCGGCTGCTCTATCGGGTGTCATATCTCATTTCCTTGGCTTGGGCTTTTGTTTAGACCTGAATGTGTGCAGCAGTCAACTTGCAGCAGAGTTCTATTCAGTGAGACATCAGCTGGAGCTGACAGGGACAGGTGCATCAAAGGATTAAATCCTTCCTCGTCTGGGGGTGCCTGACTGGGGAGGGGTCTCTCAGCAGGCAAAGATTTTTCAGGATACTGGGAGCATGTGAGAGAGAAAGGGCATTTTCTCCATTAGCCAGGCTAACACATATGCATGTTTCCCTGGCAGTGTCCTTTTGTTCTGCCTGGGAACCCTGGCATGCTGATGGGAGCTAGAGCCCTGATTCTGCCTCCTTCACCAGCCCTGAACCAGCTTCTGGTTAAAGACACACATGCACCACAGTTTGCAGACCAGCTGCTGCAGATGCCAGTCCAAACCTTTCGCACAGAGAGGCTGCAGGCACCCCCGTGTGGGTCTTCCCCTTGGTTTGCCCCACATTTTCCCACTGCAAAGTGCCCACGAGAGAACTGCGTGGTTTCTTGTGGTTAAAAATCATCACAGATTCACTCCACCAGCTTTCTTCCTTCTGGCTTCTCAGCACTTGCCTGCTTCCAGTCTGAAGGAATTTTCCCTCCTAGAAGAGCCAGGCAGCTGGGCTCCAGCAGGACACTAAACATTCCAGCTGCTTCTGCTCTTAGGCAAGGCATCAGCAGAGGTCTGGCTGCCACTGAGATTTTCAAGAGGAACTTCAACCTGTTACCCATCCCATCTGTCAGAGGGCACCTGTAGCCACTCCAAAGAGACTCTGCTGATTTCTGGCTGCTTTCAAGGCTGCAGTGGTATCACCCAGCATGGTCCCTCATTTTCTCTGCCTGGCAATTTTTGCTCATCATTATTGATCCCTGAGCACAGGAGCTTAAGCTTGTCACACCCTCCCTACAGCTGCACCAGAAGTGTTCTGGCCATGCTACATCCAAGGCAAAACTTCTTTCCCCTTGTCTTTGCTTGCAGCATCTACATGGGGTAATGGCCCTTCCACAGCAGCAAGCAATGGACTCACTGGAGATTCCTGCCTGGAACCTCTCTCATCAGCCTGGGGGCAGAAGATCATGGAAGTCAACCATGATTGCAGGGCTAGAACATGATCTGCACACACACCACAGGGTAGCTAGCAGCACATGGAAACGTTTGGACTGGGAACACTTAGAAAGTAGATCAGTGGTTGCTTTTGTCCTGATCTCCATATGAAACATCAGGGATTATACACAAGGGATTCCTGTTGGACAACCAGATGACATGGGGATGAGGAAGCCAACAGAGCAGTGGGGGATAAAGCAAAAACAAACCAAAGCCACAGAATGCCCTAGGCTATCCTCAACCTAACAAGGCCCCATGACAGCATAAAGCCCATGTTTATTCTGATTGTCGTGTACAACAGAAACATCTTTGCTCTTCTGTCATCTCCTAAAGCACAGGCTGAAGGTTCTCCATCCCCTTCTTAGCCACGAGGATGGGCTGATGTGGGTCAGCTCCCACTGCTGACCTGCCTGAGGGTATCTGGCAGCTTTTGCCTCTCACTACGGTGAAATCAATGGAAAAAAATTTATCAACTTTTCAACCAAATTATTCTGTTCAAATTGACCAACTTCTGTTCCATCAGGAGTGGAGAAAGTTCTCTTTGGGCTCTTCGTTTGAAACAGGTCCTTTTCTGATCAGTTAGAGTGTAGGTTTCTTCCCCAAACAATATTTTATCTTGAAGTGCACTACTGCAAACACTGCTATGCAAAAACAAAAGCTGCACACTCAAGCTGGCGTGATGGAAATCATTATAGAGGCTATAATGATTCCTTCCACGGGAATAACTGCCCCTCCCCATGCTCTCAGGGGGACAAAGGCAGACTTTATCCATATCTCTGAGAGTTCGTAGAGCTTGAAGGGCATATTCAGCAAGCATTTTAGGAGCATTTTTTAAAGCCATAGCAGCAGCACCAGCAGCATGTACAGCTAAGCACGCTTCCCTCCTAGTTGTAGTGGAGAGAAATTGAGCTGTCATCCTTCCACACCATCTCAGTGCAGCAGCACAATGAAAATACTTGACAGACCACAGATGAGTCTCCTTTCCAGAGGTGTGATGGCACAGAAAAATAATGATAGTGATCAGCAAACTGAAATTGCATTCAGACAGCTACAGCCACCCCACACACAGGCAGGCTCACAAACAGACAGGCACGAAACATTTAGCTACCTGGAGAAGCACGAGACTTTTTTTTTTCTTTTTTTTTTTCTTTTTTTTTTTTTTTTTTTTGCCTGGGAAAAGTGCTGGGAAACTCTCTGGCAGGGCCAAAGAGAGCCTCGGGGTCTGGAAGGGGAGAACGCTTACCTGGGCTGGAGCGTGGGGCCAGGGATGGCGATGGAGACAGCGGCTGCCCCGGGTCTCCCCTTCACCTTTCGGTCGGGGATGACAAAGCCACGGCTGGTCCCGGCAGAAGCAGCGCTGGAAGCCCAGCTGTGCGCCGCGGGGTGAAGGATCTCACATCCCTCCTCCCCTCCTGTCACCGAGCTCAGCAAACTTTGCTGGGGTGTCAGGCGGGCAGTCCCTGGCAGAGCTCAGCGGGCTCTGTGCCAGCTCTGCCGCTTTCCCCCCACTTTCTTCCTTCCCCTCGGAGGAAGGCAGAAAGGGTGTTCAGCCGCCGCATCCTCTCCTGCCTCCTCCTCCTCCCCGCCGAGCCCGCGGTGCCCAGGAGGCTCAGCCCACCGCCCACCGCTGTCCGGCACCGCTCGCTGTCTCCTCGCTGCTTTTCCTTCTTCCTTTTCTACTTCAAGGCTGCAGCTCCCGCCCCCTTCAGCTGACAGAGGTGCCCGGAGCAGAACGGCCCCTTTTTCCCCCCGGGGAGAGGAAAAACCCGGGAGCGCATCTCGGCCGCGGGTCAGCGCCGGCCGCGCTCCGGCGGCCCCGGGGCGGGGAAGGGAGCGCGGGGAGCGAGGGAGACACCGCCAAACGCCAGGGAACGGGATGCGGGCTCGCCGCTGCTGCAGCGAGGCACGGACCTCTCAAAGGTTTGGAACGCACGTAACGAATAATAATGATAGTAATAAAAAAAAATACGACCGGTGTGCGGTGCCTTTGGATGGCGGGGGGATGCCGGAGGGATGCGGGCGGGGAGCCTTTGCTGGGCGGCCGGCAGTGAGAGGGGCTGAGAC
This sequence comes from Prinia subflava, assembly GCF_021018805.1. Taxonomy (NCBI): domain Eukaryota; kingdom Metazoa; phylum Chordata; class Aves; order Passeriformes; family Cisticolidae; genus Prinia; species Prinia subflava. The sequence continues at coordinate 8,520,182 of NC_086256.1, read as the reverse complement.
AGGACCTCCAGAGGTGCTAAAGTGTGGGGAGATGCTAAATAATAACAACAACAACAACAGGCCCCAGATATAAAACTAATGTTTCAAATTATCTATGGTACAACTAGAGGTAGTTGGTCTGAAACCATGCCTCATGCTAGACCCCGTTGCAAGCACAGCCAAATCTTAACTCCCGCATGGAGAGGCCAATCTCTGTCTGTTTGCAGAGCTGGTGAGCACAGGAAACATGGCAAACTGCGAGCTGTGTGCTGGATGGAGTGCAGATAATTCTCCCAGAGCTTCAGACGTGCTGACACTCAGCTGTCCTCGTCTGCTCTCCATGCCCACACTGCTGTAACCAGCCTGGCTGCTGCCAGTGACAGCTGAGCACAGGCTCTCCTCCAATTTATTGGTGAAGAATCCTCTATGAACCAGACTGGAGCTCACTGAACATCAGTCAAGCTCCCCCCTTTTTCAGATTGTTGTTTTCATGAGAGAGAGAGGAGAAAGGTAACAGAGGCAGTGAAAAACAAAGGTCAAAAAGAGAAATCACTGAGGAGGAACAAACACTTCTCTCTGTTCTCCAGGCACCACTTCAGCCTGAGGATTCTTAATACAGCAGCATCCTCTGCTGCACCATATTGCATTTCACTTTACAGGTCATCCTAGAAATTCCATCAAAAATAAACTTCGCAGGAAGGAGTTCAGTCTCTGCTGAGGAAGACAACTCTGTTTTCTCCTTAGCTTGAGTAATGCCAACAGCACACTGCATGGCTTGAGCAAGAGGGCAGGAGGGTATCAGAAAAGCAGCACTGATCAGATGTGTTGACTGACTGGGCTTATAGAAAGAAATAACTGGGAAATCTTATTTCAGACCTTTCCAGAGATGCAGTGTTTCCTCTGGGGATTCCCTGGACCTGTAACATGAAGTTCAAAATGGCTCAGTGTACTCAACCCTACCAGAAAAGTGATGAGAGAGTGTACAATGAAAGATTTTATGGACAAAATCTCCCCTCAGAGAGAGACAGTTCCACATGTGGCAGAACTGGTGCTCAGTGTTTGCTGCCTGTTGCTGGGTAGAAAACCGGAGTGGCTGAACTCATTCCTGGTGTAACACCCCAGGGTCCAGCAGGAAAGGTCCAATAAGCCAAGTTTATGTAGGAACAGTGGCTGTCAGAGGGGAAGAGACCATCAGGGTCATTGATTTGAGCCCACTGCTCTCACACTGTGTAATAGCATTCATAAAGCTCAGGCTCCAAGGGGGCCAATTAATACTGAATGCCCTGTCAGTTGTTCCCTAATTGCACAAAGCAGCAATGAAGAAGGCTGCTCCTTGCTTCCCTTTGGCTGTTGCATGACTCTCCATCACCCTTTCTTCTTAATGGTCCATAAACCCCCAAAAAAGGCTTTATTGAAACCTTACATATCTCAGGCTCCACTGAAGCAGCAATTCTGTGTTTCGCATATGTGGCCCTGACAACTGGCAGACTGCATTTCATGTGATTAAAACAACTGCTAATTCAAGAACTAAAATTAAAGGCTAGATTTCCCACTGGTATAAATCAGAGCAGATTCATTTCCTCGCAGAGCTTTGATAGCTCATGAGCATTCATGATTTGCCAAGGGGTTTCTGCCAGACTGATGGTTTCTAGCTTCAAACTTGCCAGCAACTGGGAAGCCCAGCCTTCTTTAGAGGAAAGATCCCAACCCTGTGCAGAATAGAAATAATATTCCTCTGGGAGAAACTGTTTGTTCCCAGCTTCTGCTGAATTCAGAAATTAGCTGAAGTCAGAAATTTCTGAATGTGAGGAAACATTGCCTGCTTGTCTTTTCCCACTGCCTGTTCCTGACTGTGGTTTCAGCCCTAAGAAATCTGTCTCAGGCACTCTTGCACCCACCAAGGCTGGGCTTTAGTGTCACCATGTCCTGCCCTGAAGCAGGTCAGCAGAGAGTGCCACCATATGAAGCCCTTGGACATCACACTGCCTCTGAGAGGTTTTTCTCCATGTGAAAATGACTGAAAAACAGTGGGAAGGGTGAGCATGTTCCATAGAGGTTCCAGAGGATTTTGGTAGGGACTGACCCTTGAGGGAAAGCACACAAGCAGTGTCCATGAGAAGAGCAGCAGGCCAGCAGCCCAAGCCCTCAGCACAACACAGCAAACTGCACAGCCCATGCTGCTGCCTGCTGTGCCCATCACAGGCTCAGGGTCTGGGAATTGATGTCCCTTAACAAGATCATTAGACAAAGGTCACTGCAGAAACCTCCCTCTGCAGATTTCCATGAGGTCTCCAGATCTGGCCCTCTCTGTGAGTTTACACTTTAATTGCCTCCTAAGGGAAGGGAATGGCAGGCTGAACCTGCTGTTGCTCCACACCAGCTCTAAATGCCATCATGTCTGTGTGAAAGTTTGCACTGCTTCAAGATCCTCACTGGCTCGTGGTTCTGTGTTGCCTCTGGAAATTCAGAAGAGGCAAAGGCCAATTTCTGCAATGTTTATGGGTCTATAGCATAAAAAAAGAGGCAAAAAAATAGCATTTTAGCAAAAAAATATTAGTCATTCCTACAGGCAGCTGTGAAATTACTATGCAGAAGATTTAAACTCATGAAGGACACACCTCCTTGTACATTGTATAATTAAAATCACAGGACTCCACTGTGGACAACAGCAGTATTAATGTGCTCAGACCCAGAACACAGACACAGCTGGACCTGTCCAACACAACAGACCAGCTGCAGCTCCAGGAACATGATGTTATCACTGGGAATGACCTGGGGAGGAGAGCCTGCTCTAGGTTTGCCACCGTCCTCCTAATCTGTGATACTGACAGCTGTTGAGGCAGAATAATAGGTACCACCAGCCTGACATTCAGCATCATTAAAGCTTTGCCTCTACCCTCTGATCTGCTGGTCTACCAGAACACTTCTGTGGTTTTTTATGAGTTTTTTTAATAATCTGGAGATAGTTTTTTCCCCATCACACAAACAAACAAATGAACTAAACAGGCTTCCAGAATTTCAAACAAGTTTCTCATTCCTATGACATCTCCTCACAACACTGAAAGATTACTGGACAGGAAACATCTGTGCAAGTGGCTGTCCTGTTACACAAACAGCTCAGTAATTTTTTATAAAGCTTTCTCAAACCAGAGGAAATCAGTGGGTCAGTTATCAGCCAGGGGCAAATATTTTTAATTACCTTGCAGGGAGGATTGGGTCTATTCTGTTTAGTTCTCAAAGGTTCCCACTGACAGTCTAATTAGCAAGCAGTGTCACTGGAAGAGAAAGGCTGAAGTTACATGGGTTTATTCACCCAGGAGGCAAACACCCAGTTCATCCTCCTCTGTCACATCGTGGTTCCTTCTCTCTGCCAGCCAGACCACACCAAAGTGCAGCTAATCTGGAAGAGAAAAACCCACACACTGTGCCCATCAGTAGCTCCACTTCATCATGTCAAATGCTATTCATCAGACATTTCAGTATTACATCTTCTTCTTTAAAAGAAGTGCTGGTAGAGATTTTAGTTGAAGGACTGTTTGTTCTTCATGAACTGAAATCAGAGTGGGCTTCACATCTTAGAGATTATACATTAGAGGTTACACATTACATATGATAATAGCTTTCCTTCTTTTCCCCTGCTTCCCCAGGAAGAATACACCAATACACCTGACCTGCATTTGGGTATCACCACAAGAACCACTGATGTACATGGGAACAGAGTCAGGACCCAAACATGAGACATCACGTGGGCAAGGAACTGTCCTTCCCAGAGGATTTATGCTCTGCTGTTGGGAGGATGCCTCAGGCGAATTTGAAGACATTCCTGAGGATGGGATTCAGGTGGCATCACAAACCAGCACTGGAATTTTGATGCTGAAGAAAAACAAAGATGATGGAATCTGAGAGAAAGCAATGCTTGGGGCTGAGCACTACACACAGGGAAAGGCCAGCCAGCTCTGCCTCTTTCTGACTGTTCACTTGGGAACCAAATCCACCCAGGGATCCATTGTCCTGCCCACAGAGTTTCCTGTCCATCCGGGCACTCCAGTACCCCTTTGAGCAAGGCTCTGCTGCCCAACTGAGCCATGGACAGCATCAGAGCCTGACTGCAAACGTGCTCTCAGGGGCCTCAGATGCAAATACATTCACTTCTCTCATCCCTGTGGGGAAAAGCAGCCACATGGTGATTGACCATGGAATGGTCCAACAGAATGGATTTTCTAGTGGAAGCAGGCTAAGATACTATGTGAAATGAGGGATTGATTGATACTATGTAAAATGAGTAAAATGAGGGATTATCACTTTCCACATTCAACCTCTCCCTGGACATGGAGACCAAACCCCCTTTGGAACAGGTCTGCTCCTGCTTTGTGAGCCAACAAAAAGAAACTGAGTTTGTGCCTGTTACATCCATCTGATGGTCAACTTGTAGCATGCCAGAGCACAAGAGATACTAATTACCAGCAGCACAAATCACATTACTCTCGCCAGTTTGGGTTCCTGGAAAATCTTGCTTTGGGGGATGTCAGACTCAACATCATGAGCAGATGGTATTTCTGTCTGAACAGGAGACATGTCCTTGATTAGTCTGTCACTGCTTAGGGCACTGACATTTTTGTTTCTCATCCAGCAGTCTTCACCCAAGGGCTGAGGCTTCACAAGGCAGCCCACAGTCTACAGGGACAATTAGGACCTGGAAATACAAGCAGGAAAGAAATGTCGGGGTGATAGAGTCCATGTCCCTTCAAAATATCTAACAGCTTGGATGCACGTGTGACCTCATAAGTTTTTATGGCTTGCAAAAACTCGGGCCCCCATGGCTTGATCTGCAGTATAAGAGTAGAACAGTCCTTAAGGTGAGTCCTTAATTCTTCAGCACAGCAATATAGGCAAGAATTAGGTGAAAATTAAAGATCAGAATTAGAAGGCCTTATGTGAAGGTCTGAAAAGCTTTTCACTGAGTATCTTATCTCCTCAGCTGCGGGGTACATGAAGAACCAGACTGTTCGGATCCTTCTGGGGCTTATCCAGATCCCACAGAACTTCATGGAAGTGGCTGCAGTGACTTCAGCAGGCTGTGAACAAGGTCAGTAGATGCTGTCCTGTGAGTATTGACCCTGTGGCAGGGAGCAGATGTCTGCCACCTCAATGTGGGATATCAAGTTATACCATGACAAAGCACAGTCATTAATCACATCCTTCAGTGAGGTGGCTATAAGGTCATCACGTCAATCCCTGCCTAGCACCATTGTGCCTGCACAAGTTTTATTTTACACACAGCCTGGGGAAGCATCTGTTTAAAGCACTTGACTCCAACTCATTAGCTCTGCCACAAAGCCTCCCTCCTAATACACTTAATCTTTCTGCCTCTCTGTTCCTACATCGCCCTCCCAGCACCATCAGCGGACACTGTGAGCAGCTTCTCCTCTCTCTCCAAGTACCTGCTGCCAGGAGGGATTCAGGCCTCAGACACCACAGAGCAGAAGTTCTGTTTTTGTGTGCAGCAGACACAGAGAAGCACAGCCCCCTCGAGTCTCCAAAATCTCTCACTGGGCCACAGGGAGCACCTGCTTCCCACAGGTTTGAGGTTCACTGCTGTGGTAGACGTGCAGGTAAGGCCTTCAGGAGCAGGATCCAGGGAAGGAAAAGAAATCCCACAATAATTATGTGCTATGAAAACAATGGCAGCTCATACATGATTAACTCAGCAGGCTTTGGCATCAGATCCTCATCAGAAAGCAGCACTGTGATCCAATAACTCTTGCAGAGTTTTATCTACAGCAGCTGAGGAGAGAGATGAGGTATCCCAGGTCAAACAAGTTCCAGGTCCTGGAAAGTGCAATCACCTCTTCTTTCACAGGCACACAGCAGAGCTTCCTGTTTCCCCACACCACTTACAGAGTGATGGGGTCCATAAACCAGTGAGTTAGGAAATGTACCTCTCTGCTGTGACCCCATTTCAGAGAGGTGTCAGGAGGTGTCGTGTCAGTGGGTTTGGAGCAGAGGGATCTGCATGAGCACCACCAGCCTGTAACTCTGCCACAAGGAAGTGCTGCTCCCCTGCTGCAGCTGAGTGAATCACTGATGGGGCAGGACAGGAGCCAGGCAGAGACACCTTTCTGGAGACACTGTTTAGTGCTATTTAATTTTGTAAGTCGCTGACATTGCACTATTTCCCTGTCCCATCCCACAGGCAGGCAGGGAAAAGCTGCCATGAGCATCAGTGAGACCCTGCTAACTCCTCACCCAGCAGACTGATTCAAACCAGTGAGAATTAAACACAGGGTACTCAGCTATCATCACTTCCAGGATAATGTGAAATTCTGATTAAATCTGACATACACTTTAGCAAGATGTGTAGAGCCAGGAAATCATAAAGTGCCACTGAAAGCAGATGTTGGGTTACCAGGAGCAATTTTCCAGCAGCACAGGTGTGGTCGCAGCCACACTGCCCTTCCCTCATCACCTTTCAGTCTTCTTTATGTAACACTAACATTTCAGCCCTTCCACAGAGCTCAGGGACCAAACGTGTGTTTATGTGCCAAGTGCTGCACAAACACACGGATGTGAGGGATTTCTGTCTCAAAGAGCACAGGGGAATGGTGATACACACATTTGGCACAGGAGGACACTGAAGTGCAGAGGCTTCCCAGAGTTTGTGCATCATCCAGAGACACAGCACAGCTGCAAAGACACTGTGAACATCCCACCCCATCCTACTGCCAAGGGGACTGGCAGCCAGCAGCTGAGCACTCTCTAAGGTCTGCAGAAGATAAAGGGTTTCACACCTTTTCACACTAAATCATTGGTAAAAGAGAGTAAGGACACAACCTGTCTGTGTGAGGAGTCACTGTTTATCTATTTCTTGGGCAGTAGAAGTGGTGCCTAGAATTATTCACCACCATTTTAACCGAATTGAAAAAAGTAGTCCATGTATTCAACATCTTGAAGATCAGACTGCAACAAAAAACCAGCAGCTCAGGCTGAGGGTAAGAAACTGGGGCTGGGAGAGAAAGCCTGGCCAGCACTGGTTTGACTGAGGGATGTGCTGAAGCAAAATTCTGGGGAGAGATCTGCAGGACCTAATGAAGCCAGAGTGGAACTGCAACCATTTCTCACAGCCAGCAAGTGAGAGATTGCCCTGAAAATACTGCAACGTGTTTGGACACAGGATGAACTCACCAGCCATTTTCTGAAAAGCCTGAGATGCTGCAAACATGATTAAGGAAGAGAAAGAAAAATGAATAAACCAAACAGATGGAAAGATACTGGAAGATTGTTTCTGTGGCTATATAGAAAGAGTAAAAGGGTCTCCTTTGAACACAAGGTTCCCCTTCATCTTTCACATGTGCTCTTTAATTGATCATTCATTGCCCTAAAAGAGGACAGAGGTAGGGGAGCATTCCTCTGGCTCTGTGGTAAGATGAGGACTGAACATTCCCTGCCTCCTCAGAGACAGGGATGGGGGTCTGAGCTTCTGCTTAGTGCTCATTTGCAGTCCTGACCTGTGGCCCCTGCCCAGCCAGCACAGAGCTTTTCTCCACTGAAGAAACCCCCTCCTTAGTGACTGCTGTTGGTTTCCATGCAGACTTGCCTCTCTCATCCCTTCCCAGGATCCATGGACATTCCCATCCCTTTCCAATTAGCAAACTCTGTTAGCAGCACCACGCAGCAGTTTCACTGAGCATGGCACAGGCTGGGAGCACACACAGAGGCAGCTCTGGAGATTCAGCTAACAAGGGGCACCTCATTAGGTACCTTGGGGACACCTTTCAGTTGATGTGTTTCCTTTGCACCCAAGGCAGAGCCCTGGAGCACCCTCGAGGAGTGCTGCAAGGAGCCTGCTCATGACTGCTGCCTCATTAAGTGCAGTAGCTCAGTGACTTGCCACATCTTTACAAAAGTCTGTAAATTATTAAGCATTTCCCTCATTGCCTCTTTCTGCTCCCTTAGCAAGTTTCCTAGCCCAGCTATCACCTTGCTGTCATCTTTCCTCCAATGGAATTACTGTGGGGGGACTCCTTGTGTGTGTCCCCAGCCTTCCCAGGATGCACACAAGAGCAGTCAGCACTGCTTTGGCAGGGAAGAAGCTCATCAGATGGTCTCCAGCATCTTCTCCAAGGCCTCCAACCTCCTGACAAGCTTCACCTTCCCAAGAGCCTCTCTTCTCTGTCTCCAGGCTTTTACCACCATATCACCCACGAGGGCGTTCAGGGCATCCCCAGGCACAGAAGGATCACTGGCTCACCTGGGTGTTTGTCACATTTAGCCCCATTTTATAAAATCAGAGGCAAATGCTCTCCCCATCCCCAAGTCACAAGGGAGGAATCTTCTGCTGGCTCCCCGGCGTGCTCAAATGGGTGCAATTTGGTGCTGGGTGGATTGAAAGGGCACTGGCACTTCCCTGTGAGGTTTTCTGCTCACTGCTGGGGCTTGTACAACACCTACTCATCCCAGTGGGAAATGGTGTGTGCTTCATAGAAAGAGCAGAAAGCCAGAGTACTGAGTATGTGCATTTTTCAAATAGTTATTTATGCAATTGCAGCTTATTCCTGATTCAACAGCATGGTGATCCCAGGTTCTGGAGAGGCAGATTAAATCAATGATTAATTTAAAGTAATTTATACCTTTTATAACCATTCAAGCCTTTTTCCAGGCCTGAGACCTGCAAGCCAAGCTGGATCAATGCCTGGAAATCTATGAGCATTATTTCAGGTGTAACTATTTATCCCCCACAACACAGCAACATCCTCGCTGCTAAGGAAACAGTTCAGCCCTTGGCTCAGCCAGAGTGCTGTTTTCTGGCATTTTGGGTTCAGTTCACTGGTTTGCTCCCTCCAGGGATCACCCAGGGGGTGTACAAGTGCAGCACACACAGAAATGCTCTTCTCATCTAACTCACTGCTGTGCTTCCTCCAAATCTGCTCCTGTGCAGCCTCAGCCCACTCCTGACAGGGGCCCTGATGAGCACAGCTCCCAGCAGGCAAACTCTCCAGGGGCTGTGGAACAGCCTAGGGATCAACAGGCACTTGCAAACTCGAGCCCTCCCAGTGTTCAACGTGCAACAGAGTTTTGGTTATTTTTCCTTGTCAGGAGATTTTACTCAGTTCCTGTTGATTACCACACCCACAGCACAGAGCAGGGATTCCTGCACCAGACAGGGGCTGAGAAAAGGTTGGTGTGACTTTGGGAATGAGGGGATGTGCCAGTTCTGCCTCTGCCCTGAATCCCACACGACACCTTTAGAATGACACGAACTCTCTGCACCTTGCTCATCCCTTCTGCAGCTCATAGCTAGTTATATTTGGAGCCTTTCAATCTCCCTGGATCACCCGTCCAGCCATAAACTCTGCTGCTCTGCACCTTGCCCCAAGTCTGCAGAGATCTGAATGACCAGAGGAAGAGAAACAGCTGCAGGGGGATGAACTGACAACGACCTGGTTTTACAGACAACATAAAGCTGATTGTGATACCCTTTAGCAGAAGTGTCTTAGTGACAGAAGTGTCTGTGTGAGGAGGGAGGACCAAAAGGATTGATTGTAGGAGAAATAGTTTGGGTTGGTTTTTTTTAATGCAACACACTTTCCCAGATAGCATATGACTGACTTGTTATACCACAAGTTTGTTAGAAAGCATTAATAAAACTTGCAGTATAATCCAGGAGAATTCATAGGGAACATTATACTGGAATTTATGGGTTTGCTGCAAAGTTTTCTATTCTCAGTACTGAGGCTCATTTCCAGAAGAGAGACTCTTGGGTGGGCTGGAAGATCTCTCTGCTCTCCAGGCAGAAGGAGAAAAATATGGGGAGAGAAGACCCTTTTGGGGTGGCAGGAATCTCTGTGGGGTTTAGCATTATGCCAGTAAGGAACCAGAGCATTTGGATTGATTGCTGGTCCCTCGAAGGCAGACAGAATTGCCCCACACATCGATTCAGGTTGTGATGTGGCTTTTTCATCTGCCAGAGCAGAAGTCAAATGAGTATTTTCTTTGATCCCTCCCAACCATACCCCCAGAGCTTGTGAGAGCAGGAGGCAGGAAAAGGAAAGGCAAGAGCAGGGCACCCTCAGCATGAACAGAGATGAACAGGCAGAAACAAAAGCAAAGCAGGGAGACACACAAAGACACATGAACAGCACTCAGTTCTGAGGGAAACCCGGCCAAAAAAATAATTAAGACCTATTCATACCCTTGCCAATTGGACCCAGCAACATGCATTTGCCTCTGCCCAGGCATTTCAGAGCTCTCATTTCAGACCAACCACAGGGCTGTGGCAGTCAGTGAGCAGCCAGGTGTGGTGGGGATGGCACAAGGGAGAGGTGATGCTCTCAGCCTCCACCTCACTGTGCACTGAGCAGGGCACCGAGGCACCCAGGCACCCAGAGATTCCTCTGCAGCAAAGGGAAAGAAGGAGGCTGGTGTAAAAGATGGAGAAAAATAGCAGGAATCAGCCAAGAATGAAATACCCTGAGAAAGTGCCAGCAACCACCCCTTCTGCTTGTTATCATTCCTTTTCCATTTGCTTTTCATTTGCTCAACCTATAATTTGTTAAGCAGGCTGCCCAGTAAGTATCATCTCAGAGCTGACTGCTCTGCAGGTGCTGCTTCTAGCCTGGAGCAGAGAGAGCTACATATCAACACCCAGGCTGGGGCTAAGCCAGCAAAGCTGCTGATTTCACTGAGAAAATACTGAACATAACCCGTGCTCTGCTTCCTGCTGCTAACAGCAGCAGGAAAAATCACAGTGTGGCCAGGACAGCACACAGACAAAGACAAAACATGACAGGAGCAATGCAGGGACACAGATCACACAGGAGACCTACCTGGAACACAGGAGACCCAACCCACACCAGAAAGTCCCAATTTTTCAAGGCAGGAAGCTGTCTCTCTGCTCTGCACTGGCATACCAGGGTTCCTTGGATGGAGATGTGAGGAGCAGAGCCAGGCAGAGCTGATCAGAAACCTTTCAAACCCTCGTTGCACCAAGAAAACCATATAAAACTTTTTAGATCTCATGAATCTCAGGTGATTTTTTTGCAGAGACTGGATGCTTGCTTTCCTCCTAGACTGCCCAAGGACTGGCACCAGGTCCCATAGCCTGCTGGAATGTGGATTAAACAGGGCAGGGATCCCAGCTTTCCAGCAAAGACTTTGGAGCCTGGAGATGGCTACAGAGATCCCACAGAAGCATCAATGCCTCAAAGGCTTCAGCAGCTGCTAAAGGAAACCACACTCAGTGTAAAACCCACAGACATCGCGAGCAGATACCAAGCCCGAGAGCAGCAAGCTCACACAAAAACATGACTCCAGACTGAAGTCTTCCATCCTGACGAAAATTTGGATTTTTAAGATTGCTTTAGACTCTCAAGGAGAGCTGCAATCCCCCAGCATAAATAACAAGGTCTATTTGGCTGTTCAGATGTTTTGTGATGGGAGAAAATCAGCAAGGCTGAGACCAGAGCAACCATCGGTTTGTTTGGAAAAGGAAGCCACAATAAGGAATCAGCTCTGACACTTGCTGCAGCCTTATTTTCTCTGCCAGGTGCCCCTGGACACCCGGGGAATGTGACAGGTTAGACACCCAGTGCCTGAGGGCGACTCACTGGAGTGTGAAGGACACAGATTGACTTCAGGCCAGCTTGCAAAATGAGCCCAAGCTCACATTTTACCTTTTTTTTCTTTTGCTTTCTGTAAAATTTCCTTGGCTGGGCAGCACCACTGTATTTTAGACCCTTCTAAAGACATCCTTTTTAGCTATTTTTCATGCTTTTTGGAGTGCAGTCCCATGTCTCCAGCAGCTCCCACCCCCACTGCATTCACGTCCCCAGCCCTGCTGTGTGGGCACCCACTCAGGTCTGCTAGGTCCAGACCAAGACATAAACAGTGTCAGAAGCAATTTCTGTCAAACAACACAGCTCAGCTCACCCACAGGTGAACCCTCAGAAAGCAAAGGAATAAAGACAACCTGTGGACAGCCTGCAAGCCCTTTATAAATCAGGATCTCGTAATGCTCCCATAGCTCCCAATCCCCAGAGCCTGCACTCTGCAGGTGTGTGAGAAATGCTGTTTGTCTCCTCTTTCTCCCTGCTTTTCAGTGACACAAGGCAGTTTTGTGGCCAGCAGTTCCCATCAGCTCCAGCCAGAGCAACCCCTTTGGCTGTAGGGTGAGGATGGCAGAGACAGTTCTGGCATCACCAAGACCATTCACCCCAGAACCCCATCCCAGCCCATCCTGCCAGACCTGAGCTCTCAGGGTCTCCATCACCCTTTGGTACCAGCATGATTCCTTCCTCTCTGACCCACACAGAGCATCCTTGAACCCACACTGCTCTCCTCTCTCTGCTTCATGCACAAATTTCACCATCCTGGGCCTCTGGGCTGTGAGAGCAGAGCAAGGCTGCCTGGGGAAAGGGGCCACGAGGGAGAGGAACACTTTGTGACTGGTTTTGGTGAAGATCTGCAACTAGAAAGCAGGAGAGGGAAACATTTTCATCACCTGCTGAGCTGAACTGTCTGGTCACTGATTCAGAAGGCAGGAACTCTTGGCAAGACTGCAGCTGGCACATCCCACCTGAAAAGCTTCAACTTTGCAAGTGATGATTGCAGGATGAAGATGAGCTGCTATTTATCTCTGTAAATCTTGTGAGAGCAGAGTGACCCAGTGTTTTTACCCACTGTCCTCCTGTTTTCATATGTCATAGGAAGCAAACATCAACTCTCTGAGCCCAGACAATTTCCACTCAGGTTTCACCACCACCTAATTATTACAAAGGGGTAGGAAATAGAAGCCAGCCTGGGATTGTATCAGAAGTGGGCTAGGAAAATTCTCAAGTTCATCTTCTGCAGTTAAGCTCCCTTATACAAGCTGAACAAGAAAGATTATTAAAGATAATTGTTATTGCAGTTTTGAGCCAACAGAGACAGCTTGTACTGGGAGGACAACACATTGTGCCTTAGAAAAGCTGCTGTAAGCATTAGATTACATTTGCTCAGAAGGGTATCAAGCTGAAAGATGGAAAGGCTCAAATCTTTGGTGCCCCAAACAGCAGCCAAACAAAGAGAGAGCTGGATGTCCCTGGAAATGGGGAAGACTGGGGAGAGCAACAGTGAGTGTGGCTGGATCGCATCTTTTAGGCACTGCTAAGCCAGAGCTGCTGGGGGAGTGGAAGCAAGAGGCTGCAGCAGTGAGGGAGAAGATGCAGGATACCATAAACACTTTGCTACCTGCCCCTTGCTTCTGATGAGCAAGGCCAGGTTTGTGTCCCACAGTCAGGCCTTGCAAAGGTTACTGGGGTGGGCAGGACTGCTGTGGTCAGTGCAGCTGTACCTGCACCTCAGGACAGCACCCAGTACAAGAGGAGCTGACAGACAGCTCGGATGTGCCACAAAAGAAATCCCCCTGCCCTGTTTCATGTGCTGAAATGAAATGGCTTCTGTTGGATCTCCTCACCAGGCTGTAGTAGGGCTGAGGACTAAAACTGCTCTTTTCCCAGCTGTTCTCCTTCACCCAAATCATACTGACAAGGTCTTTGCCCTCATTTTCTCTCTCTGTAGCAAACCATATACCAACTGATCGATCTGAATCTGCTGCTTGTAAAGACAAGTAATTGAAAATTATTGCATCTAGTAATGCTGAAAAGTACACGTGCTGATCCTAATAATGCACCAAACTTACCTTGGGGCAGCAGGAAAGCCTTTGCAAAGCCCTTTTCCAGTCCCAAAATCTATTTCTACTGTTCTTCCTTAAGTCAGAAGCTGGGAGGGAGCTTGAAGAGGTTTTCTCATCCTGGTGAGACAAAGAGGCAACGCCAATACAAGGCCAGGTGCTGAAGCAAGCAGACAAACAAGCACTGCTGACCTGCACACGGCACACACATCTTGCTTCCTGCATCAGCTTTTGCCAGTTTTACAAATGACATTTAATTAAAGAGAGTTTGTTTTGGTTTGTTTTTTTTTCAGGTTTTACTAGATCTGGCTTTTTTCACCTTTTGCATCACCTTTCCAGATGCTCAGGGCAGAAGAGGATGAGGTTCTCTAACAGCTCATAAAACCCCCAGCCAGCCTGGGAGAGAGGTCATGTTCTCACAAGTTTTTAAGAAAACAGAGGGAGAAATGCTCTTGCTGAAGAAAGGGCAAGAGTCATGTTATAGATACACACTATAGCATAGGCTTTTTGCAAATATTAAAATTATTGTTATATGTGTGGTGTTGAAATAATTTGGCTGTAAATATATAGATTTTATGGTTTTGCTTAGTCATAGTGAATAGTTACGCTCACAATTGAGCTGTTTGGTTGGGATATATGTGTGGTGTTGAAATAACTCTGCCGTAAGGATATCGATTTTATGGTTTTGCTTAGTCATAGTGAATAGTTATGCTTGCAATTGAGCTGTCTGAACATGTGAAGAGGACCCTGCTATTGATATGCCAAACTATCAGCACCTGAAGAAAGCATGGACCAGAACCCAAGCTGGAGGTGATAATGAGGACAGAGCCAATAAACAGACATGCTCTAAGAAGGCGGGCCCAAGGAGGAGCCATGCTAAACAATTCCTGGAATATGGAAACTAGTTTGTGGAAAAGTTTGAATATGCAACAGCCTGATGCAACAGAAAGGGTATTTAAAGAATGTCTGTAAAATAGCAGGTGTGCACTTAGCTAAGTGCCAAGTCACCTGGCCTTTAATCCCTTGCTTGATTTCCGTCTCCTGGTTGTCTATTTTTTTTTAATTATTATTTTATTTTAAATTTACCAGGCAAGTGGACCTGGTTTTTCACAATTTGGCTTCTGTTAAGGGAACCCAGGTAGAAAACGAGGCGGTCTTGGCCAGGTCGGGCTGAGGCTGCTCTGCAGATGCTCAGGGCTGGGACAGCTGAGGCGACTGTCCCAGCAGCAGGCAGGAGCTGGCACAGGGACCCTGCAGTCCCCACCGCAGCTCACCCTGGCCACCAGCCAAGAGCAGAGACAAAGCTTTCTGCAGCCCCCGTGAGGGGACACCCAGGGCTCTGCATCCCTGCCAGAGCAGCACAGGAATAGAGAGAGCACTTGTGAGGAGAGGCAGCCCATCCATCCCTCCCACTCCTGCCCGCGGCGCAGTGAAGGACCTTGCCCCCGGGAGATGTGCCTTGTTTTAGCATCAGCAGCGGGGCCCCGGTGACCGGGAAGGAGGAAAAAGGAACAAGCAGCGGTGAGAGCTTTGTGAATCCTGCAGCGATGCTGCCCGTGAAGTGCTCTTGGGCTTTGAGCTGAGGCGGAGGGGATGAAAGGAGGAGAAGCTGCAAGGTCGATAAACAGCCCGGCTCATCCATGCAGCCACAGGGGCTCTCCAGTCCCAGACTCCTCCCAGGCCATGCAGAGGAGCATCCCTTTAGTGCTGACACTGCTTTGCTAGAGTGAAAAAGGGACAGTCCTGCTGTGCTGGGCTGTGTAAAAACACATCCTAGAGAGGATGTCCCAAATTAAACAGGGAGGCAGAGGAGGATTAATTATCTCGTTTCCTTTCTTGAAACTGGAGGTAAACTGAGGCACAAAGCAGTTCTCAGGACAGGCATCTGTGTGCACAGTGAAGTTAAGGGTGCTAGGGAAAGCAAACGTGCTTCATGCCTTAAAATCTCCAGGGAATCTATCCAAAAGAAAGGAATACTGCTTTCATTGACTGGGTTTTTAAAATACTTTGGGTGTTTTATTACATTTCAGAAATCGCAGCACGTATGTTCTTGTGCTGTACAGACTCAGCCCCTGTCAGGCCTCCAGCTTCTGTCTGGAAATAAAACAATGGGGGAAATCTGCATTCCTCTGTGGAAATGTTCCCACAAACAGTAGCACAACTTTAATTAATATAATTAGCACTCATAATATATTCTGTTCTCACAGCTGTGGCAGCACAGACACCTCAATCTATACTGCTGCCTCTCTGGTGTGAGCTGGGACGTTTTGTCCTTTTTCAGAGCGTTACGCCACTGCCCCAAAGGAAGTTCTTCCTGAATGTTTTCCAAGGGAAAGTCAGGACAATGGAAGATTTGTAATTTCACAAGGGTTTCTGGTTCCCCACCCCAGCTTTAGAAGCAGCCTGGTTAGATCCAGTCCTGCCCACGCTGCTGGGAAGCCCCGAGATGTTCCCCACTCCCTGAAGTGGACAAGCAGGTGCCACAGTCTGCATCCCTGGAAAAGGCTGCAAGAAACCCTGAGCTGGGCTTCCAGCTGAGAGGGCTGAGGTGTGCTATCAGGCAGGTTCACACATTGCTAGACAGATCAACAGGCATTGATTTTGATGAGCAAGCCAGATACAGAGAGCTGAAGAGTTACTGAAGTTATTTTCTGTTTCCCCTTTTCAAAACAGCCTGTCAAGGTCTGTGGGTTTTTAGGTTGGTGGGTTGTTCAGTCTGTGACTGAACAAGATACCTAATGTCCCCAAGGGCAGCAGCTTTTTCTGGAAGTGGGGAGCTTAAAATATATTTGTTAGAGTGACAGAGACAAAAATGGCAGGGAATAATGGACAGGAAATGTGGGAAGAGTGCAGGCAGAGGCACCCTCCAGACCTCCTTTTCTCACCTTTTCATTACCAGCAGGCTCACAGCTCCCTTTGCACTGCAAGATGCAACTGTGGGACTGGTGATAGCTCTGGAATAAATACTGAGGAAGGACCAAGGATGCAGATTGAAAGACAACATGAATATGTGCCCAATGGGCAAGAACCAGAAAGACCCATTATCCCTGTGGAGCGTGCAGACACGCAGCAGCAATCATTAACTGCAGCCAAGTGTATTATCTCTTCATGTGCTCTTCTCCTGCAGACCTGACAATCCATCTCATCCTACACCTTCAAACATCCCATAGCTGGGAGATGCAACAAGTGACATCTCGCACCACAGGACATCATTAGTCTGACTGCATCCACTCAAGGCTGTTTATTTTTCTTCAATACAAAGCAGAAACATTTGAAACCTTGATGTGCAGCCATGAGAACAAGTGAACCGAGCACCCAGCACATCTGACAGTTCCCCTCTTTTGCACACTTTGCTAATTCATGCCCGTTGATGTTACGTGACAATTCTTCCCCTCATTAGCAATTAATTATTAGCCACAGAACTCAGTCTCCTCACTGATGCCCTGTGAGATCCTGGCTGTTCCCTTTCCCAAGGGGGCAGATACACCTCTCACAGCTTCACTATCCCCTAGGCCAGACTTTTTCCCTCACCCTCCTGCTCTTCTTGTTGTTGTTGTTTTAAGAAATAAATTGAAATGAAAATGAGATTGTTTCTCCCAAGAGATGGTGTCAGCATCTCTGAAGCTTCTATGCACTAAACGTCAAAGAGGATGAGCCTGCTGGGAATGGGAAGATATCACTTGCTGTCATCAGAGGACCTCCTGGGGAGAGCCGAGCCCCGAGTGTCCCAAAAATTAAGAGCACAAATTGATGTGTGCTCCTTTGCTTCACAGAATGTGTGCGTCATATGAAGTAGGGGTAGCTGTTACCACGGTAACTAATCTAATCTTTATTTTAATTTTTGCTGTAGTCAGATCACAGCAGATAGGAAATAGCTACGCTCAGAATTAGAGCAGCCGTGTGTGCAAACACATGCACGGAAAACATGCCACTGCATAAGTGGCTGTAACTAAATGTGAAAAAAAAGGAGACCTTTTAAATGGGGGATACACTTTTTGATCTGACTTGATCTCAGAGATGCACAGAACACAGATAGCTCCATGCACAGCTGTTGTGTGCAGAGTAACTGAGCCTGTTGACATCCTGGGGAAAGGACAGTGTACAAGTTCCACACCTTCCTTTTGAAGAAGGACCTCACCCCACCCTAAACTGCCTGTCAGCTCATTCTCCATCCCATTCCAGAAACAAGGCTTCTTTTGCAGAAGAAACATAGGCAAAACTCAGTTGTGTCCTAAAGCAAAAGCTCTGATATCATGTTCCCTGGGATCCAGGTATCTCAGTGATGCCCTGGTTTCAGGACACTCTATCCTCTGGCTGGGATAGAGTTAATTTTCTTCCAAGTAGCTGGTATAGTTCTGTGGTTTGGATTTAACACCAGAATAACGTTGCTAACTGATGATTTAGTTGTTGCCAAGCACTGCTTACACTAAGTCAAGGCCTTTTCTGCTTTCCCTACTACCCCACCAGCAAGGAGGCTGGGGATGCATGAGAAGTTGGGAGGGGACAGTCAGGACAGCTGACCCCAATGGACCAGAGGGATGTTCCAAACCACATGGAGTCATGCTCAGCACATAAAGCTGGGGGAAGAGGAAGAGGAAGGAAGGGGAGATGTTTGGGGTGATGGTGTTTGCCTTTCCCAATTACCATCACACACGATGGAGCCCTGCTCTCCTGGGGGTGGCTGAACACCTGCCTGCCCATGGGATGTGGTGAATTCATTCCTTGTTTTGCTTTGCTTGTGTGCATGGCTTTTTTCCTTTGCCTATTAAACTGTTTTTATCTCAGCCCATGAGTTTTCTCACTTCTACTCTTCCAATTCTGTCTCCCATCCCACGCAGGGGAAGTGAGCAGCTGCATGGAGTTGAGCTTCCCACTGGGGATAAAACATGGCAGTGGTCACAGTCAGGTACCACCTTAGGCCACTGTCACCACCACAGGCTTCCAAAATGACAGGCCAGATCCTCTCCTGCTCTGAACTGAGATAGTTTTCATTACATCATCAACAAAGCTCCATTGTTTTACATTAACTTCCTTTCATCAAAGGGTCCTTTTACAATGACTTTTGAGCTGGCTTTTGGGTTGTTGTTGTTTCCTTTTACCTGGAGAGCAGGATTTTCCATGAAAAGCTCCCAGCCAGAACACCACAGTCTGACACGTCTGCTATCAATCCAAATCTAGAGGGCAGCCTGCCAACTTACGACTTCAGGAGACAGCACACAGCAAAACTCATCACCAACAGAACCCACCCTGAAACGTCCTGATTCAAGAACATCATCAGCTAAAATTCAGCCTGTCTTCTGAGCCACGAGCCTGACACAGAGCTCAAGGAGGGTTGTGCAAGGAGGGAAACATGGAATAGGAGGCCTTTGTTAAATTTCATAAAAACAACACACATCTCTGCCTTTTCCTGACTGCACAGCACACATGAAGTTCTTAAGCTGCTGATTGCCAAAGGCTGGGGGTTACCAGCAGGAAAAGTACAGTAATTACATTTCTTCTTTCAACATGTCCTCCTGGCCTCTGACTGAAAAAGGATCCAGAGATACACAGGATTCAGCTCAACCCAAAACAGCCCTTCTAATTCTCAGCAAGAAGCCGGTATGTTCCAACACCCAATTTAGAAGATGATGGCATTATCAGCCTTCCCTTCAGCTATTACCAAGCCAGACCCCTATCTTGAGGGCCAAATGTCCTGTTAGCTCAGGAGGAGGCAAGTCAGGACTATGGAATAACAGGCTCCCTAAAGATGAAGTTCTGCTTTGAAGCAGTGACTTAATTTGGGCAGAGGAGAGAGGTGTTTAGAGAGAGATGGATGTTTGTGCCTGGAACAAGAACAAGCAGAGGAAGCAGCTCAGAAAATGATATGATTTTAGGTATTTTTAGTAAGGTAATGCAGCAGTAAGAGGAAAACAAAGAAAAAAGAGCAAGAAACAACAGAAATCAGTTTGGCTTGTGTGGGATCATAATGGTGCATCAAAGCAAGCTCCTGGTCACCACCTTTATGGGCAGGCAGAATAAACCAAATCCTCTGATCCCACTGTCCGACACAAAGCCTAGGCCTGGAGTGGGACTGAGCACACCCCATCCCAGTGGATTTTAATCACACCCCACCAATCACACCCCTCTTCATCCATCTGCTCCTGGTTGCTGCTGGGAGCCCTCCCATCACCTCTGACTGCAAAAACAGCAGCTGCAACTTAATAACATGGAGACACTCTCAAATGCTCATCGTGGCACCATCTGGCTTCACATCACACACATCCCTGCCAGGCAAAGCAGAGAGTATTTCATCTCCTGCCACCAGTGGCTGAAGGATGGACTAAGACACGAGCAAGACTGATGTGAAACGGGAGACAGATTATAACCGAGCAAGAAGCAGAGGGAGCTGCTCAGCAATACATCCATGCAAACAAAAGGGGATCTGTCTTCCAGAAGCAACAACTGTGAGTTTGCATTCCCTGAGGGCCCATTTTGAACAATGCTCCGTGAGCTCTCAATCACTCTTTTTGTCTGTTTTCCCCTGTTTTTCCTTACCATCATCATTTTTGCTCATCTCTATTTCCCTTCTCCAGGCTTTGAGTGCAAACACAACAAGTCAGATCTTTAACCGCTCTAATCTGATGCAATTCCCTGGGTGTCCATACAGCAAGGTTGATTTAACTCAGCCTTGTATCTTCAAAGGACTCTTTATTAGCAATTACAGGCCAGATGAGTGGGATTTTATTTTCCAATCAAACCAGGTTAGCTCGATTCAGAAGTGCCAAATTTTGCCCAGCTGTGCCATTCAGCATGGAGTTCTGCATTTTGTGCAAATGCTGGCAACATAACAGGAAAGAGATGAGAAAACACACTTCCTGAGACCAGAACAATCTCTTGGACCCTTGTTTGTACAGTATAACTGGGACCTTGCCACATGTGAGGTTTTTAGATGGACATTTTAAAGTCAGTATTTGAGATAAAATCCTCTTATCAAATTAAGCATCTCATTATACATCCACGGGTGAGAATTTGACCCCAAGACCTAAGATGAGTATCTCCCCTGTGTGGTAGAAAACATCACGACATTAACAATGTCAAACTCAGATGCAGCACTCGGTGTAATTTTAGCTCAGCTGCAGAATTTCACTGGGAATTTGAGATGAGAGTTTTGGTGTCAGACAAGCTGCTGGCTTGGGAGAGGAATCACCTGAGCCACATCAGCTTGACTTTCTGCCTGCTCCCCACTTGTGGCACTTATTGTCCTGCAAAGGAGATGAGGGACCTTGCAAATGTCCCCCCTGGTGGGACTCCTCAGGCACCCAGAGCTGCTGTACCCTGGGCATCCAGGAAAGGACAAATGCAGAGAGGACCACAGGTTAAACTGCTTGTCTGAAACATGTCAGTGTGGATCTTTATCTGAACAAACTCAAGACAAAGTGATATCAATGTCATTTTAAAGGGCATTCAGCAATGTGCAAAAAGGCATCACATATTTTTTTTTTAGTCCCATCTCTCTCACATGGACCATAAATCATCCAGCATTTTTAAAAAAATAATGAAGTTGGCAAAGAAAAAAATAGCTTTCTATACAAACCTTTATTCATTAAAATATGGCAAGAAACAGAGCTGCCAACAGCTACACCTACACTCATCCTCTGAATTAGGTCTCTTCAGCAATTTAACATCCTTTCTCCCATCCAGTTTTCTGCTTGCAGATATTGAGACAGAATGAGGTTGCAAAGAGATTTCTATTACCATCACTTCCTTCCTCTCACGCTTCACTTTCACACTTTGTTTTCCCAGGCAGGGCTTGGGTTTCTTTTATTTTGTTTATTTTTTCTCCCTTGCCCTTAAGTTAAGACAACAACATTTTGTTTTGCATTGCCACGGCTCTTCCATGGTGATTTGTTACTAATGTTGGGTTTGCAGTCAAACGACTGGAAAGATAAAAAGCTGGCAAGCTGCTTCCCTCATTAGGGAACAGCTCTCAAGTGCTCCAGTGCCAGCCTATTAGCTGAATTATTCAACAGAAGAAAAAACACACGACAAATAAAAATAATAAAAAGCTACAAGAGCAGGGAGGGAAGGGCAGTTCATCGAGTTTGGTGCTGTTGTAAAAGTTTGGCAGCATTCCTCAAAACTCACTTTGGGATTAAACCCATCTATGGAGCTCCAGCAAGGCTGAATGGCTGCACACAGCAGACAGAGGCTGGCATTCATAATTCAGATACAGGACTGTATTGTTGCTGTCTTGAACTGGTAATGAAGTAGCCCAAGGGGGAAATATTTCCAAAACCATAATGCAAGGGATCTGTTTGTGTGCACTTTGTGAGTAACTGGTGGTGTTGGAAATCTTCCATATCCAGCCACAGGCTTTAAGCATTGAAACAACTCACCATGAGCAGTCACAGTAATAGCCTGTGTGTGTCCTTGTTGTGCAAAAAATACTGTGTAATTCAGGGGAGCTTAATCACCCATGGCAGGGGAGAGGGTTGCCTTGCATGTGCCAGTGGCAGGAGGAGATGACATGTGACATCTTGTGCCACAACAAAGCTGTGAACTGGCCCAAAAACTCTGGTGGGAAAGTCGAGATTGCCCAGCATCTGTTCTTGTGTAACCTAAAAAGAGAAAGTGCTTGATTCAGACACAGAATTAAGCAGGGTGGTGAAGACCCTGAGGATCCAGCTGGGAAGCTGCATGGAAGTGGGCAAACCTGGGGTCTCAGTCTTAATTCTTGAAGGAGATGAGAGGTAAACCAGAGCTGGTAACCTGGAGATGCCTCCAGGTTAGGGACCAAGTCCTCCCCTGCAGAAGTCAGAGGAGCATGGACAACTGTCCACATTCCAGAAGCACCATGGACAGGGAGAAGGGTGTGAACTGAAGCATAAATAAGGACTGTGTGATTTAGATATCAACTGGTAATCAAAAGGAGGGAGAATTTGGACTTCTCAAAGCAATAATACTCAAATATTGGGAAGAAAACAGGAAAAAACACAGATGAGAGCTCTGAATTTTCTTACAGCTTATATCATTTTCTGTGATAAAGCAAAAGGCATTGAGTTTTATAAATTTTTGTGTTATAGGCATCTGCTTATTTTAATTGGCATGTGATATCAGGAAGGTAAACCCTGAGTCTAGAGGGCAGGAAAGCAGATCCCCTAGCTACTGCAGAGCCTGAAAGAGCAGCACTGCTTATGCAGCGGGCTGCCACCCACACACTCATTGCCAGGCAGGTTCTTCCTTTCACCAGAAACACTGTACAAATAGATTTGTGTGTATTTCTGTGAGGAGATTGGTCATACATACATTTTGTGTAAAAGTAACTTCAGCAATGTGAGCCCCTGAGAGGAATCTGCACAGAAGCCAGAATTTTATCCCATGGTCATGCTGAGAAGACAGGATCTAACAAATGAGGAGAAAGCAGGAACAATGGAATCAAATTCCATTGGAATGGAGGCAATTAAATAACTTTAGCTGATGATCCAGACAGAAAGAGAAGCCAGACAGTGAGACCTGGTGATGATACTGAACCCTGACTTAGAAGAGGACCCAAATATCACAAGCATGATATTAAAGAGCACCACAGTAATGTAACAGGGCTGAAAGTCTACAGCAGACAGCCCTGCTCTTAGGGAGTAATTAGAATTTTTGCTGTGAAAACTTGACCTCTGGTCTATTGCTCCCAGAGGGGAGGAAAGGACCGGATAAACAGAAGCAAGCTAGTGGCTGCAGATACCAAGGTACCAGAGAAATCTTACAGTCAGCTGAGAGATTTCTGTGGGTCAGGGAGGCATCAGGGTAGTGTGTATGGCAATGACTCACCTTGGTGCACACAGCTGGAACCAGAATGGGGGGATCCCACCCAGAGGGCTCAGAAGGAATGTGATTACAAGGAGTAACATTTAGAAAAGTAGAGATATTTACTTTGGAAGATGAGGTTATCGCATGGGCTAAGGGGTAGACAGGCTACAAATGTGTTCTGATGTTCCCTTCAGGCTCTCCTCCAACCTTCACAGCCCAAAATTTTCATGGAACCTTCTCAAGAGCCCAAACCTTTCATGGCCCCTGGACATGGCTTTGAAGGCGAGAAAGGCAAGTAGCCCTTACTCCCAACAAACAAGCTTGTATCGCTTGCAACCCTGTAAAGAAGGGAAGGGATGCCGTGAGAAACAGGCTGAAAAGATGGAGCACCTTGGAGAAGCTCTGGGCCAGCTTAGTGTCTTTCCCAGAGATCCCATAAGATCACCATCCTTTGGGGTAATGTGTGAGGAAGGACAGCACATCAACACCAGCAGGATCACTTTCAGGTGACAGTGTTTGCAATGTTACACTGATGATAGCTGATGTCTCCATATCAAGGAGACAAGTTCAAGTTGGCACCTGATTTCCTAAAGATCTCCCTCATCACCCCAGCTTTTTTAGAATCAAAAGCAAAATGGCTTCAAATATTTGGTTGAGACTTCTGCAAATGTCTCCAGAGAATCAACAAGGCAGGAGAGGAACTGTTGGTGCTGAGGAGTGCATGGCTTTGCCATTGATTAAAGTAAAGGCCTTGCTGCTCCACACACCTCGGGCAATGCTTTTGGCAGTAGGAGGGGTGCTGACATGGTCCAACAAAGGGTAATTAATCAGAGCCAGTGTAATTGAACATTCCCTCTGCTGCTCAATTAATCTGATCACTTCTCCTATAAAACCACAATTGCAGCATGTGACTGCAGCAGAGCTCATTGATATGCCAGCAAGGTTTCCAGTCAGGATCAGACAGACTGTCCTGGCATTTCCAGCCCAGGCCTTAGGACTGTGTTCATGCCACCAGCACAGATAGCACTGCTGGCTTCCTGCAATGCAAATGCATGGGGAAATCAGCTGCTCCAGCAGCACATTTGGTGAAATGTGGGATGAAGGCCTTCCACGCTGCCCAAGTTGTTTAGACCTAAAATGAGAAGTGGGATAGTCAAACCTTTAGGACCCTCATGGTGTTTCCTGCAGGAGTGGGAACTTGCTCCAGTTTCAAATAAATTTTGAATTGCTCAGAGCAGGGCAGTTTTACAGCTGTCCTTCCCTGCTTTGCAATGGATCTGAGAGCAGGTGTAGGGATGGGAGGGAACACACTCCGTGCTGATGGAGCACTCCCAAAATGGCTTTGGAGGGCATCACAGCACTGTGAGGCAGTTTAAGGCCAATCACAAGGCAAAGCTGTATCCTGATGCTGCTGGAAGAACATGTGGGGGATAAACAGGACCTTCCCAAGCCAGGAGTGACACGAACTTTTCACAAAACACAGCAAGAAGTTCTGGATGGTGTACTCCACTTAGCCTGGAGAATATTAGAAGATGGCTGTAAACTGAGCTTGAACATACCAAAACTAGGTTAAGAGTTCTCTGTGGAGCAGCAAAGATATGATGCAGCTCAACATAAGAGGAACTCAGCCAGCGTGGGAGCAACACTTGCTGAAGTCAATTGGAAGTTTATAACAGAGCTCGGTGCTTAGGCTGAGCACAGAAAACATTTGCTCCACAAGTTTTCCATGGCAGGTGTCCTGGGGTGACAGGACATTTTCATGCTTTGTATCCCAAATCGTGTGTTTCTGTTCCCATGTTCCCAGTTTGTTTTGTCTATAGCTGAGCCCCTCCCCCGGCTGCTTGCTTTTGGCTTGCTTGCTGCTAGCTTTAGGCTGCTTTGCTGGCTTTGCTCTCTTGCTTTCTGCTTTTTTTGCTTGCTTTCTGCCATTTTTCTGCTTTTGTCTTTCCCCTTCTTTCCTTCCTCCCTTCCCTGAAGACATCGGACCTGCTTCGGGCCCTGATTCGGGAACGTCAAGGGACCCCCTGCCCCCGGAGTCTGCACCTGAGAGAAGCTTTGGCACCCTCCCCAGCAGAGACTGCTCACCCTCTCTTGGACTGGTGAAAACATTTGTTGTCATCTTGGACTGGTTTTCTTGCGTTGGGGAGTGTTTTTTCGTTGTTTCTCAATAAACAAGTTTTTTCCACTTTTCCTCTGAGGAAATTCCTCCCGAACCCGGTGGTGGGGGAGGGAGTTGTGGAGATTTTCCCCTAATTTTGTCCTAAACCAGGACAGCAGGGAAATACATTTTCTCTGAAAGCAGCACGTCCCCATGGATAATGTCACACAGAACACAACATTCAGTGGTGAATTATCAAATGGAGTCCACTCCTGTATCATCCCAGCAGTGATGAGTGCAGCCCATTCTGCCCTCCTCTCTCCAGCTCTACTTCAGGGGGTCTCAACCCCTCTGCTAGAGAACAAAAGCCAATCTGCTTCATCCACCACCACCAGAAGTCCCAGGATTATTACTGTCACCAACAAAATCCCAGGGCAAACTTTAGTGACAAGCAGGACCAGCCTCATAGGTCTCCAGTAAACAGCTGTGTAATTCCAGGGGTTGTTTCTCCATTCCACACCAGGCTGCAGGAACATCCTCTGCCTAAGTGGAGCTAGAGCTGCTGCAAGAACATCAGGATGAAAAGGAGGAATGAAAAAAGGAGCAGGAAACAGATGAAGCAGCTCTGCTTTCCCCACAAGTAGTTTGGAACTGGGTGCAGGCATTACAATTCTTAAGGCAGCTGACAAGAAAAGCTCTCAAGTCCTGAGGGTGATGATTTTGGGCAAGGGAACAATGAGGGAAGAAAGATTCCCACCCACATACACACAGAGTGCTGCCTCAGAATTGGCCACAGGACTCTAATCAGATGTGGTGCCAGTTAGCTTTGTTCTGGATCAAAGAGAAAGCAGAAACATGAAGCATCTGACTCCAAGCTCCTCTGTACCCTCTGCTCTACAGAGTCCTTGCCCTTGCCCTGCTTCTTGATTAGCAAAACATTTCAGGAGGCCCAATTCCCCCTTCCCTTCCACTCCAGGCTGAATCAGAGCAAAGTTGCTGAACTGGGGCTGCTTGTCAGCCTGCCAAACTTTGCTAACCAATCTTAGTGTGAAAGCAGCTGTGACAGGCAGCAACAGAAAATCTGGTGTCAAATTAATTAGCTGGAAGGGACCCAGCAAAACACTGGTACTGTGCTCACAACCACTGGATAAGTCAATTCTCACCCTCCTCAGTATTACAGATGTTGGGCTGGGCGCAGAGTCCAATTTCTCAAATCAGCCCATGACAGCAAGCCCCCACAAAACAATCTAAAGATTGTTTTAGAGTTGGGTTTTTTTGCACATTGGAAGAGAATTTGTGTCTCAGTGACATCTCCCTCCAGACTTGAAAGAGGTTTTTTTTTCCTCCCCAAACAATGGCAATGAAATGGCACCATTGGTTTTACAACTTTTTTTGTTCTTCCCAGAGAAGTGACTTTCTATGGTTGGAGAATTTTAAAAGTGCTGATGAAATCTGGCAGGGCTAACTAAACAGGGAAGGAGGGAAGGAGGGAAGGAGGGAAGGAGGGAAGGAGGGAAGGAGGGAAGGAGGGAAGGAGGGAAGGAGGGAAGGAGGGAAGGAGGGAAGGAGGGAAGGAGGGAAGGAGGGAAGGAGGGAAGGAGGGAAGGAGGGAAGGAGGGAAGGAGGGAAGGAGGGAAGGAGGGAAGCCTTTCAGTTACCATGGCAGTATGTTTCCATGGAAGCCAAATTTGAAGCCTGTTGCTGCCACTGGAGTGGCCTGAAGAAAATGACTAGTTTAGAAAATTAACAAAGCTACCTTGTAAGCCAGCCCACCCACAGCCCTCCAAATAACAAAGGCATCTTTGCATCCCTGATGAAGGATTCAATAAACATGTGGGGAAGGAAGAGAGAGCAGAAAAAAAGCCACACAATGAAATATGGGAGCCTCCTTTTATGCAACCAGCAATGCAGAAAGCACACTGGTAAGCACAAGGCTGAGTGCACTTTGTGAAATATTGCATATAAAGGTCAGCAAAATCCTACAGAACATCCTGTGTCACTGCTTCCCAAGGGGACTGCTTTGAGACTAAAGCTGCTTGGTTGCTATTTGTTTGAAATTATTTCCCCATAGGCTCTCCCTCAGTTTGCTCACTTACCTCCCAGAAAAACCATGGGAATGGAAAGCAAAATTTTCTTGTGGGTTGCCTAATCAAGATTAAAGATCATCTTAGCTGCTCTGATGCTCTCCTTGCTGGTCAGACTATCTTTTTGAATTCTTGAAAGTCACCTTGTGCCTTCCCAACCTGGTTTCCTCACCAAGAAGACACTTTTCCATCATTTTCCAGAAGCTAGGGAGCCCATCCAAGCTGCCTGGTATAGTTTATCATACATAACTGGAAAAACATGACGGATTCAGCCCTTCCCAAAGGGGAGGCACTGGGATTCAGAGATGAAGTATTCATGTTCCACAGGCTGCCAAACAAGAGATTCACAGGCAACACAAGCAGATCCAGCACTACCTCAAAAGCACAGATCACAGAGTCCCTGCTTTAGTGACCTTCCACCCAGAAGCAAGAACCTCGTCCTCCCTGACATGAAAAGAGCATTGTGAAGGCCCTCTAAATGAGGCCCTCTGAGGATAACTCACCTGAAGAAAGCTGAACTCTCAGTGAAAGGTAAAGATCAGAAGGAAACAAGCACCTCTTGGATCATCAGCTGAATCTGACTTCTCCTTTTGGGGCAAAGAAAGATCCAAGACCTGCCCCACTGAACCATCACTCCTGTACCCCTGCCAAAAGGGCTCCTGTGCTCTCTGCTACCTCTGTTGTCCAGGAGGAAAAGGGAAGATCACTTTAAAGCACAGTTCAACTAAAAGCATCTCCTCTGAAATAAAGGCAAGTACAAATAAAGGGCCTGGCACCTGGTTTGGGATTCCTGTTCTGCTCAGATTTCACCCAAGGCATGAGCTGCAGAGAGCACTGGGGAGTGCTGCATCCCACGCCTCTGGGAAAACAACCTTCCCCACCCAAGAGCCACAGACCTCCAAAGAAACTAAAAAATGACTCTGCAAGAGGCACTCAGAACTGGACTACACACGAGAGCAAAACAATTGGTTTGAGTTAACACCTCTTCCCTGCTTGGGGCGCTTTTCTCAGTTCCCAAAAAGAAATCTGAGATCACAGACTGATAAATAAAATAAATCAATAGAAGTGGGAGATATGCCTAGTCCTCAGAGACTTCAACTGTCTTAAATCCAGTGTCACACAAAGAAGTAATTCTCTTTTCTGTGTCACCAAAAATAAAGAGGAAAAAAACCACAAAGAACTGCCAAATGTGTTAAATACATAACTTAGGGCATTTTAATTAAAAAAGCAAAATACATTTCATTATTCATCAGCTGGCACGACGTATAAAAATTTTAAATAACAACTTTAATATTAGTCACAAAATACAGCATGTTTTATAAAAATAGCTGTATGCACTGATATTACTGATAATGTAAAACCACTCTGAATAGGCCATGCAAAGACATTCAACTTTGACCTTTCAACTTCCAAGTGCTTGTTGCATCTGCTACATTATCCCTTCTCACTCTGCTTGGGAGAGTTTTGTGCTGGCACCTGGGGGCCTCCTGCTCCCCCCCTGCACACAAAGCCCTGGCAAAAGGTTTCAGAAAGGGCTGACAAGTTAAGGTGCATCATGGGCATCTCAGTGGCCCAATTTTCACAGCTTATGTTTCTGAAAGTGCTCAACATCTGTGTCCTTCTCCATGGACCTCCCTTTGGTCACTTAAAATCTTCAGCTTTTCAGCCAAAACCCTTCCAAATTATTCTTGGCTCTGTTGCACCACAGTATTGAAAGTGGAAGCAAAAATCTAGACACCCAACCTGAGATTACTGCAGGAGGCAGAATTCTACAGCTGCAGCACCATTTTTGTACAGTTGTTCCTCTGCTTGTGGCATTTCTAAATTATTCACACACCAAAGTTCACATTAGGAACTCCAGGTTGGACACACAAAAGGCCATGAAGAAATACAATTTTACAGAAAGGAAGGTTTGGCTGAAGATAGCATTAATAAAACCCCATATTAGTATTAAAAGCCTACCTAGCGGTAAATATAAACTGTTACATAAACAGTCTGTTACACTGCAGTTATCAGATTTAAGAATGTAACTGTTGCAAGGGGACATAATGGACATCAGGCTCCAGAAAATTAAAAAAGATGGTATGGAGTACATTATAGTTAAGGGCAAAGATATGCCAGATAAAACCCCCACCTCTCCCAGTTTTCACCCCACATGCTGACACACCAATTGTCAACAACATAAAAAAGCTACCCAGAAGTTCTCTCCATCTCTAGAACTATGAGCAATCCTTGTACCTTCACAGTACCATCCTCATTCCATTTAAGCCCAATGAATGTAATGGAGACAGAGATCCACCCAGTCATCTCCATTCCTGAATCTACAGAAAGAGAGGAGGGTGCTGTTGGTTGAGAACAGTCCCTGCTGCTGGCAGTAACAGCAGCACCTTCAAAATGTGCCATCGAGGAGGGCAGCCATTGGCAGGGAGAGGCCTGATGCTCTGCTAGGCAAAGTGTAGGTTTTTCCTGATGCTTTCAAGTTTGCATTTTAAACTGTGCTCTCTTAAGAAGAAAATGAGGGAAACCTAGTGATTTATCGCCTCATATAATACTGCAGCAAACTCATCTTCTGCAGTTAAAAAAAAAAATCAGTTGAATTATCTTAATGCACTAAATCTGACAGGCAAAAAACATTCCCATAAAAAGCTGTCCCCTTAAAGTTACAAGTCACATCACAAGAGCAAGCTCCTAATCAAAGTGTCAGAAGCAGAGCAGCTTTTATCAGCGCTGAAAATCCACATAAAAACACAGACTGTTCCTGCTCCCCACACAGCAGGGAAGAACTTTAGAAGGCTTTATGGGGAAGCGGCTGGAAGTCGCTGGTTTTGGTGGCGTGTGCCATGGCCCTGCGCCGGGCCAGGCGGGATTTGGAGGGAGGGGACAGTTTCATGGAGCACACGGTGTGGGCGGTGCTGTCCTGCTCCGCGCTCAGCTCGCTCTCGTGCTGGGACAGCTGCCGGTTCAGGGCTATGGCCTCGGCAGCGAACAGGGTCAGGTCCTTCGTGCTGCTGTTCCTGGCCGGGGAAAGAAAAGGAGGAAGCAGTTTCAACACAGGCACTTCACCCACTTGCCCTCACAGCAGAGTGTCTCTTTCCAGGCGTGTTTATTTCTTCTACCGAATCCTTCAGACAGCAGGCAAAATGAGCAGTTAATATTTGCATTTATCCTCACTCAGAGGACCAGCAATACATGACAAAAACACTCTGGGATTTTGGAAACAGCCACAGTTCTCCATCTGCCAAGGACTTCTGATTATAAACCCAGGAAGCCACTTGAGATATCACCCTTAACTTCTGCCTGTTCTCAAAGGATGGGTATATGGGGCCATTCTGCTGTCCTTCTCCAGAGAACTGCAGTCCTACTATAACTGCACCTGTAAATTCAGGAAATGCATTTCTGATGGGAGAACCACCTGAAATCACCAGCAGCACACAGAGACAGAAAGAGCTGTGTGACTCAGGCTCTCTGGTGTACAGAATCTCCCATCAAATCACCTCCAATGAGGCTTGCCCTGCTTGCAGTAAATGGATATTGTGAGTGCCACCAACTACAACGAAAGTCAGATCCAAGTCTGTGTTTATGGTGATTATTCACCCATCAGAAAGCAGTCTCTTTGGGTAACACACGCCTTTATGCCTTTTTCTCCTCCTCCTGGGCAGCAAGCTGAAAAAACCCATCATTATTCCCTGCCTAAGATTAACACTGCACTGCAGGAATTCCCTCTAATGCTTTTCCCACAAACAAGCAAGATTAGATCATAAAGAAAATTCAGCGTTTTAATATTTCTGATGTTCTTAACAAAATTAGTGTGGGACATGAAGCTCCATCCTCAGCCAGGGATGTTACCTCCTAATTTGTCAACTCCTCTCTCCCACCCATTCTTTCAGTAATTATTTTTGGCCAAGTTTACAGATGTTTAGAAAATAAACCCTACCTTTGAAGGACTTGAGGGGTGGGCAATCCCCTTTCAGGAGCCTGCTAGAAGAAGCAGTTAGGAGAAATTAGTTACATATTAGCAGCTGGGAACCAAACTTTCTCAGGAGTGACAAAAACCAAGTGATTCCCCCAAATCTTTACAACTATATTGCAAATAAACTAATTCACTGTGGGCTTACAAATCACTGTTTGCAAAGCATATTTCATAATCTGTCTCCCCTCAGAAGATTTCACAGCTGGCAGGTATAAGACTAGAGCTTTGGAAGCTCTCCAGAAGGTCTATTCCTTCTTTCCTGAACTAGGAACTGACACAAAAGAGGACACTGCTGTTCTTTTATAACCGTATTTACCAGGATTCTGCATTACTGTATTAGCATAGTAATTTGTGTACTGCAGTGCTTGCTATTCACAAGAAAGCCATTTGAAATACACAAAGCAATAATTAAACAAAACAAACACTTAAAGGCTGACATATTCATCCAAATATTTACCACGCAGAAAAAAGAAAGCCACCGTGTATCATTTAATTAATCAAGATACAAGCACTGAAGCACACAAGGACTCTAATAAAAGGTTCAGAGACAGGGAACAGTTTGTTTGTCATTTTGGAAGAAGAATAACTCTTAATAGAAAGGGAGATACGTACTCCTTGAACCCATGAATGTTGCAAAACTTGAGCAGCACTAAGTCGTTCTTTGGCATCACAAACCAGCAGCCTTGAGATGAGATCTTTGGCCTCAGAGGAAATATGTGACCAGTCCTTGTCAGGAAATTCATATTTGCCTTCCTGAATGCTTTCAAAAAGCTTGTTCTAGTAAAGGAAAAATTATTCCATTGAAAAACACTGCAATCAGAACATTTCTCAGGTGAGAGCTCCCACTCACTTTTATCCACCTAATGGGGAGGACAACAACTGAAACCATCCAGTCTCCTTTTGCAGTCACTGGAGAGGGACAGGCAGCTCCACAGAGTGGCTCAGTGCAGCCTGAGATGGACACAGTACACTGTCTGCTGAAAACACTTCCCCCCACCCCTAAGAGGGCAGCTAAAATACTCTGTTTTTAGAAAATAAATTCAGGCCCTGCATGCCAACACTCAGGGCTCAGCTTTTATTTGAGGAATTGCAGTGACTACCATAAACCAGATCAAGGGAGGATTCCAGAGCGGGGAAGAGGGTGAGGAGAAGCTCTGAGATCTCACAACAGGGGAAAGGAGAGGCAGTTGCCCAACCTTAATTTAGAAACCGGTATCTCTCAACTTCTATATTGCCACCCTCACTTCTCAGTGACACCTCATCCTCCCAGCTCCCTGCCAGCATCAGGCACAGCTCTCCACTGCTGATATTACAGCAGGTCCTACACCCAGAGCTCAGGGGAGAGCTCTGCACTCCCCACACACCCAGGAAATGCAAACTCACCTGGCAAACTCTGCAGACTTCTCCTCTGTCCCAGCCACAGTCTGTGCCACAGTTGCCCACGAAAGGGGGGTAACCACTGAGCATGATGTACAGAATCACCCCCAGGCTCCACAGGTCACATCTCTTGTCATAGAACGTGGCCTCCTCCATGAAGACTTCCACCACTTCAGGTGCCATGTATTCTGCTGAGCCACACTAAGAAACCAAATTCAAGCAAGTTTTCAAAGGGAGGGTCACATCAAAAGAAGACTCAGGTTTATCATTTTCCACTCTTTATACCAAGTGGCTTGGTGTAAAAGCAGAAATCAGGCATCAGTGAATACTGGAGTTCTTTAGCAGCACCATAATCTGTTCCACATGGCTGTGAACCTTTAATCCAAGGTCAAAATATTAATTTACATCCTTCAGGTTTTTAAATCTTATCCATTAGTTATCATACAAGTGTATCAGGGGAATAGATTTTTGTAAGACTTCTGCAGCGCTGTCAGATTTTTCTTTCACAGTAAATGGTAAATGCACAGGACTGTAGTTTTTCAAACTAATGTGTATTATAAAGCCACACACTGATTAGAGAACCTGCATTCTCCTTAGCTCATTGGCTTGGCTACAGAACTAAAACATGAGGAAAGGAACACAAAATTAAGGTTCAAAGTCTGTCCATAGGCACACAAAAAATGGGCACAAAAAGTTTCCCCATTTGATTGTTCAAGAGATAAGCAGGACTAATGTGTCACACACCAGCCAAAAGGAGAATTAACACTGTGAGCTCCTGTGCTTTTGTGTATTTGTCCTGTGACTGGGAAAGAGAGACAGTATTTATCACACATACACTTGCTTGAAATGAACTGTCCAGCACTGGGTAGAGTGGCAGTGAGCTCTTTGGAAGGTCTTCTCTGGAGATAAGAAAAATTGGTTTACAGTAGAACAATAAAAGCACAAAGTCACACTAGGTCTCTCACCGGTGTTGTTAATTCAGGAGTAGTTATGGGAGTACATGCACTGTTCAGCTTCACCCCACTGCCAAGATCAAAGTCACATATTTTTACTGGTGATATCTAAAAAAATAAGAGGTCAGGAAGACTGGTATTAATTCAAAATATATGAATATGTATATATGTGAAGTAGAAAACCCCAGGACAGAACACAAGTCCCTAGTGAGACCCCGTCTCTTACAGTCACCTTCCACTCCTTGCATTCACCTGCCCTGCCCCAGCTGCACCCAGCACCTGGTCCTGCTAGATTATTTTTCATTTGTTTAGGCAAGTGCCAGTACACATCAGGGCACTTTAAAAACTGGTCATATAATGTGGCCTCTATATGCTGCTTGTCTGTCTGGGTAATGGCTCAAAAAAGATGAGGCACTAGGGTGTCATTGTCATCCCTCTCTAAGGCAAATTGTTTACATTTTCACAGCTCAAAAAATAATTTAGTCTCTTTTAAGCTTCAGTTCTGTTAAATCTGGTTGAAGTTCAGTAATGGGTTCAAAAGTTTTCAAGAAGAGAAAAAACACAAGGACAGTTTTTGGGAACCAAGTTTAAAAAATAGTTCGGAAAGTTAAGAGACCAGAGCAGCACCTTTTCTGGAGATTCACACAGGATGTTTTCAGGCTTCAGATCCCTGTGAGCAATACCTAAACAGAGAGTACAAATGTTCATTAGAAAGGATACTCCCCTGTTTTATTTCTCATAACTTCTCTTTATTAGAAGGTGGCCTGGGAAATATTCTAGGTCTGAGCCTGCTACACACTCCTGCCCCTCTTAAATATAATAATTTAATTATGAAGTGCAACTGTTAAAAGTCACTGTTGCATCCTGGGGTACCTTTATCCTCCTTAACTGTACAGGAGAGTCTGTCAAGCAAATAAGAACCTGCTCACATCAGAACTTTTTGTTAGCCCAAATTAATTATGTTCCTCAAAACCAGCTTATTGAGATGACTGACTTGTAGGAAAGTTTAATTCTTTATACAGTTTAATGGAATTATTTTTGTGCCTTTTAGAGTAAACTTTTTGTTTCCAGATGGATCAACTGGCTTGCTGAACTCCTATCAGCACAGACAGTACTTGAGGAGCTCTCCTGTACAAAATAATCCCAAGTTCCCAGATGAAAATACTTCTTTGAGGTACATACTTAGCGTTGAAGCAAATGAAAAATTAAAGGTTCAGTTAGAGATGCAGAGGAAAAGCTAAAGGAAAATAATCAAAGGGCTTCTTCATTTGATTCCTATCAGAATACGCAAACCTACCAGGGAAGCACAAAGTTATCTGTGTAATCCACATGCCAGGTGGTTCTCTGTTGTTAAAGAAGTTCTTCAAATGCCTAAAACCACAATTTCTGGAAGTTCTCTGTTTAATATGATCAAACCAAATTGGAAGGTAGAAAATGAGAGCTAAAAAGATCAAATCAAATGAGCAACTTGGCTGTAATTTAACTGCAGCCCAATCTTGATTTAGAAACTTACACTCCAAGGACACCTGCTATTACTTCAGAGTACAAGAAGGAAAATTCCACCAAACTCTAGGCAAGGGAGCTTTTAATGTAGTTTCTTCAGCACACTCCACAAGGCGTGGCTGAAGATATAACAGCCCCAATCTAAAGGAATCAGTGTTCATGCTGACACAGTATGGCTTGTGGCTTTGGCACAAAAGATGGCACAATGAACCCAGAAGGGTGGCCTGTGCTGACATTTACAACAAGGCTGACCAAACTCCCAACAGTTGGCTTGGCTCACAATGGGAAAGCCAACAGTACCTTTTTGTGTTATTGTGTGAATTCAAATGTCTGATTATGTAACATTTGATTTTGCAGTTGCACAGAGCACTGAGAAAACAACTGCCTTTAAACACCCCCCCAGCAGATTATTAGCAATAAAGCACACACATCCCAAGTGGGTGTAAGGCAGGATTATCATCCAGCTGAGTTTTAAACTACTCCTGGCAAAAGAATTAGTTGTCCTCATTCAATTTTTTTAAAAGCATTTAGCTATAGGACTTCACCATTAAGCTGTGCAATAAAACTGCTTTAATTTCCTGTTTACTTTAGTGCTCTGTATCCTACTTACTAATTATTTTAATGTCACACGGAAGAACCATAAAGAGAACAATAAAATGAAAAGGGGATGTAGCTGATTCTGCAAGCCATGTCCCCACTGTCCCAGTTCACAGCAAACAACAAGGAAGCAGATTGCTGCTCTACAGCTATTTTAATCAATCACTATCCTCTTGTTTGGGAAAAGGGGAATTAAAACTAAAAGCTAAGGCAGAACTACAGAAAGGTATTAGCTCAGTTATGTTAAACCTCTTGAATGGGATACGAGGACTTTCAGCTGTTGAGAAACCCACTACAGTCCTGCACATTAAAAAATAATTTTTCCACATATCCAGACTAAGTTTCCTATTTCTTATATGTCCCATATCTCAAAGACAAAATCTTCTAAATGCAGGTATTCAAGAAGCACCTGCTCTGAAGGTTTAACAATGAATTATCACATAGACAGCCTGTGGTGATTACCAAAACCCTTGGACCTAAGTAAGTTTGGTTTCAAATTCAAATTAACTTCTTTAACAGTCACACCATGTGACAAGATTCACCTTCCTCAGGTTTGCCCCTTTTATGCTTATGCATTGCTAAAATTTTCTTTTTAATGGGTTCAACTTGTTGAGGTACCAGTGCTGTGATTCCAGCTCAGCATATAAACAGTCCTGTGACTTAAGAGTACAGACTACAACTAAACATTCATTGAACCAGGGCCAGTACTAAGCAATTCAGGCAGCAAATGCAAATCTGCTGAGACCTACCAGGCTAATCAGAATGGCAAAAAGGAAAAGAAAAAATATATCAAAATAAACAACCCATAAACAGTCTCCAATGAGGTGCCATTCTATTCAGAGCTAGTCACTGTAACACTAACTGAAACTGCAAGGCCAGATAATCACAACTTAGCAAAGATTTCCAAAGTATCCATCACATTCAGGCCAATAATATACTCTGGAATAATGTACAGAAATTTCTGAATTTAAACCAAAGTATTCAAAAGTCAAAGAATCAGAGAAAAACACTAACATAAAAACAATCTCTACAAACATAACTGCTTTAAATCTGAGCAAATTCCAAAGGAATTGAGGACACCTTCAAATAAAGACTATGGTTCACTTAGGTCTCAGTTTAACAGTGAGAGTCTAAATGTGGGGGCCAAAAGCTACTACAAACCAACAGGCCTTGTGACCAGCACAAATTCTGAGTAATTATAAAAAAGTAACCTGATGTAACTCTGTTGACCTGAAAGACGAGGAAATTAAAATTTTATTAGATCCCTTTTGAGTAACCTTTATATGGTGGCTTGTGTAACAGGAACAGACTCAACCCTAATGTTAACTCTCTCTGGATGCTGATTCAAGTTTGCATCTTGAAAAGCCTTTACCATTTTAACACTCCCAGTTACTTAAAATGCTACAATGTGAAAATAATATCATAGAGGAAAACAGCTTAAGTCATCTGGCATTGCTGTAAATGGAAACACTAGCAAAAGCTGGCTACTTAGAGATAAATGTGCTTTATAACCTAGGTGTACAGTATTAACTAGTAAAGATGGAGGCAGCCTTCTCTCACCTTTTGTATGAAGAAAGTCCAGAGCAGAGGCAATGTCTCTCACCACTTTGCTTGCTTCTCGTTCATTGAAGTGCTTCCTCTTTTGTATGTGGGCCAGGATTGAACCTGTCAGGGGAACAGGTGAAAGGGAAAACCTCAGTATGAATGCTGAACTAGTTCCAAGTATCATGAATCCATAACCTCATTTTCACACTTTATAGCAGCCTTTCACAGCAGGCAACTTCTGTGGAGCAAAGAGGGGAATGACTAAGAAGAAAAGCCCCAACTGGGCAGCTTCACCACTTAAGTGTGCTAGAACATAATTTTCAAACAGTGCAGCTGTCTAGTTTAAGCACAGCATGAGAGGCAATCACTGCCCCAGGACATGACTGGTCTGTTTTCCACACACTGATAGAGCAGAGATTTGCCAATAGTACCAGTAAAACTCAAACATCAGCTAGGGAGATACACAAACACTTCAGCAAAGCCCAACCTAACCCAGGTCATGGGTGGTCATACCCAAACTCTCATTTTCTAGAATGTCACCATTGAAAACGTGCACTGAAAGTCAAGGATACATGTTTTATACCTCAACACCATCAAAGTAAAAAGAGATTTGACCTTTAAATACACATCAAATTTCCCACAGACATCCAGGCAAGGCTTCTGCACTGACTTGAGGCAAAATTTGCCCAGGGACATAGAATCTGACAAAAGACCTCTAAATTAAAATATACTGACAGGCTGGTAGCTTGCAGGCAGAGTCTCACTGGTATCCCTTTAACAAAGAATAAAGGGAGGTTTGATTCCTCATTTTCTTAAAGTGAATTTAATCAAACCTCTCAAAAGATTAAAAATGTCTTAAAAACCCCACGTAGTCCACAGAGATCCCAGCTCCCTAACTGGCCTTACTATTGACTTCTGTTTTCTTATTCAGAGAGATGTATTTGTAAAAGCAATCAAGCAAAGAAATTCAAGAAGTAAATGCCATTTGTTACTAGCCCCAGTACACTCAACATTTTCTCTCTCAAGTGATTTCACTTTTGTTCTTCAGTTCTAGACGTGGAAGGAAATCTACTGGGTAATTCCTATTCTAATACCACCAATGCTACTGCCACTCCTCCACAGTGAGCATTCAGAGAGGGAAGAGAAAGGATGTTCAAAGAGAAGAGAGATGGAGAAAGGACTGCTCAGATACGCACAGCCGTGCTGTGGCAGGTGGGTGGAGGAAGGCCCAGGGTATGAGATTTCAAACTCAGACATTTTCCCTTGCCAAAAAACAACAGCTAGTTTGCTACAGAATTCTTGAGAGCACAAAGTTCAAAGGGGTCTCCTGGTGTAGTTATTCTTTGTACCTTTAGGAAGCAGTAACAGTTCTTCAGTGTTTCCAGCCCTGTGGAAAAGAGCCCACACTTTGCAGGAACAATACAGTGCTCATCTCACTCAGCAGGTTTATCTGAAATGACCTTTCTGAATAGAGCTGATGTTCAAACTCTCTCAGATAAGAATTATATCAATAAAAACATACTTTGCTGACTTTATATTCAGCCCACATAGAGAATTCTCATGAAGAAAGAATAGCAGGGCACTCCTACCCCTCCAGTACTCATCAGAGAGAAAGCATCATATAGCACCTCTCAAAATGCATTTCAGAGGAGGAAAAAAAATGAAGAAATAACTCTTAAATCATGCAAGCTCAATCTAATCAGTTAGTTTTAACTCAGTCAATTATAAAATATTCAGACAAGGATACTAAAGGGACTCTGGACATCACAGTGAGCTGAAAACAGAACACAGGTGTAGAGCTCCTTCAGTTACCACAGCTACTAGAAGGCAAAGTTGAAAATAGAAAGCTCAAATTATGCTCCAACACTGTAACAGCAACCTCTGAGACTGGAGTTACTGAAGTAAAGCTTGCATTGAAGATTTATGTTCTCATTCCTGCCAGCCTTGCCACTCACATCAGAATCTGCAGTGCATCAGATCTGACCCTTGTTCCCATTCTTTGTCCTCAAACCACTTCAAATACTGTGTTTTTTTTAAGAGAAAGATAGCCTCAGCCCTAGCAGAGCTGGTAAAAAGCAGTAGCTAAGAGGGAAGGAGTAGCATTATTATCCTCTCAGCAGCCATGCAGGTACACAGACAATCCAGACTCACAAAGAAGAGGGTTAACTAATGGAAGAATGGGGAGATGAAAAAAAAAAGACAAATGCAGATTCATCTCAATCAAGCCCTATTACAGCTAATTTCTCAGAGACATCTGTGCATTAAGACAAAGTGTTATGGGAAAACACAATAAAAAGATGCAGCAATTTTGAGAAAAGGTAAACAAAAGGTTTTGCTCAAGAAATATATACATCCATCTCCTTCAAAAATAGTTCTGCATCTATGCAGAAAGAATTTTTATTTCTTGGATATACAGTTTGCTCTTGGAAACCTTCTTGACCAGAGACCATAGATGATGTTCTTTGGGCAGGATACTCCAGAAGCTGAGTTTTCCTTTGAAGGGTTGGCCACATTAACTCCTGGTTTTGCACAGCCATGCAATTAGTGTGTACTGTAATTATACTCCATGCAGACAAACCTGAGACAGTCCACAAAGTGCTTTCTGCAGCTTTCTTATTCCCCAGGTGAGTGGGAAGTGCTGGAGCCCAGTGACCACTCAGGTTCACTTTGGTGGGCTCTCAAACACCCACAAGCACAACTGGCTCTCAGCAGCAGCAACCCCAGGCACAGGCAAGATGATTTTCATAACAGAGTTCCAGGAAATGAAGTAAATCCTACATCAAGGGGAAATTCTCCCAGAGTATACAGATGCTGCACTAGGATCACACAACACCTGACATCCTGAGTGTCTCCCCTGGCCTGAAGGTACTGTCACCTACTGACTGTATTTCAAACCTGCCACTTTGATGGAGCTGACATTCCCATCACTCAGCCACAGAAAGGCACTGCAAATGCATGACCAAACCCATCAACACTCAAGAATAACCATGCTTCAAGCAGTGTATAATACTTCCTCTACTTCTTGTCTTGAAATTATCAAGCATTTAAAGTAAGTTCTTCAATTTCTACTTTAAAACAGAGGCAAATAGGAGCAGAAATGATTCAATGAGCAAAGGCAGAGTTTCTGCACAGTACCTCCTCGCAGCTTCTCAAAGACCAGGTAGTATCTTGTGTCATCTTCAAAAAATTCTATTAGCTCCAAAATGTTCCTTTAAAAAAAGAAACAAAAAAGAAGGGAATTAAAAGAAACAAGCACAGAGTGTACGCACAGCAATTAAGAATTTCAGCGTGGCTAACTAGGAAGTGCCAGAAGTAATCAAAAATATAAATTCTAGTTCAATAAGTTGCTTTGGTTGCCTGTGGCATGAAAACCACATTTCCAACTCACACTGAAATTTCAGCATGGGAAACAGGCCAAACACCATAGACAGGATTGTGAGAGCTCTGCTACTGCTCAATTGACAGGAAGATAACTGGTAGTAGGTCGTATTTAATAATTTAAAACACTGCATTTGTGCTGAAGGCACAAATAAAGATAAAATTATTAAACTGGCATTCTTTCTCTCTGGAAATCACAAAGCAAAACACATAGGGCTCAAGAGAGACAGGCATCTGTCAAAAAGATATTAAATCCAGCTCCTTGATTGCCATTTTTAGACTAACTCCTGTTTAGCTCATGTAAATTCTTTGCAGCACAAATATCCCAGGTTGCTTTGAGAATGTCAAATGTGTAAGTCAGAATTTTTAACATTTAATGGTACACCCAGCCCCAGAAATCTTGCATGTGGTCATGTGAGCTTGAGTTCTTCATCAGTTGTATACTGGATGACCATTTACTCTTAACCTCACAAAAGAAGAAAGACATGGTTTGCTCCTATACAACACAACATAAGCCCAAGAGTTTGGTAAACAAGTTGGTTTTAAAATTATTTCTGTATGTTGTAAATATTTGTTTGAAAAATTGAATATAGGCTGCACAATTGCAATATTTATACTATCTGTTGTATATACATTCTACATTAACAGAGACATCTAAAAGTAGCTTCAGAACTAGCTCAAACCCATCACAGAGCTCCCAGAGCATGCTGCCAGTGCCTCCACAGCTTTTCTTCCTCTTCAGACAAGAGCAGCAGCTTTACAGCTGCTTCATCCTGTAGCTACATGAAGCCAGCACAGATCCAAATGAGACCTACGTTAGCTTTTTGCTGATCTAAGAGTTCCAGTGCAAAATAGGAAGGATGACACGAGGAGGACACACCACACAGGAGGGAAAGGAATGGTAAGATTTCCTTTCCACAGCAGCTGGTATCATGTCAGCTTTTGGTGATGGTGAAATCACAGAGGAGAGTGTCAAAATGTTAATTTCTCATCTGAACAAAAGCCATGGATCATTGAAGCACAATCAAGCTACATTGACCTGGCTGCTAATTGAGTTATGTAACTAATAATCTGTAAATAATTCCCCTAAATTTCACAGGTGAAGAAGGGGAAATTCTCGCTCTGAATATATCAAGTCTAAATTTCAAGTGGTTTCAAGGAGGCTACTGCAAAGCTTCTAACCTTGTCACACATAAAAATTTGAAAACAATTTATCAAAACACTTCAAATAAACAAAGACCAGACTATACTTACTTGTTACCCTGACACTGGTACAGAGTTTCTATTTCACGAAAAACACGACTCCGACTGTGCCCAGCATTTTTTTCAATGATCTGTGAAAAAGAACTTTAAGAACTCATATTTGAAAAATTACTGCAGGAACTATGCATGTAGATCTGGAATTAGGTAACTGCTCCAAGGTTTGAATCTAGGGCATACCCACTGGAGAAAAACACTCCACCTTTGTTTGTTTGTTCAATTTCTCATCTGGCATTTGTTTACAGAGCACAGCAGTGTCAGCAGAGCTCTGGAAGGCATTCAGAGGACAAGAGAAATTAGGGCAGGAAGAGAAAAAAGGAACTAAATCCATATGTTACACAGCCAGTGACCAGCTACCACAAGCTTTTTCTTACAACATTTTAACTTTGCAATATGCAGAACAGGATATCCTCTTGAGTTCTACCAAAAATAGATTTGAGTCACATCAGACACTGAACAGTCAAAAAGAAGAGATTTGTCATTAGAGGCATTTAAGCAACAACTACCAAATTCACCACAAAATGAGAGTTAAGTTCTTAGTGTAAACTTTATGGAGAACCAATACATAACCTGAAGAAAACATACATTCAATCTCAAAGCCATCAGAAGTCACCTTCCTTCACACTGTCTTCAGGTTGAAAGGGGACAAGAACAAGGCTTTCCACAGAGGCTGAGCCTATGATTGCTGCATGATTATGCAGAATGATTGCTGCATAAAGTGAAAGCTCATAACATTACCAAAACACCACCACCATCTGTATCCAGGACTGGTTTCTTATTTCTGCAGCCTGAGTTCTCTGGTGGAGAACAGGCAACCATTTACCAGTACTACACAGCTCTCTGTATCTGATCACATCCAACTCCTAATGCAGAGCTTTGTTTATTGCAACCTTTCAACTTCAACAATTTTACAAAGTACAGACAAAATTTCAGCATCTACAGAACTACATTTTAAGGCCTTAAAATGTAGTGCCTGTTTTTGAATAGAATCAAACATAAAGCTTCCTTATTGCTGTTATTTGTGTTTGTAATTAAATGGGGGACTCAGGATAATAACGAACTAGTAAATGAGCCCTAACACTTTACAGTGATGTTACAGAAAGAAGATTGGCCTCCATCAAAAAATAAAGACAGCTTTACATGAACACTGGCAGCACCTGATGCTCTCTGAACTTGGAGCAGCACCCAAAAACTTGCACTATTTGGGAGGCCATGCTGTACAATGACTCAACCTCTTCTTTCATAAGAGATAAAGGTAGACTACAACCAAAGAGAGGAAAGCTTGCCCTGAGATCCACCCATCACAGTGATTTACTGTTTGTGATTTCCACCTGCAGCTGATACACCAGTTCACTCTGGCACAACACTTACGGTGACAGGTTTTCTCAACAGTTATAAAACAAGCGCATTTCAAGCATCAAACGTTTCCTAGAAGGATTTGTTATTACCCAGTCTATTGCAGGTTTTCAGAGATATTCAGAGGAAGAAGACACATCACAGACAGAAGTGATGCTGCTTTTACTCTCTACTTACTTTCACTGCATATTCTTTCCCAGTTTGGAGACTGACAGCACCCTGAACTTTGGCATATGCTCCCTCACCAAGCAGCTCAGAAGTCAGCTTGTACAAGTCTGCCAAAGAAATCCAGAAGAAAGGACACATCCATCAAACTGAGTTTTGAAAGTGAAAGTTATTTTAATGAATAACATCAAGACAAGCTCTTTATCTGATAAGCACCCCTCAAATTTATGTAGTATTAAAGCAGACATGCCAGTCTTAACTACACTTCTCTCTTGCAAGTTCCAGAAAAAATGGAAGTAAGCTTTATTACAGCATCAAAATTACACTTTTGTTCACACTAGAAATGTTTTATATCTCAGCAATCTCTAGGATTTCAGCCACCTTCCCTGTCTTCATGTAAAATTCAGAAACATTTTCTTCAGGTGGAAAACAATTAACTCTTTGCTCAGAAAATGCCTACCATACATTATCTACTTGCAGAGATGGTGTTTTAAGTATAACAAACTTGAACATTTAAACCTAGAATACTACTACCATCTTTATTTGAAATGCAC
Organism: Prinia subflava; assembly: GCF_021018805.1. Lineage (NCBI taxonomy): Eukaryota > Metazoa > Chordata > Aves > Passeriformes > Cisticolidae > Prinia > Prinia subflava. The sequence goes on along the minus strand of NC_086256.1, from coordinate 8,475,917 downwards.
CTTCCATTGCTACTTGCCCACTAAGAAGTTTTACACTGCTTAGTTTTCTCACTGAACTATATTTCACTTACAAACCTTCACAGTATTTGTGCATACGTCTATTCAATCAAAACATTTTTATATCAGCACTGTTCCTGCCAAAAAATGAAGTGTTTAGCTAAGGAAACAGAAAAACAGAAGAAGCAAAGCAGATTGTAACAATTAAAAGCTTTTAAATTGTCACCAACCTTCAAACTTCCCAGGGACCTGATCTGTGGCTCTGGTTCTTTTTTTCTTTTTCCTTTTCCCACTGTCTGCTATGGGGACAGGCTGACTGCTGACCATCTCTGTGTGGCAGAACAGAGAGGTGACTTTAACAATCAGTTACTTTAGGAGAAAATGCACATGCTCTTGTTTATGTTCTTATCTGTCCAAAAGTTCCTCTGCTTCTCTTCATCACAGGCTGCCACCTCTTTTTCAAATATAAGAGGAAACCTAAAAAGGCAATTTGGGTGCCAATTAACAGTTGGGGGGATGTTAAATAAATGTAAAAACAGGAGGGAACAATAATGCATCTATACTGAATCCTTATCTCATGCACAGTAAGGCAAAGCACAGAAATAACCCACAACAGAACACGTGATGACAGCAGACAGCACTTGCAGCCTCACAAGGGCACTCTTCTCTGAGCTATTCTACTGTTTTGCAAAGAGATTTTTTCAAATCAGCTCAAGAAAATGAGCCTCCAAAACAGCAGGAAGGTGTGGGGAAGTTTCAAACCACTCAGTGAAACAAAGCAAACACAGGTTAAGGTATCACAGGAGCAATCTAGGCCAGTTGATGCTACCAAAAGGCCATAAGGAAAATAATTTCTCACAGAACCATAATGTACCTTCTAAACCACAGATCAGTGGGTAATTTATGCTCCAAAACAAGAAATGTTTATGGCATTTAGATTTTTTTCCTACATTGCTGCAGATACTACAAGAGCTTAGTCAGAGATAACAATTTATTGATGCAAGATAATATGGCAAAAAAAAGCACCTGCATTCTGTTATTGAAGGCTTAAATAAAAACACTGCCATATTTGTAGAGCTAACCTATATCCAAAAAGGTTAAATGATTCCACACTGAGGTTCTAGGCAGAAGCACTTCACACCAGTCACATCCAGCTGAGTTTGCCTCAACAGTTTAAAATGTCAGCCGAAAGTCCTCAAAACAGTAGCTAAGTAGCTAAGACATTTTACAGCCAGGAGGAATTCTTACTAAATTATCTTTTACTATCTTGTACTACAGAAAAGGCTAAATCAATAGAAATAGTGTAATTATGAGAACACTGGTGATGAAAGAGCAAGTCCCAAAAACTTGTATCAATTCTCTTTTTACAGAGATTGTGAAGAGCAGTTTTTCTGCCTTTCACTGTTTGTAAAGTACTCAAAACATGGGAGAAGCTTCAAGGCAGAAAACATTCCACAACAACCTACCAACACACAAAATACTTCTTCTATGCTCCATTACATTTTTCTTGTTCTGATCTGTCAGTAATAGCTACTGTGAGTGTCACTTAAAACCCACGAGTCTGAAAATCTAGGACAAGTGTTATTTTGAAAGTCCTTTCTCCTTAACAACTTAGTGAAACACTTAAACATATATCACTCAAAGCCTCAAAACAACAGTAAATCCTCATTTTCAAGTCTTAGGCAGACTATGTTCAGAAACCATCATGATGGATGTTATATGTGACTTCTTAAATACAGAAATATAAAGCACATTTTACCAAATTCTGAAGAAACAGCTTCCTTTTAACTCAAACTGACACACACACAGCTTCAAATTTTAACATAAAGAGAAGGTGAGCCTTTGGCAGCTAATTGCAGCTCTCCTCTTTTTCAATTCAACCTGCCTCAGGAGTTATTCAGAACTAGGACTGAAATGACACACATGAAGCTGCTCAAAGATAGGGCTGCTCTGCTTGAAGGTGGTGCTTGATTTCCAGAAGGTGTCAAAAAAGTAACTTTAATGACCTGACCTTCTACACGTCATAGCCAGACAGGTTCTATTCCATTTCAAATATCACAGTTTCAGAGCTTGAAACAGACTAAAAATCGGCAAAAACTCCAGAATGTGAATCCTGTCTCTTACTACAGCTGACATAACCAGCTTCACAACCAGCTCCTGCACTCTACCAGCTGGCTCTGATATTTACAGTCAGCTGTTTATTAACTCACTACATTATTTCAATTCCCTTTAGACTGACTCAATTCCTAAATTACAGAGAATTGCTTCCCTGAAAACAGGAAGTTCACTAGTCATGTATATAGAAACCAAATTGCTGAAAAGTTGACATTTTTAACCTATAGTCTTGACTAAATTTGCCATCATATTAAAGCATCAAATGTTTGCTGCATCAGATTCTTATTACTGCTCTGGTCTGCTATTTCACATCATTGCTTAGCTCACTGCTGTCAACACAGCTTATCCTTTAAAGGTATCACAGCTTCACTCTCATTACTCACTTTGTTATAGTGAACCAGTACTTAAGTAACAGCTGGTACTACAGGAAAACACCTTCAGTCCAGCCAAACTCTTCAAAGGTTTTTAAAGCTTTTAAACAATTTTTTTTCCTGCAACTGTACAACCACAAGAGTTTCTGCTGACACTGAAGGACAGCGTGCCTCAAGCATCCAAGCAATGCTGAGGTGTCCTGCATACTGCAGGAGTGCTTCTGGTGACAGGGACACTGAGGGTTCTGAGGTGGCTCAGCCTGCCAGACACAGAGTTCAGCATGAACTGCTCTGGAGGGAAATGGCCCGTGGACACATCAGGTCCAGGATGAGTGTCTTCAAATTCTCATCTGTCCTTCTCCAGTCAGGTTAGGATTACTACTCACAGAGTAATGTTACCAGTAAAATCCACACTGTATGTAAAATGAGAGCAGCTTTCTGTCTTAGCTATGGTTTTGTTGAAGCCCCTGAATATTATTACCATCACTGTAACTCAGCATTGAGGCAATATTTAACACACACATTATTCAGAGCCTGTGTGGGAAAAGCCTTTCTCTTTTACTTTAAAGAAAACTTGCAAACAAAGCCAAGAGAAGACGAAAGGGAACAATTACCACGAGTTTCACTTCATTCAGGCCTTAAGTCGTCTTTCATCTGACTTCCTAACACTCCACATATGAACATGCCAAAATCCCCCACCCAGACCTAACTCCCTTCTCATTCTAATCTGCCTCCCAAAGCAAGGAAGAGTGTATTTGGAGAACAAGCACATGTGTGTAACAGGAAGCACTTGGAGAACACAGAAGAGATGCCTTTTTCTATTAAGAAGAAAATACCTTGTTTGTGTGTTTGAACACAGTGGAAGAAAGCAGAGTCCACCACCTGCTCCAAAACTGGGTCTTTCTTGAGCCAAGTTGTTCTGGAAATGAAAAGAAACACCATCATATTCCCACTCAGAAATCATGGAAATGTTTTTCCACACATTTAGGTAGTGCCCAGAGCCTAAAGACATTGCAAGGACCTGTTGTGCTGGGCTTCACACAAACACACAGCAAAAGCACAGCCCTACAATTTCACTGCAACAAAATGGAAACAGACTTCAGTCCAGTTTTCCTCTCAGCTGAGCGTCTCACATTGTTCCTGGACCCTCCCTTCTCCATCAACACTGGTTCCTGTAGATGTGGCTCATAATGAAACTGGACACTGTCAGCAGGTGCTGATTCTACAAAAACCATCCAGTTGCAGGAAGCTCAGAACAACCCAAGCTGCCTTTATAAAGCAACTACGTAGCCATTAATTGTGTTTATAATGTTACACATCAAGAGAGATACAATTTGAAGAGGAAGAATGTGCAATAATGAATGATAGTCCTGTGTCAAATCAGAGAGATTATTTTATACTCATTCTGTATGAAGTATATTAATTTCAAATTGTAGAGAAGTGAATACTCTTCAAAGTGATTTTTGCACTAGTTTGCCACAATTCATTCTTAGCTGGCGGAGTTACCTTCTCATTCCACCTTCAATACAACTTTTAGTTTCATTTAATCTGAGTTATCCACGAAGGGAGACGAACTTAAAAACATTCCAACATCTTCTTAATAATATACAAGAGCATTAACATTTTCAAATGAACACGCAAAAGTTCACAGGAAGCCCAAGCAATCCAATTTCATGAAAGAGCAAGTCTGACAAAAATTATTGATCCAGCCTTATCAGACATTACTGTAACAGCTCACAGAGTGTCACAGCTGACACCACCTGCCTGAAACCCTTCACGCTGGGGAAAAGGTTACAGCAACCTTTCATTTACGTCCATGCTTCTCCCTGCCATTCCCTCTGTCACTTTCAGAAGATCGGTGTCACATTATCCCCTGCTTGCGCAATTTGCAAAGGAACTTTTTGGTCCCCTCAGCTAACACTTCCCTTGCAAACTAAGTGGGGGTTTTCTGAGGATCCCAGTCAAACCCTCCAGCAATGGGTGGATCTCACTTTTCAGGATAGCACATCAAGTTATTTCAGATAGATTCCTCCCACCCCAATTTCTTACTTCAGCAGAATTACAGCAGGGGAAGCAGGGAGAACCATAATGGAGAGGAGAGCACACAGCCTCCTTTCCCGCTCGTGCTGGAGGAACAGCATATTTTGACACACATGCTGCAGACACGAGACCTCCTGAAATCAGCCTGTGTTTCCCCAGGCACACATGCACTTCTTTAAAAGCATTAATTATCATTCAGAATGACAACAAAAGAACTGTTATCATCCCCACTGGAAAGACAAAGGCAAACAAGACAAGTGTCCTCCAGCTAAGACGTAACAAGTAGAGAGAACAAATTAGACTGAAGGTGGCTTAAAAACACTGTAATCTTTTTAATTTCTTGTTCAAGGACAACGTGTCTCCAAGGCAGCCACATGGATGGGAGGATATACTAGGGTGTATTTCACAGGGCTAACAAATAGTTGTGAATGGTGAGCCCTGTCAGAGCAACATGGCACACACACTGGTTATTGCACTACAAAACACCCTCTGTCTTTCCACATCCAGCAGAACAAACAGAATATTTAATGCCACTGACCACTGGCAGATAGTTCATATTTAAGACTTACCATCACTGGGCAGTAAGAACTTAGCAGCAAAGTTATTTTAAACTCCATCACACACATTCTAAATGAGAAAACTCTTAGCAATAGTGTGTTGACTCACCTACTTAAAGGTTCTCCAGCCCTTAGAGCACTTTTAAATTAAGGAGATACCCAATGTAAGTAGGTTTTGAGGGCCCCTTACTAAACAGCAAGCTGTTTACTCTCTTCTACATCTGATGGCATGAACAACTCTCAGAAGTCTGCCTTTGCATCACCAAGTAGCTCCTCTAATCCCCCTCAGCTCCCCTGCTGTTGTAAACAAAAGAGAAAGACTTCCTAGAAAACAACTTTTCATTTCATGCAGATACAAGATAAACATTTCCTGCTCTTGCTCCACACTCTACAAATGATCAATCAGATAATCACACTTGTTGCTGGAAAAAAAGGCTACACAACATACATCAGCAAGCAGCCCTGTTCGGAGAAGCTAATCTAATTTAATATTTTTCTAAACTTTGAAGGCTGATTTTTCTTTGTTTTCCCTTCTTTGTACTTTCAACTCTAAAATTACGTCATTAAACTCCGCTGCATTGTCACATTTGATGTCACATAAGATTTGTTCCAGTGTTCTAACATTTGTTACCAGGAAGGTCCTAGAAGGAAGGAGGAAATTCCTCACAGCAGTAAATACTTTTTTTGAAAAGTACTGGTACGATGAAATGATGTCATAGAAGCATTTTGGCTGAACAAGACATTTAAAGAACCAAGAATGGTTCAAATGCACAAGGCACCCACTTTACCTGGAAGGCTGCCAATACAAAACACCTTTAGAACTGAAGCGAGAGGTTCAGCTCTGCAGGAGTGTTTGGTGTTGCTTTCACCCAGCACCTGGGAGGCATGAAGAAGAGCCCTGTTTAAGTAAAAAGAAAAAAAGGCAAACGATAGTTCTTTGAAGTTATCAGAATGCACACCAACCTTCCCAAGCCAATTGTGAGTCGTAACATTGTATGAGAGAGGCTTTTAGAAGCAGTCATGCGGGAAATGTAAATGTAAATGCGGGAAAAAAAAAAAAAGACAGTGGCTTATTTCTCAACAAGTCTGACACTTCACAGACAAGTGCCACTGGTGTCAGGGAATGGGCTGATTTTTGGCTATCACAAGTCCTGCTGATGCCAGCAGCCGAGCTGTCATCCAGGACTGTCCCGCTGCTTCTCCTGCCTCGGAAGGTCACCCTGCTCAAACTAATGCCACGAAGTACACATTAGACAGATTTTCAGTGTTTCTCGGGTTTCACAACTCTCGTTTTATGCCAGAGGAAAATCACAGAAACTAAAACATTTCTCGTGGTCACACTAAGGAGCTGGGTTCATTCGTCTTTGCCTGCTCTTTTCCCACTCCAGCAATGTCCTCAATAGAAAGCAGCTGCCGTAGGAGTGTACAGACTAACCACGCTTTATTGAAAAACGCGCTATGTATGAAACAAAGCACTCTAAACCTTCGGGGAACAAATTTCCAGCTCCAGACACGAGGAAACTCCCGCATTCCTTGGGGAGGGCCCCCAGACCCAAAGCTGCCGACCGGAGCTGAGGCACCTTCCAGCCGTCCCCGGGCAGCCGGGGCTGCCGCCGCTCCCGGCGTCCCAGCGCTCTGCCCGCCGCACTCCCGGACGAGCCGCAGGAGCTCCTGTGGTCACGGACCGAGCCCCTGGGCACTCCCCTCCCTCTCCTCCCCTCAGCCAGCCGAGCCGGGAAGCCCCGCGGTCGCAGCCCCCCTGCCCTCACCTCCATGGCGGCCGCGCTCCCTCCTCGGCGGGGCGGCACCGCCCGCCCCCTGCGCGTGAGGAGCGGCGGGAGCGCGCCTGCGCGCGGCACCGCCCCTCAGCACCCCGCGCGGGAGCGCGCCCGGGGCGGGGCCGCGGCTCCTGTGAGGGGACGGAGCGGGGAACGTCAATGGGGGAACTTCAATGGCGGAACAGCAGCGGAGCGGGCCCGGCTCCCCAGGCTCGGCTGGCTGCTTGCAGTCCTCTCCCTCCCCCATGACCAGATCACAGAATCACTTCGGTTGGAGAACCGAAGATCCTCGAGTCCCACCAATGACCGAACACGCTGTGTCAACCCAGTGCCACGTCCCGTTTTTCCTTAAACACCTCATGTTCAGTAACCCAGGCGTGCCCTCAGGCAGGACAGACTAAGAACGGAAAAGAAACGTAAAGTAACAACAACCAAGGGCTTGGATAAAGCTAGGGAGGCACAGCATGGAAACCCTGCTGTTGGACAAGGTGTCCAAGGGACTCCGAGAAGGTGGTGCTGAAAACCTCCTGAGCAGCAGCTCTGTATTCACACCCACACTTGCTCCTGTCCCCCTCGGGATAATCAAAGTCCTTCTGCATTTTTTCTACTCTTCCTTGAATAATTTAGATGCAGCCTATTTTCTTCCAGCTAATTCCTTACCTCCCCACAACTGATCTCTCTTTTTACATTAGGAGTGAATCATATGTTCCCTTTGTGTCCAATACAGCTACAGAAGAGAGGGAACAGTGTAAAAGCAGAGGAGAAAAGACAAACATGCCACTCAAATACTTTTTAATAACTACGATTGAATTAGGCTTTTAATTTGTCAGTTTTATCACTTTTTAGGTTCGTTATATTGCTAGAAAATATATTTGATTGGAAAAACAATCAGGTTTTCTTCTCAGCGGAGACACAAGGCATCTGCTTTGTACAACAGCTCCAAGAGAAAAAAAAAAATAGTAGCAGAAACCTTGCTTTGGAGCTTGCAGATGAGTCCAGTCTTTCAGTTTTACAAAGTAAAGTTCTGATTTACTTCACAGGTGTTAAAAAGGCTCAGGAAGAGACACCTGTCAGTGGTATTTCCCACTGTAAGGCTGAGCAAGAAGGTGGATTCATTTGTGGAGATGGTTGCAATAGCTCATTTCCATATTAACTCAGACTGGCATTTTATAAGGTTATTCTCAGTTTGGGTGACATTTTGGCTCTCATTTGAGTAGAATAAATTAAAATACATAAATTGATAAATTTAGAGTTTGTGTTAAAAAGCAAAAAAACAGTAGATGGACTCCTCTGAGGTACTGCTCCCTGGCTCATTTGTGATATAGTATCATTTCCATAAGGATTTCAAACATCCGTGGAGATGCCAATTTTGCTGGGAAGTGCGAGATGTTGATGCCTAGAGACTGCAATCATTGCACTGTGTGGCTGCAGATTTCAGAGTAATAATGGGAAACTTTGAAGCTGAACATGCCTGGAAAAAAAAATCAAAGTAAATTGCAAGTTATGGAGTTATCAGGACTTTGGAATTCACGTATAGATGTTCATTTTAGTTTGCATTTGTGAAGATCTGGGAATTTTCACACCGTGTTACCCCTTTTCACCTGGGAGATGGAAACTGCCGAAGATTGGCAGGAAAATGGATGGCAAAGGGAAATAGCCCTTTCCACCTACAGAGCACAAGAAACCAACTTCTTTTAGCTGTACTGACCCAAACCTTTCAACTCTGCTGCCACATACAGGGTTAGTAATTTGTTGATAACAGTATTTTTCACACAAAGCTGTTCAATTCCAGTAGTGTTAGCTGTTCAAATGGCTCAGGTTGAAAGACAAAATTCAGATTAGTTAATGACTTACAGTTTTAACCCAAAGCATTGCACAGTTTCCATCTGGATATGCAGCTTGATATCCTCAACTATCCACAAGCTCAGCAAATGTAAGCAAGTTCAGACAGATGTTACCTACTCTTGCTGCCTTCTCTGCCAAGGGGCCAGGAAGATGCACCACAGTTTGAGAGAGCTGCCAATCCCTCACCTGGGTTCAAGGGACACAGCTCAGAAGCACAGCAGTGCCTGAGACAGCCAAAGCCCGCAGGTCCCGGGACGGGATGGGCTTAGTGACCATCAGTGGTTTCTCTGTGGTATCCTCTCCCAGGATGAAAGCATGCCTTGTTCTTGCCACCAAGCTGGCAGTATAAACAGCAGAAGCATTGAAGCCTGTTTTCTGAGGGATGCACTCGTGCAAGTTGGTGCAGTGTCTGATGTCTAAGAAGGTGCAAGCCCAGGAATATTTCTCCACAGCAAAGCCAGCCCCAGCAGTTGTTCCCTACAGGAATCTCTGGTAGCTCATGCAGGCTGAGGATGTTCCTGTTTCCCTCTCTCCCCTCAGGGAAGGGATTGATAGTCTTTGCTCTCCACTAGCTGCCCACCTATTTCCACAACACCTCAAAACCTTTTATCCTTGAACGGTTCAGGACTCAAGTCTGTACAACTTCTCATGTTAATCTCCACTTGAACAGAAGTAAAGGGCAGACTGTGGGAGTAGCTCAAATCCAAACAACCACATCCAGACTCTCAACATCTAGAACTGTATCAATTCAGGGGAGGTCATGTCAAACTTCTGTAGAGTATTTTCCAATTGAATTCTTTGTGGTTTTTAATTCCCATTCATTGCTTTTTGTTCCACCTTTTTCTGCTGGGTTAAAGGGCTCTTACACAGAACAGCATCTTCTTACTGTGGGAGCAGATGTCTGTTCTCAAAGCAGGGTGTATGTACTTGAATTTTGTTTTTCTGTCCCTTTTGATCTTTGAAAGATAACCCAGCTGCACAACACACTTAACCAGAGGGCAAATCTTTTTTCAATCTAGTCTGTTATAAAGCAGGAGGGGAAAAAGAAAATAAAAAATAAATAAGTAGTTTGATTTTCATTTTGTTGTTTTTAATAGAATAAGCATTGTATTTCTGGGAAATGTTTATGCTATTATTTCAGGGGTAAGTCCCACGTAAAGTGAAGAAGAAAGCACCTCCTCAAATGGTATAATTAACTTATTAACTACAATAATTCGTTCTTCCCCATGACTCTTCATTTTATTTTTAATAGCTTTTCAAGTGCATGGCTGCTTTTTACCCATGCAGCACGCAGCAGAGAAGAGAAGGATCCATTTGTGTTGGCTGTTAGGCAAAATAAGAAGTAATTACCAAAGCTAGTTTTGATTTAGCAGTGTTACAAATGGATCACAGTACTCTGGCCTATGTTTTACTGCTGAAATTATTTCAAGCCTTGACTAGAATTATTCTGCTCTTATCTGCCCACAGCCAAGCACCTGAATCTATATTTAAGCACCTGCAATCTACTCTGATTTTCAGGACACACAGCATGTACTGTTCCCTCTGCTGTTCAAGGAATCTGTACAGGCTCAGTTTCTCTGAAAATTTAGGCAGTTAAACCCAGAGAGAGGCTTATGCAATCACATTTGCTGGGATCAAGCTTCTGTGTCATTCCTTTGTTGTGAATGTCCCTTCTTCACCTCCACCCTCTAAAAAACATCAGGAAAAAAAGGAGAGAAAGCAGTGTTTCTTGCAGGAAAACTTATGATTCACATGCAGTGTATCAGTAGCATGGGATACCTCTACCCCTAGAGACCAAGTTTCAGTGTTCCATCTGGCAAAGCCCTTCACATCAGGGGACAAGGAAAAATTCTCAAAATGGGCACTAAAAATTTCCATGTGGATGTGAATGCCAGGCTGAAACCTGCTTTTCCTGTATCCAAATCCACAAGGAGTACTCACAGCTTCACACAGTGCCAGCCCACTGCCCTCGGGGACAGAGATCCTGATCTGACTCTGTTTAATGCAGAGTAACATGAGACCTGGAAAACATGTGGCCTTCCAGGGAGCAAACAAACCAAACCTTCTGGACACCAGCAGCAAAATGCTTGTGTCCACTGTACAAGCTGGCCATTAGAAACTGTTGCTGTGCAGCCTGAACTGCCCCATCTATCCCCAGCAGCTTCTCAGCAGCAGCAGTGACTTCTATCAGTCCAGACTGCATTTCATCCTCAACAGTTGCTCACTGGACAAAAGGGTTGAGATCTGGTGATGTTACACGTGGTGTTTTGATGACATGTTCCTATTAGAATGAGCAGGGCTAAGCTGTCTCATGTCCTTGGGTTCCCTGGGCTATTACCCAGATGAGTAACAACCTCTTTGGCCAATTTTTTTGGATGCTGCCGTTTTATCCCATGACACTGTATTTGCCACATCCCTCTGCGTTGTCCAGAGGTTTAGGCAGTATTTGTGCATAGATTAAAGGCTTGGGGCCAGGGATGACCAAGAGTCCAGAAAGCCAGTTTGATAAGTGAGGGTTGATAGCTTCATCCTACCCAAGTGGGTTCATCAGACATGAGAGATGCTGCTGTACAAGTGATGAGCACCAAAGAGGGAGGCTCTCAGAGTCTCCTTTTTCATGCCTGTGCAGGAGAAGGATCTTCTTTAATCCTCCTATTGCTATGGGCTTGTTACAAGATAGTGTAATATAAAAGTGTCTGTGAGTTTTTATGAATTTGTAAGTCATAGCACAAAAATGGTGTCTTGAGGAGAAGATTGTTGTCACTGCTGGAAACACAAGTGGGAAGATGATTTTCCCTCTGAGTGGTGACATTTTCAAATGCAGAATCCCAGTTTCGTCTTGTGTTCCTGATCTATTTAGGTATTTATTTTTGCATCAAAGAGCAGTAATACCCAGAAGATTGCTGCTGGAGGATTACCCAAATAGCAGCAAAGCTTCTCTTCTAACACAGGCTGAAGAGTTGTACAAGTTGAAAAATCCTGAAAAAATGGATCCTCTCTCCTCATGATTATTGCTCCTGGCAGCAGATTGTTAAGTGTATATCACCACTTGCTAAAAAAATATGGAATAATCTGTGTTCAGCAGACAGCACCTGGACCCAGCGATTCTGTAAGAAAAGCCCTACAATCCAGGATTCCTATAAAGTCCCAAAATTCCTTCAAGTTTTCTGCAAAACACATGATTTGGGAGAACAAGTGACAAATATATTTAAAAGCAACAGCTGTGGAGCTGCTGTACTCACTTAGTATCCAATGGGTATTGCCTGAACAGTGCTACCCCAGTTATCCTCGTTGCTGCCAAGGAACCTATAGCTGGCCCCATTCTGATCCTGAGTGGATTCACGGTCATCTTCCAGCATGGACAGATTTTGAACCCTTGGAAACAACAGATTCTAACAGTCTCATTTTTTTTGCTCTTCCCCAGACTTCTCTTATATGTGATAAACTTTTACCAGGAGAGGGAATAGTTCAGCCCAGATCGTGTCATGGTTATTGTGAGCACTTATCCAGGACTGTCCAGCCTTAGCTTGGGTGGGTTTAAACTCAGGAGCCACCACTCAGACCAGCAAACCCTTCATCACCACCCCATGTCCTGCCAGGGTTGGTCAGCCTCGATCCCTGTCTATGCTTGGCCAAAGGCAGTTTGCTTCACTGGCTAAGCCCAAGCCCTCTTCATGCCACATCCCTGTGGCAACAGGGACAGCAGCCAGTATATTCCACAAAGCCCTTTTCTTCCTGTCCAAAGCTATTCCTAAATTCCTCCATGTCTGCAGATATTGCCTAGCACAGTCTGTTCCATGCCAGCCTCTACCTGACCTGGTGACCAGCACCGCAGTCTTTCGTTCAGTTCCAAAGGAAATACAGGCTGCAGAGATGAAAACAAAATCCTGGCAGTAGCACAAGTGCCCTTCATCACAAGAACCAAGGAATTCTGCATAGGGACAGATGGGTCCGAAGCACCTGGCAGGCAGCTGAGCAGATGAGTCATTTGAGGAGCTGGGGCTAACAAGTGATATGTGCATATTTAATGTATCCCAGGATTCCTGTCTGCCTTCAAATTGCTCAGGGATGTTTGTTGAGGCTCTGGGCATGTTGGAGCTTCACAGGCACACTTGAGACTCCTGAAGAGAGCAGTTTGACTCAGATACTTATCTCAGCACTTTCTGCTTCATAAATATCTCAGGCTTTAAAGTCTCCAGGCTGGGAGGCACTCGGATGGATGAGGACCTGGGGAATAGCTGAGTGTCTTGGAGAGAAACAAAAAGACCTTTCTGGCAGTGAATGATCTCCCTGTCTCCTTTCTACGCTGATCCCAGAGTTACTGAAGACAATTGTCACAAACAATCATGAGCTTTATTTCCTTGGGTAAACCAGATTTGAAAGGGAGAGAAATTAAAAAAAAACCCACAAGACCTTTGAAATTCTTTGTAAATTGGCGCTTGAGATGAGCCTGTGAGTTGATCTTTCAAAATAGTGTTTTCTGTTCCACAGGAATCTATAGGAGCTGCATGGTGTGGAGGAGATAAACAGGAAGCACTCCCAAAGCAGCAGGGTTGAAATCCTCAGGCATGGGTTTGAAGTACGCTTCCTTGTTACTATTCATAGTGAATAAATTACTTGGTGGAACTCACTGCCTCAGGACTATGGGGAGGACAAAAATAAAAGCAGGCTTCTGTGCTTCATTTATTTATGGAAATTATTTACACCAAGTCTTGTCTAACCAGGGAAGGTTGACACTTTCTCTCAGGGTACCTGTTCACTGACTGCACCATTGCCTTGGATTTTGTTTTCCACTGTCTACGCTGAACCTCCCAAGCTGCCAATTCTTGCTCTTGGTCACTCTCTCACCATCTTCCACTGTTGAGAAGAGCTTGACTTTGTCATCCTTGTATCTCAGCTGGAAGTAGCTGGAGGCTGCTATCAGTTCATGCTTTAGACCCCGCTGTTGAAACAGCATCTCCATAATTCCCGACCTTCCCAGCTCCCAGAGGTTGCTGTGCATTGAGTCCAGCCAGGCTTCACTCCTCAGGAAAGCAGAACCTTCTTGACAGAGCTGTTGACTCGTGCCTCTGCTCCACAAACAATTTGTGCCTGCGGTTCTGATTTATGTGAAGAGGCAGGAACACGGATTCCAGGACCTACACACCTTTGCAAAAAATAGTGAGTAAAGCTCACCACCATGAGCTTTATATTGCTGGGATGATACCTTCAGGGGAATCCTGGTGCAAAGCCTGCAGGAGGAGGATGCTGGCCAGCAACACTGGCCTCTGCTAAGCCATTCTCTGAGGTGCAGGCTGAGATCTCAGCGTGGCATTGAGATCCATCAGTGCTGCAGCTCTCAGGGGAAAACCACTCTTCAAGTTATCCTTGTTCATTAGGCCTGTTTAATACAGGTGAATCAGGGAAGAATGAAGTACACCAGCCTTCTTAGTGTTTCTTTAATTAATAACAGAACAAATATGTTTGGAATTTGACTGATTATTTTACACAGAGGATACTGGAATGATGTATCAGACTTTTTTAGTGTCTATTTTGCTCTGTTTTATTTTCATGTAAAAATATACATCTGGTACACAAGATTAAAAAAAATAGATTTTCACAACAAAATAAGTGCTTTTAGCACTAAAAATTCACTTGTGCACTTTAATGTTAGCCTAAACATTTACATTTTCTAGCCACATCACCTACCTACCCCAAAAGTGGGGAAACCCCAGACTATAAAGTTTATCTGCGTCAGATATAGAAAACTTGCCCAGAAAAAGAGCAGGAAACACAAATATAACAATTCTGTGGCTCAGACAAATTGATTTTCACTCCCCCAAAGCAATAAAAAAAGGAAAAATAAAATATTTTTTGTCAAAATAAAAATGGCACAGGGAACACAACACTAATTATCAGGCACTGCAAAGCAGAAGGGGAGGAATTTTTGGGGCATGATACCTTTCAGGGCAGTAATGGCACAGACCAGGTAGCAATAGTACGCTTGCAGATGGTCAAGAAGGTTCAAGAATCACAGAATAATATTGGGTTGGAAGGAGACCTCGAGAACAGAGTAGAGATGTCTCTTATGAGTCCTTCTTCATCTGCTGTAAGGTTGGGTAATGGAAAACCAACCATTTCTACAACCACCATTTGTCCATCTTGAGCCAAGACAACGCATCAGGAAATGCTGACATGTTGAAAATGTTGTTTTCTGGCAACAGTTTCTTTTCACCACTTTTTTGAGTCTTTCTCAGACAAACTGTGCTGATCACACTGAACAGCGACCTAGTTCACCTCCTCAGTCATGGGACCACTGGCCATTAGTCCAAGCAGTATTGGATGCATCTTAGAACACAATCAAGTTCCCTCTTCCAAATGTGAAAAATTCCTTGAAGGGAAAAATGGTCCCTTTGGTAAAGGATGAATTAGGGCAGAAGGAGACATTCATAGCTCATGGTTACAAACAGTACTTCAACAGCTAACCATGTGAAGGCAGTGGGATGAAATGACACCAGCTTTGCAGGGCTGATCTCAGGTGTTACCACAAACCCACTGCCTGTGGGAAAGGTAACAGGCACTACCTGGTAGCCAAGGTCACACCTGCTCACAGGGCAGGAATTGCTAATGAAATATTTGGAGATAATACAGCTGAGGACAAAATGAGAGGAAAGGTCGCTGAAATTTTGATGTCAGACATGGGATTGAGTCTTAGAAATCAGAGTGTGCAAAAGTAAACCAGACTTGCCTCTGTCTCCAGTAAGTCAGTGGCTTTCTAAAAAAGGAACCATACAACAGAGACTGGATCTATTAAAAGAAGAAAAATCAGTCCGGAGGTTCTTGGGAAACTCAGGATTCAGCCCTGACCTGAAGAGGCTCTTCTGCAGTGTTCATAGATCAGTGAGCTGGAATGCCCAGAGCAAGTCCTAGGGAAGAGCTCTCCCACCACAGGGTGTCTTGTCCCACCAGAGCCAGCTGAGTTCATCTGCCAGAAGATTTCAGTGGCAAATTCGTTCTGTCATTTCTTTCTGCATCGAAGGGGAAAAGAAAAGAAAGAAACAGTAAGTGCAAAAGACAGGTTTGAGTAGTGTGACGTGTCAGGCAGTTTGGGAGGTGTCCAAAACCAACCCAGGGAAGCAACCGTGGGAGTCCTGGAGAGCCTTCTTCTATTTCCCATGACAGCCCTCCTGGGAACTCAGCTGCCTCAGCAGCTCCATCCTGGCACTCTCCCCAGTCTCTGTGGCACAAGGTTATTTTGGCTGTGCCCTAGCCTTGAGAGCAGTCCAAGGAAAGAGCTTTGGCTGAGATGTTGAAAGACGCAGGTCCTGCTCCTGGCTCAGCTGCAGAGCAGCCAGACAAGGTGATGCCACTCTCAGAGCATCTCTGCAGCCTTAGGAGATGGGACATGGAGCCACTCCCAGTTCTTGCTCCAGGAGCTGACTACAGCTCACCCAGAGGACCTGTGGTTACAGCAAGGGATCCCACAGTCACACTGCAATGCAAATGAGTGCTAATAACAGGGACCACAAGAAACTCCAGCGAGACCAAGGATTACAGATTGTTTTCTTTAGCCAGAAAGGCATCATGTCAGCTACATTAGGAAGGTGTCCAGCTTTCAGCTGGTGGAAGATGGTATTTGTCCTTGCCTTAAAAAGTTCAACTAGTATCTTGTAAATCCTGCAGTGAGAAAAGTGTGATTCTGGCTCATCGCATTCATGGTTTGTGAATCTGTGTGCCCTCATGCACCCCAGAGGCTGGTCTGCACATTAAAAGGTACTCCCAAAATAGATGGGAAGTAGGACTGGTCCGTGGAGAAGGACGAATGCAACTCTGAAAAGAAAAGAACTAGGAAAGGAGGATGACCACTGAGTAACCCCATAAGAGGCCCTTTAGTTATATGACCAAGGGAGACAGAAGTAGCAAATTCTGATCTTCAGTGCTGAGAACTTTGTTTTTCAAATCTATCAGTGACAGTGGCAAAGAGAGGGTTTTCCTGTAGGAGTAACATGCAAAATCTCTTAAGTGCACAACCTGGCCATCAAATGAAAAGTTGATGCTCTGCCACAAAATCACATTGCTAACAGGAAATGTTTGCAAACATTTTGGAAGGAAAAGAAGAGGGTGAGGACTGTGCACATCCTCTTGCAACAGCATTGCACCCACCCCACTAGCACAACACCAGGCACAAAAGCCATGAAAAAGAGGGACTGCAGTGACCAGTGGGCTGATAAGTCACCAGTGAGCTCCTCAGACCAGCCCCAAATGTCCAAGGCATTCCCCACATTCAGAAAATCCCCAGAGCTCTGCCCGAGTGCGTAACCAGCTGGAGCCCTGCCAGTGCTGCTGCCCTCGTGAAGGAAGCAAGTGCACGGCTTCTCTCCAGCCCCATGCTCCTTATTTACTGAGAGAAGGGATCACTGCCTTTTGCTAATTCTGCCGTACAAAGGATCTCTCTCTCAGTTCCCAAGATTTTCTGCTAAGAAATCACATCCCACAGAAGCTTGACAAAAGGGAAATTGAAGTAGCAAAGGGAGTTCAGCCAGAGGAAAGCTTAGAAGTCTGCCATGGGATTCATGGGGACTAAACAAATGCAAGGTTAGGGCAGCTGTCTGGGCTGATGAGGCAGCCTGGTTGCAGGATAGTCATACACACCTAAAGCAACTCACTGCCTGAGGGAAGGAGGCCCTTCCTCCTCCCTGGTCCTTCCTCTCAACCCTGTGCTTGGGTCTGCTTGAGGCTTGGATGGCAGGCAATGAGACACAGATAAACCAGGGGCAAATGTGTCTCATTTCCTTGTAGTTTGACAGTGGTTGCATCACAGGGAAAGAATCTGCTCACCTGAGATTTATGCAGACCCATCAATCATCGCATGTTGCATGTGAGTCACTGGCATTGAAAGCCTTTTTAGCAAAGTCAGCCTCTGCTTTGGCTCCCAGTTATTAATTATTCACATTAGCAAGCAGCAGTCCAAGTGGATGACACTATTATGGACTGTATAGCAATGCTGAAGAGGTTTGTCATGAGGAACACTGACAGAGGACAGACTGATGCTGAGCTGCCATTTTCTGGAGCTGAGGGCCATTGAGATAAAATGTGTTTCAATTGAATTCTACAAAATAAGGTCAATACTGTTGTCATTCAAATCTCCCCTGATTAGATCATCATCTCTCCATCCCCCTAAATGATGATTAGAGCAGATAGGCAGAAAACTGACTGAGACAAATGAAAGCAGAGGAGTAAAGTGCTTAGCATGTAGGGGCAGGGGCATCTCCCCCACCTCCAGATCCTGAGCAAGCAGCTGGGACTCCTCTCAGCTCTTTCTCAGATTATATCTTCTTGGTCTTTCCTGACTCTCTCTTGCTGGATATGGCCTTTTCTGCAACCCAGCCCTTATCACAGCATGCAGACTACTGGGTTTCTTATTAATTCTTTTCCCACTGCAGTATGTCCTCCCTAGGTCAGACTACACTAAACCTTGTCTGTGACAAACTTGCTTCTCTTACAAAACCAACTATGTGCATCTTCTAGTTTATGAGCCCTGGGGTGCCTGGCCTCTGCTTCCCACAAATCCTGCTGTTGTCAAGGGCTCTCCTTCTGCCTGGCTAATTGCTTCCCAAGGGAGGCTGTAGGGAAATCCAGTGAGGCCTCTCCAGCACAGCCTTGACAGTTGTCTGAAGCTGTGTGTCCTAGGGGCTTACCTTCCCTGCAGCCTCAGTGTAATTCACACTAGGATCTCAAGTAGGCAATGCTAAAAGAAAAACGGTGGAGATGAGACTTTGGCTCAAATCTCACTCCTGAAAGTCATGTGGGCACAACTGGAAACTCTTTGATATGCAAATTGCATTAGAGCTACCAAGTCACTACGGGGACACTACCCTGTGGTGGCCCTAATGGTATTGAAGTTCAATTCACAGACATGACAACAGAGGCAAAGACTAAGAAAGGATCAGTGGTTTCCTTGGTGCTGCTGGGAGTGTCTCTCTCAGAACACTGAGGCTGATGGTCCAAGGACAGAAATCATGAGTGTGTGTCTCAGGTAGGGTGGCCAAAATAGTCCAGAGAGGGTCAGCACTGCTTGGAGTCCAGCCCCAACCCAAACCTACCAGTGCTGTGTCCAGCCCACACCACTCACCCTCCACCTCCCCATGCCAGGGCCATCCTTACCAAAGGCTCCAGCTCCCGGTGGTCAATGAGGCTGAACTCCCTGATGAAGTAGTAAAAGTGCTTGTAGCAGGTGTTGACGTGAGCCTCAGCACCCATGTTGATGATGCTGTCAAAGTGGTGGATGTAGACATGGACAAAGACTCGGAAGAGGCGGGTGAGGATCTTGGTGCAAACTTGCTGGAACTGCTTGGGGAAGGGAACACCTGCAAAGCAGAAGCAAATTGGAAGCCATTTGAACATTTCCAAAAAAAACCCAGTTAGCATTTAAATGTCTCTGTCATGCTTGACAGGCAGTCATAGATGACAAGGAAGGACACCCTTGGCTAATGCCAAGAGTGACACTGGGGCCATGTGCCATTGAGCTCTTCCCACATATTCTCTCATTGCCCAACTAGCAATTTCACACAGGGCTCAGGATTTGTAGAGTTGCCTTAGGAGAGAAAATTCCTCATACATTTAAGAAGGCCACATCTCTCCACATCTGGCTCAATCCAGAGCAATCTGGCAGAAGATCCTTCTGCCCTCTGCCTGCCTTTCCCCTACAACCTGCGCGGGCACTGTATTTACCGAGGTCCATGAGCAAAGCCAAACCATCTCCCACCACAAAAGATACCTTCCTCTGAACCCCAAAGCATGGCTCGTACTGTTTTCCTTCCTCCTCACACCCTCAAGCATCACTTCTGATGCATGAACAGGAATGGCAGGGTTTCTACCTTGTCCCTGACCCTTACTTCAATAAAATGTCTCATTAAATCAGGAAGAAACCCGCCCATCTTAATGATGTTTGGGTTGCAATTTCACTGTGCCTGTATAATCCTGAGATATCCTCATAAAATGGGACCCACCACACCTGGCTCTGTACTTTCAGCTTCGTCCCGCACAAAGACACAGTATGGGATATTTCCATCCTTTTCAAAATACACTGCTATCACAGTGAAAATCTCAGGGTGTGATACCATCAGTGCCAGCAACCTTGGGGTAAATCTCTAAAGGAAACATGGCTTTGAAACACTAAACTTTTTGGTTTGGTTTTTTTTTTTTTTGTGAGGAGGAGAATGAAACAACTGGCATTTGTTTTCCTGAGCTTCCTCCTCTCCCCAGAGCAATTCAATGCAAATACACAACGAACAAAATAAAAACCTCCCTTCCCACGGTTGTATCAGCCTCCTCCCTTAGCTTCTTGTTAATGCAGCTCATAACCTCTTGAAAATCCTTCCAAACAAACTCTGCTCAACCATGGCTAGCTCACACATTTCGTGCACAGGGAAGCATCAGCAAATCTCTTAGCTAAAAAATTAAAAATGGTAATTTTATCTTTGAATCTTTCTCACCAGCCTTGCTAGGCAATTAAAACTGTTTTTCTCCCCAAAGGCTCCTGGCAGTTTTGTTTCCCAGCAGCAGTGTCGAGCCCCTCTCCTCCGTGGGTGGCAAACGCAAAGGTTCTGTCCTTCCAACATCACGTGTGGACCCTGTTTTCAATCACCAGGGTTGGGCAGGTGTTGGGTTTGGAACTCATAAAAGATAATTATTTTTGCTCTAAAGCAGAGTCATCCTGAGCACCGCCCAGTCTCCCTTTCCTGCATGCATGGTGTTGGAGCAGAGGGCAGGGCTGAAGCGTCTGCGCTTGTGCCACATCTGGATGTCCCAGCCACCACTTGGAGAAGGACACAGATCTTGGCTCAGCATCACACGGAGAGGTGGTTTTGAGACTGATTTGTGGCTACTGCTCAGCATAACCAGGAGCATACTGCAGCCCCAGGGCAGCTCCTGCAGCAGGGACCTCAGCATGACCTGTTTCACTGCCAGCACTGACAGATCCCGTTAGGACTTTTCAGGAAAGGTGTTCACACCTGGCAAAGTACAACTGTCCCTACGCCGACACCTCAGAGATGTGACTGGAGATCTGCTTCTGCCCAGCACCTTTGGCTGCAGAGCTCTCCTTTCCTGCTAGTCTGACACAGGCAGGGATCAGAGAGCTCTCCAGGTTCCCCTGCAGTCAGGAGGGACATGGCGCTTTATCAAGGGCTTCATCTGAGCTTTCTGCACTGAGCGAGGATTTGCTGGGCAAATAAAAGCTGGAATCACCCAGCTGGGGACTCAGACATGCCAGTAGGGTGGCCCCTGCAGACTAGCTTTGAAGAACTGGTTAAGAAACACTTTTTTTTTAATAAAGCTCATCACAACAAGTAACTGCTGATAAATGCACATTTCTGGGCTGTGGCTGGGAAATACACACTGTTCTGGACAGCCTGTCATGTCCCTGGGACTAGAGGCAGCTGGGATCTCAGCAAGCACCCAGGAGCAGGCAGGAAGGCACTTGGCTGCCTCCAGTTTGTCACTGTCCCAGTCACCAACTGCCCCCACAGTCAAAGCAGGCAGGGAGGGAGAAATCCAACCTGACCATCACCCAGAATTTATTGCCAAACTGCAAAGAGTGATAGTGAAGGAAAGCAGCAACCCTCCACCCAGCCCTGAGCTGAGAAGGAAATAGCTCAGAGAGTGAACAGCATTCAAACAGATCTCAGGCTCCCAGGGCCAGCAGCATCTATGGTGCAGTTCCTGCTGTCAGATGGGCCACCTCCAGACATGGCAGATGGTGACAAGTGGCTTTGCACAGCTTTTGTCCTGAGGTTAGCCAGGAATTGTCTTGTCTTATACATCTGTCACTAGCAAGTCCTCATGGACATGCTGGCAGCTGAGAGACTTACAGAAGAGACACCTCCAGCTACATTCTGGGTTCTCCAAAAGCAGCTTTTGCATCAGGGAACAGAGATTTACCTTAAAGCACAGAATCAACGAATAGTTTGGATTACAACGAATCTGTAAAGGTTAGCTAATTAAAATCTCATGGTCATCAACAACTATGGGAGTTGTTGGAACTCCTAAACCTAACGATCTATGGAAAGATACCATCAGGCTGCTAGGATCTCCAAGCTCACTTCTGGACAACTCAACCACTGTGTTCCACATGAACCAGGTGCATCGGAAGCTCCCGGGAGCTGACGCTGAGCTGCCCTTCTTTGTGTCCAGCACCAGGTGTCAGTGTGCGGCCGTCGCCTCCAGGCATGGCCAGGCTGCAGTGCTGGCTGCCTGTCACTAATGGATTTCTACAGGTCCCATGTCCGGACACACCCCTCACTATGGTCCTTTGGCATCACTCGGGTCCGGCTCTGACTCTTTCTCCCTGCAACACCCCTCTCGATTGCACACCTGCCCAGGGAGGCGCAGCAGGGTCCTGTTTCCTTTTCTCTCCCTGTGCTGCAGACATGTCTGTGTCCTGTGCCAGAACCCTTGATACAGGCTAGAGATGCTTGACTGGACCCTGCATCTGGCACAGGGCTCTGTGCCAGCCCATCAAAGCACTTCCCCACGGGAAGGAAGCAGAGCGGATATCTGATATGCAGACTGCCAGCAGCGCTGCCTCGCTGCTGATCTCCAGTGCCTTTGAGAGAAACCCACAGCAGCCCCAGCAGGCACTGGCCATTCTGGTGAGGGTCTGGAGAAACACCCCATCCCCTAGCCCAGAAAGAAAAGGGCTCTGCAGTAAAGGCTGCATCTGAGAGCAGCAGAAGGATCTGACATAAATGCGGCTTGCCCTGGGTCAGCGCTGCTGGTGCAGCGGATGTCCAGCAGACAACGCATGTGACATCCTCTCCAGCACGGGAGGGGACACAGCCAGGTCAGGCTGTGCCTCCTCCCTGCAGCCTGGCACACGCTGCAGCCAGCACGTCCCAGGCAGGGCAGAGCCGTGGGACAGGGACCTCTGGCCACACGCGCCTCTCCTGCCCTTGTGCGAGTTCAGTGTTGCACAGAGCGCCCAAGCTCGCTGCCATTGCCACCAGAGCTGCTCTGCCTGCTGCAGGGGTCACTGCCACAGCAGAGCAGAGCCATGGGGCAGCTGCTCCCCTCGGGGCTCCCACCTCCCTGCCAGGCTGGGCCAGGCAGGACAGTCTCACAGCCAGCACAGAGAGAGCCTGTCAGTGGCCAATGCACTGATAAATGGCATTTAGGAGTGGGGCAGGGGTGGCCCTTGCTTAGGGAACTTGCTCCATCTCAAAAGTGGCACATTGTGGCACACACCAGGACAGTAGCAGATGGATGAGAGAGAGGGATGAGTCTGGTGGGACAGGCCCTGCGTGGCTGAGATGTCCTCTTAACAGAAATACAGCAGGCCAAGGGAAAGTCAGGATGGACGTCCAGGTTTGACAAACCACCCGAACAGGGTGATGATGCTTGGGTTTGCTTCATCCTCCCCAGCTCCGCACTCCTGCAGGGACCAAAAAACACCCTCCTAGTTCATCCCATTGAAGGTGGTCTAGCTGCCCCAGAGGGACAGCAGAATGTCACAACACTCGCCTGGGCTGATTTTAAAGCATTGAAATTACCTTTACACTTAATTCCCTGGTTCTCACCATCCAGCAACATTGGAGAAAGCAGCAGCAAGCCCACAGTCTGGCAGGCAGCAGCCACCTGATTCTTCTTGCATGATGTTTAGTTTAGATATTAGGAAGAATTTCTGCTCCAAGCCAAAGCAAAAGCTGTAAGTACAGCAGGTACAATTTCACTCCAAGCAGAGTGACTCACAGCCCTGAAATGAATTGGCACCTTTAGCTTGCCTTGGATGTTTTTGCTTGAAAATCCCAAGATATGATTTAAAGCTCCAAGGAATCTGTTTTCCCCACTCTGTGCTGATTGCTTCAAAACATAAGGAAACCATGTGAAAAAGGAAATGAAAATAAGAGGTAACAAAGTGCCTGTGCTCAGGGTAAGGGACTGCCAAAGGGTCCTGGATCTTTCCTGCCATCTCCTATCCCCAACACTTGTGCACCAGCCAATTTAATTTTTTCATGATGAATCAGTACTGGGAAGCTATTTTGCTTCTTGGCAATCGTATTTTTTTTCCCTCTGCAAATGCAGTAATTCAGCGAACTTCATGATGAATTGTTGTTGTTATTTCTCAATTTCATTTTGGCCACTGTGGTGTTCAGTGATTCATTTTTTCTAAAAATAAGTCTTTAAAGCCCTGTTTAAAACTAATGGCATGATGGCAGCTGCAAGCTGGTGTGGTATTAATTTGGGGAGAAAAAAGCAGGGAAAAAAACCAAACAATGAAACAAATTATGCAAAAAAGAGCCAGCTGAGAGAACACCAATAACGAGCTGAATTCTGAATATTTTTCTCCTGTTGTTATGGCAAGAAAGTATCGGATAATTTCGCACCAGGTTTTCTCTGTTTTTTATAATTGTTTTGGGACTAGGCTTGAATGACAGGCTTGAGTTTTGAAAAGCTTTCCAAGAACTGTTACAAAACCTCCTGTGGCCGGTGCTCTGTGGAGCCGCAGGCAAATCTGGCAGAGCGTGCGAGGTGTTTCCAGCGCTGGGGCTGCTCCAAACCCTGCACTCACTGAACACAGGGAGGGTTCAGCAGCCACGATGGTGCTGATGGAGGACACCCAGCCTTGTGCAACCAGAGCCAGACTGGGCTGGCCAGGGCAGACACAGCCATGGACCCTGGAAACCCCCTCCAACCATCCTTCCTCCTCAGCACGGCACTGCCCTGCCAGGGAGCAGTACTCCCTGAGACCAGGCACCACAGGGCAGAAGGATTACTGGGAGGAGAGGATATTTTCCAGGTGATAATTTGTTCATGTGGCCACTCACTGAATAAATCTACTGATATCGTTTTACCAGCTGGTGAATGTACACCTGCAGGATCATTTATTCTTCTCCCTGCATGGGAAAAATGCTTATTCTCCATTTAAATGTATTTTTCAGGACAGCTACATTGGTTGGAAGAATGGAAACAAAGCACTAGCACACACCAAATGATATGGGTTGTCTGGGAAAGCTGCTGCTTCTGTAGATTTATAGCCATCAGACTGGCATAGCTCATGCCATGCAGGGATCTGTCTCATCTTAACTGGCTGACAAATTCCCACTCTAGAGAAATGATAAGATGGTGGGATGGAGCCCTGCAGGTAGACTTTTCTGGGCATGGGGAAGACACAGTATCTCTCCCAACCCTTTCTGTGGTATGCAGGAGGCGTGGCAGCCCCCCCGACTTGCTAATAATCTCCACCGTAGGGATTTTCTGCTGGTGCCATCTGAGGGCTGCAGTCCTGCTCGTTAACTCTGCCAGGTCACAAACTGTCTGCTGCTGTCGGGCTCCCTTCCTGCCATGTGGATGCCAGCTGTCCCTCTGGCCTCACTGCAGAGCTGGCAGGAGCTCTGCCTCACGCAGCTTGGCTAAACCAAAGGTGTTTGTCACTCTGCTCCTCTCCCATCACTGATATGTGCTGAAGGAGCAGAAACTTGAATGTGCAATCAGCCCAGCTCTGCTCTGGTCACTGGAGCTGTGACCACCTATCCCAAGGTCTCCCCTGTGATGCCTAAGGACCCTGTGAGCCATCTCTTATCTCTAGCTGAGCCTCTCACCCTCGGGTAGAAGATTTCCTCCCTCTGACCCATGAGATACCTCTCAACTGTCAGGAGCCTACCAGCAAGCTGTGTTAAACCATGTGCTGCTTCAGGCTGTGTAGCTCTTGGGTGGAGAAGGATGCTGAGGTTAGCCTCCTGCAATGTTTGTGAATTTGGGGAACACTTGCTATATCTAACAAAAACAAATTCAAAAAGAGAAAAGTCTGTTTTGTCTGCAGTCAGGTGGCCTTAGCCAGGGAAATCTTTGTGCTGGGGCAGCTTCACTGCACCTGACAAAGAGGGGCCAGGAGGGAAAGCTGAGATGCACAGAGCTCATTCAACACCAGCTGAGATAAGTGGGCAGCTGTGCCCAAGGACCTCTCCAGCACAAGCAGGAGTGAAACAAATCTTCATGCTAAATCCCATCTCTGCTGCAAACATCCACGAGTCTCACCACAACTCCAAAGCATAACATTTGTAATTTCACCTCATCAAGCTGCTTTCCCCTCCTTAAACAGCTCACATCTCCTCTGTGTCCTCTCAGTGCCTTATTCCCCTTGTCCTGGGTCTTTTCCCAAGGGCTTGCTCTTTAGGAGAGAGATTAAGCACCTCTGTTTGGTCACTCTGGCCACTGTCCGAGCCCCACATCCTCGCCAGACTCCTCTGTCATCCAGTGCATTTCCCTTCAGCCAAACACTCCATCTTCTCAAATGCCAGAGCTGCCAAGCAATTACCCAGTGAATGAGGCAGGCCAGTGAAAGGCAGATAATTGGGGACACACTGATGACAAAGTGCCACCAGCTCCCTCCTCCCCCAACAGCCTTTAATGTGTTTTAGAGTGCAACCTCAGCCTGAGTTCCCTTTCACTTGTGTGAGGCTGAAACCAGCAAGACATGCTGACACAGAGCCTGAAGTCATTCAGGGGACACAAGGGTCCCCACAACAAAAGGGTTTGGGAAAGGGACCCCAGGAGCTGCCTTGGAAGAGAAAAAAGTTGATTTCACCCATGTTCACCCACAGTCATCCTGGATCTCACCCGGAACTGTCCCCAAACTGAAATGAAAGGAGAAGTGGAAACCAGAGGCACCAGCTACCCCTTCCCACATCAGGATGTGCTACAACTCAGAGGGAGAAGTGCTAGAAATGAGGTGAAAGCTACCAGGACCATGACTGTATTGGGCTTTTGCACCTCAGAGAGAGATGTGGGAGAGCAGAGGGTGCTGCAATGTCCCTCCCATGGCTGCCTGCTTTTTCAGTTGTTAATACTCCCTGTACACCTTCACTCCCCAGACAAGTGCCAAGCAGCATCACATCCCAAATCCCACCTGAAAGGCATGAAATTGGATTAAGACACTCCTTTCTGGCTGGAGGAAAAACAGAGTAAATCCACATCTGTGCCTCTGCTTTTAATGGCATGCAGATCTTCTCCCTGGGGTCAAGCCACCTCAGGAAGAGGAACACGTACCCTGCTCCCTGTGGCTGCTGTCTCACCCCTCAGCAGCAGCAAGTCTGTGCAGCCAGAAGGAACAGGGACTTTGCTGACCCCAGCAGAGCTGGGACTGCTGGCCCAGAGTATCCTGCATGGACACTGTCAGCCAGCCACACCTCCAGCCCCCTCTGTTCACTGGAGTGCAAGGACACCACTGTGCCCTCGAGGGAAAGATGCCTCCAGTGAATCCCAGGGACTGCCTGTCCCACACACCCCAAAGGCATCCTGCATGAGGAGCTGGCACTGTGCCACCCTGCCTGCCCCAACTACCAGAGAGGGGAAGAAGGAAACGAGTGCCTGCTGGTCTTGGTTTCAGGGACTTGTCCCACCCTAACTCCAGGCAAAGCCAGAGCAGTCAGATCAGATCAGGGGTCTGGGGGAGTCACCCCATCCCAAAGCCAAAATAGTTTGGCACAACCAGGCTGCAGGCACTCCCCTTTTGCTTGCAGAGACCCATGAGCCCTCTCAGACTCCAAGGGCCAGAGACTTTCCTTAAAAAGACACACAACTACAGGCACAGCCCAGCCAAATGGGGCTACAACAGTGAGTAATGCCAGTAATCCCACACAGACCATTTTCTTCAATGTTTCCCAGCATTAATGAAAATCTTGATCATAAGCTGCACTGATTTCATACAGCTCTGTTTGCTTGGCAAACAGAAAAAGGTCATGCAGACTTGCAAAGCTATGTCTTTGCGCCCCCCAAACTCCTTAAATGTTTTTCTACATTCAAGTAGCTTCATATGCCATATGAAAAACAACCTCTCCAAGGCATGACCTGAGACTCTGGGAGCCCATCAACTCCAACCCTCGAACTCATCTCCCCAAATGACAAAAAGCAGCTAAGTAGCAGCTAATATCAGCCTTGGCAGCTGCTGAGCATTGCAGGTCAGCAGCAGAGGGGTGAGTTTGAAAGCTGTGTTGCCTCTGGCAGCTGCTGCAAGCTCCTAAGGCCAAACTTTTTGAAGAGGTGCATTATACACCCTGGACCTTGGCTGTGGCAAGGCCACATCCTGGGGATGGGCATCTCTGCTCAAGCAGTGCCTCAGCTATAGCAGGATGTGAGGTATAATCAGGGCTGAGATGGAAAGGGGCTGAGGAATGAAGCAGCAAGGTTTGGATCTTGGGACCATGAAACTATGTAGAAAACCAGAAAGAAATTGAGTTGATTAGTTGAGAGAAAAGCAGGGATGTGATGACCACCTCTAATCAACCCTGCAGCTCAACCTCTTGAGGAAAGGCAAGGAAGCTAATGACCTAGCAGCCTTCATTTCTCACAAACACAGAATAAGTTCAAGCACAGAAAAGGAGAACATTGTGTTCCACGTCCCCTAGTAGCAGGATGAGAAATCCCAAACTCAGTTTGGAGCAAAAGGGTGTGGGACAGACACTGAGAAACACCCGGAACAGGAAATGCCACAATATTTTGAATCACAAAGTTCACCAGTACCAACCCTGAGGTGCACCAGCAGCTTGGGAACCCGCACCAGTTACAACCACAGCCCTCCTGCAGGGAACCAGAGCACACTCACCTATCCTGGTGGGGAAGACGTCCTCGTTGTTAATGAGCATCTCGATCCAGTCCATCAGCATGCACATGTACTGCGGGGCCGACAGCTTGGTCGGCTTCTTGTACTTGCTGTCGTCCTGCCACCTGTACTCGTACTTGAGCCCCCCGGACATGATGGGGCAGCTCCTCTCTGTGCAGTACTCCGACATGGTGCCGTAGATGAGGTTGATGCGGTTGAAGAAGTCCACCACGTGCACGGCAATCCAGTCGTTGATGCTCTCGCCTGGGGGCAGCTGCACCACTGCCTTCAGGTCCAGCCCGGACTTGAGGGACGCCTGGGCTTTCTTGTACAGCTCAAAGCGTTGCGTGCCCGGCTCAAACTTCTTTCGGGGACGGAAGGTTTTGTCTTTGTTGAAGACTTGCTTGAGACACAGGGCCATTGTGGGCAGGGCCAGCCAGGGTGAGGGCAGAGGCTCAGAGCAACATGAAACCCAGGGCTGGGGTCTTCAGGGATGGAGGTTTCTGGGAGGAGAAAGAGACACATTTCAGTCACACGTGCAGACAGCTGCATGTGTGGACACACTTGCAGGGGTTGGCACCAGAATGCTGGCTGACCCCACGGCTCTGACAGCTCATGGGAACACAGATTTGGAATGAGCTTCTGCCTCCTTCACACCCACCAGGGTGACCTGGAGCAGCTGCTGCCACATCACACAGCAGCTCCTGGCACTGGAGAGGGTAAGCCCTGCCACATGTCCCCATGCAAGGCTTGATGGCAGACAGAGCCCTTCCTCCTGAGCACCCCAGGAGCTCACCAGGCTCCAGCCAACCTGTTCCCTCCAGGCTATTACCAACAAATGCTACAATAAAGTGAGAGCTGCGGTATCAGCAGAGTTCACCAGTTAGGGCAGTCCCACTCTGGTGGCCTTTTCCTTTCCTGGCAAAGGGGAAGCATCTCTTTCCCAGGGACTTGTCAGTACAAATAACCCCTGACCCCGGGGAGCACGCTGCGACCGCAGCTGGCTGCTGGTTCACACAGCCCCAGCGCCAGGATCAATGGGAAAAGGGGGCATTATTTTTGTTGTTCTGCCTGGTGTGTTTGTCCAAGAAAACAAAACCCACATCCGAAGAAGGGAAACGCAGCCCAGCACAGCACAACAACATTGCCAGGACGCCGCCAGCTCTCCCGGCATGCACACAATGCACACGGCAGCCCTTGGCGTAGTGCAGCTGATGCTCCGGGTGACTCCGGGGCTCAGCAAAGTGCTGAGCTCACCCCTTCCTGCCCAAGATTAGCAGCACAGATGAGGACTCTATTTTCCTTTTCCTCCCTGAAAGCCAGTGGAAATCCCATCCGCCCAAGGCTGTCCTGGACAGCCTGAAATTGTGCATTTTGTTACTGCATTAATCACCAGTGGTGTTAATGTGAGACCGAGGCCTCCTGGTGCTAAATGCCTTGCTGAGGCTTGAGGAAGAGAAAGTCCTCCAACAGCCTCCCACAGATGGGAAGAGATGGAGAAGCAGTTAAGAAAAAGGAAGGAAAATATTTACGGAAAAGGGAAGTGACTGACCCAAAGTTACAAGCAGGAGGGAATGGTGCAAACCTTGGATGAACATTCATCATTGAAAAGACAACTTTAGCCAAAACCTTGCTATTTAAATTCTGTTTTCTAAACTCAGTCCTGAGCCCGAGGTAGGTCTTATTTTGTGATCAGCTAAATATCTCTCAAGTGAAACCTTCTGCTCACTCCGGGGTCATCACTGGGAGGCAGTAGGACCCAGTGATCATCCCAATGCCTGCAGGATCTGCCTGGCGGGGATTTCTGCAGTGCACCCAGCACATAGAAACCCTCTCATAGATGCACATCCTGGTGTGGGTGGGAAGCTCAGCACAAATGCCATTAGTGCACAGCCATGGCCTTTCCCACAGGCTGGAGCCAAAGCTTTGCCACCCTTACAAAGCTCACAGCACAGTGGTACCAAACCCCACCATGCTTTGCTGTACCCAGGTACAAAACCCTGTGTGTTTTTAGGGGCTTTCTGCCCCACAGAGGGGGTCACAGCCATCACACAACGTTAATACAGTATGACTTCAACACCAGGGTATCTGCAGACCTTCCCCATCTCTTGTGGTTGGGTGGGATTTTAACAGCCACATCCCTGTCACCCTCATTTATTGCCTCAGGGCGATGACTGGGGGATGTTTCTTGGATGCTTTTTCTTCCCCTGCTCCAAGCAACTGGCACCAACCATGGCAAAGAGCTTGTTTCCACATAAAAGAGTATGATCTCTCCAAAATGCCAGCTGATGAAGCCAGCAGGATGTCATGACTCCTCTCTGTCCCTTGGGAATAGCCTGTGCTAGAGCAGCCCTTTATGATTCCCATGGGAGGCCAGGGGACTCTGGGCACAGTGAGGCTCTAAAGAAAAGCTCTTATCCAGGGCTTCCTGGATTCCACATATTCAAGCACATCCTGTTGATAACACCTCTAAAAAAAACTTCTGGGCAGTTTGCTAACACTTAACACTTTCAAAAATATGTATGCATACATACATATATGTTTATATATAACCACTGCAACAGGGATCCTAATTTAGTAATGTAGGAAGCGCTGGGATACCCTCAGGATGAGGCACTCACCAGGCTCTGCCCACAGTGCAAAGTAGGAATGATGGGCCTGAGCAGTGCCTGGCCCTGCAGCCAGGTTTCCCTGGAATTTCAGCAAGAGAAGTCATGCCAACAGACATTTCTCTGTGTCCCCATTTCTGCAGGCCTTGGCTGCATCTGCTCTGCTTCAGGAGCTGTTGCTGTTTGCAGGCTCTTCCATGCAGAGCCTGGGTTGTTCCATGGTGATGAGCAGCCACTCTGGCAGATGACAT
Organism: Prinia subflava; assembly: GCF_021018805.1. Taxonomy (NCBI): domain Eukaryota; kingdom Metazoa; phylum Chordata; class Aves; order Passeriformes; family Cisticolidae; genus Prinia; species Prinia subflava. The sequence continues at coordinate 8,444,778 of NC_086256.1, read as the reverse complement.
CCCATCAAACATGTCACTTGCTGACAGCAGTGAAATCAGTTCTCTTTTAGTGTCACACACTGCAAGTCCTCCACAAATATTGAGCCACTGACTGGGAAATAAACATCTCATCTGCCAAAGCCAGACCTGTAACTCATCTACAACTGCATCCCTGCATCATCCACAGCTGGATCTCTGTGTTACCCTGCAAGCTGCTCTCACTCATCAGGCAGGTGGGAATGTGCTTCATGGTTCAGCACCATCTGAATAAAACACCAGTTCAAAAAAAAAAAGAGCAACAAAACTGCTAAGCATCTGCCAGGTGTTTTCCTACCATGCATCCGTTTCAGTGGGAATAGAGAGTAAAACCCATTGCTGCCCAAGTGCTCGGAGCTGACCTGTCCCTGAGCCTGCAGGATGCCAGCACAGCCTCTCTGCTCCCCAGGCAGAGGTTTTCTGTTCAGGATCCTCATTATCACCACTTCCAAGACACCAAGTTATTAAAAGACCTTGCTAATCTTTACTGGAGAAAAATGTTCTCCAGAAATTACATTTAACACAAAGCCAAAAATATATCCTGGGATTTATGACCTGAAGAAGCAGAGAGAGGCACTGAGCCAAAGAACACATTTGTTCTCTACCTCGCTTCAGGGCTTTCACTGCCCAGAGGGATCCATGTAGAGGGAAATATGGGAGCAGTGGTGGCCAGGAACGGGACATGAGATCCCAGCTCTGGCCCTTGCAGATGGGGCACTGAGATGGGATGCACCAGCTTGGAGCAAACAGGCTTTGCAAAGTCACCAATGCCTCAGACCCCCCTCAGGCAGAGGCTCAGCACCCACCTGTTTCCTGGGAAGAACAGAAAAATCCTTTGTGAATGGACCCAGACACATCCTGAGTCTAACTGGTGGGAAAGGACCTCAGCCAATGCAAAATCAGATCTTCCCAGTTTCCACCTTTATGCATCCGATCCAACTAGTGCTCTTCCATCATTGACCAAGTATTTGGGGCAGATCCAAGAAAAGAAACGGAAAATGGGAGATCTTCCAAGGTTTACGGTGTGAGGTTCAGCTGAGTCTGATGTTCAGGGCTGTTGTGTTCCTAGAAATCAAGTCCACTGGGGCTTGGGGTGGGGCAGGAGACCGGTCCAAGTCCTAATCACTGCTCACACTGCCTGTTTTGGGAAGTCCTAAGGGCTCAGTGCTATCCTACAAGCTCAGACAGCAACTTCCTACAACATGACCCTGCAGGTCCCGCCCCGGCCGGCGCGGGCAGCGCCGTGGCAGCAGCCTGCAGCTCTCTGCCTTCAGTTCCCACGTGCAAAATCAAAGCTTTTCCAAGAGGAACCTTGGCAAAGGCTGCCAACCCTTTTCCCCAAGCCACAATTCCCATCACAGGGTGGTGCTGGCACTCCGAGGAGGTCACAAATCCCTTTCTGAAGCATCTGCACATCTCCAGATCAAACCTCATCCTACCCTTGGGAGTGGACATGGAGTGAAGCAGGTGGAGCTGGAGACTTGCCCAGCTGTCACCTTGTGTCCCCACAGAGGATGGTTGGAAGAGGATGAGCAAAGCTTCTGGGAGGAAAGAGACTGATATTTCCCATGGGACATGCACACTGTGGTGTCCTTAGCACTCACCCCCCATGCATGCTCCCAAAATAGCCTTGGCTTTGAGGGGCTTGGCTACAAACCCAGCTGAGCGGCCTCAAATCCCATCCCTGTCCATGAAGGCTGCTGGGCTTCTGTCCTGCCCCTGTTTTTGCTGCTGGCTTCAGTCCTGCTGCTGGTTTTAGAAGCAGCAGCAGCAGAAGCAAGTCAGTGGGGTTTAGCAAGAACCAAAAAACCACAGGGTTAAGCTGTGCAAGGACGAGACAGAACTGCTGCTGGGGAGATAGCAGGCACAGACATGTGAAAAACTGATGTCCTAGACTGCAGGCAAGTCCAGAGACAAAAGGAAATGAACTGGATCAGAGGGAGGCAAGTTCAGGGTCAGACTTAGCTGCTAATTTCAGGTTTGATGGTTGGTTTTGTTTTTTTATCTAAACTAGCTTTCTTTCTTTCTTACTTTCTTTCTTTCCTTCTTATCATTTGAAAACCACAGAGGAACAGAACAAGGCGTAGGCTTTGTTGTAAATTAAAAACAACTCTGAAAGGTCTGTTTAAAGACGACAAAACAAAAGGGCAGAGCAGGCAGAGCTGTGGGAGACTGGCTTCCTCCTCACAGCCCTGCAGGCATGGGGGCAAGGCCACCAAGGAAAACCTCTGGTTTTGACCCCAAATAAGCTTTAGTCAGCAGGAAGGATCAGACAGATGCACTGCCAGACTCCAGGATGATGGTCACAGTGCTGGTCCCTGGCTCCCTGCCTCGGTGTCCCCAGTTTCAAAACTGATCTCCCTCCCCAGGCTCCCTTTATATTAAAAGGCTGCAACAGAAAAGGCTTCAGGGGAAAAAGTGCTTTGCCAGTGTCTCCGGAAAGCACTAACAACTGTGAAGGGTAAGGAGAGAGGAAAGCTCTGACACCAGCACCTCCCATGGCTCCAGTGCCAAGTGCATCCTCCCTGGATCCATCCCGAGACAGTGTCACTCACACTGGCAGAAGCATCTGCCTGGAAACTGCTGTGTCAGCAGCACACTCCAACCCTCGTGGGTCTTGTGGCCACTGGGGAGCACAATGAAGGGTCCAGCACTGTGGGCAACCTGCAGGGAGACTCCAGTTCCCTCTGCTTTGGGAAGAGGCCAAGGTGGCAGAGCACAGACCTGTCCAGCTCCAAGCACCTTAGAGCAAAGTGCAGGCTAATTACCACCAGCTCTGCACATCCCCCTCGGGCTTCTCCAGGGAATCTTGTCTTTGGGGCACCCAGACATCTACTGCTTCTCTGCTTTAGCGGATTTCCTTCTCCCCACAACAGTGTAAAAGTCCCACCCAGCCCCATCCCAGATGGAGGAGAAGGACAGCATCAGCTCAGCCACCATGTGCCAGAGCCCTGAGACAGACAGACAGACAGCCTCCAGATGGACAGTCTGCCCAGAAACCTGCTGGCCCCAGCTGGCTTTTCACTGCTTTAGGAAGTCTCACTGCCTGGCTGAGGAGTCAGCAGCCCTGTCTCTGAGCCTCCCTTCAAGCCCCAAAGAAGTCCAAGTGCAGTTTGGTCTTCAGCCTGTCCTAGAGCATCTCTGCAACCAGGGCTGCTTCTTGGGACTCATGCCCCAAAGACTTCTCCCAAGCAACCCTGAACTGCAAACACTGCAGCCCTGACCCAGGGCGGGACTGTGGGCAAGTGGTGCTTCCAGGGAAGGGAGCATATTCCCTCTTTTCACAAGCCTTGCCAGCCTTGTAATCATCTAAGGAAGGGGGGCTGCAGAAGGAGGGTGCTGGGGAGCAGAGTGCTGGGGCACTGGCCTCATTCCCTCTGTGCTTCCTGCTGGAGCCAAGCCCCAGCTGGGCTGTCCGTGAGAAACGGGGTTATTGGCTGCTGATCCCAAATATAACCTAAACGATAGAAAATTCCAGGAAATGAGCCAAGGCAAAATTCCGGGAGGGGGATCAAGGCCCGGCACACGGGCTGGGGGAGCTTCAGAGAAGTCCTGGGCTCTCAGCAGTATCTCCCTGCTGCCAAACCTTCCTTGTGCAAACTCCCCTGCTGCCGCAGAGACCCATGAGAGCATCCCTGAGCACAAATCCCTGGAGCAGAGCAGGACTCAGACCCCCAGACTCCAGCTGGGGACAGCTGCCAGCGGGAAGCTGTGCTGGTGCTTCCCCCAACTCACATGGTGCTTGGAAATCCCCAGCTCGTGAGAAACGGTCCTGGATGGCTTCCAGGAACGGGGCTGCTTACACCCGCCCTACAGATGTCCCCTGCTGTCCCCCCGCTCCGTGCTGCTCTCTGCCCTGCCTCCCTGCCACACCACCAGCACAGCAGCAGCTCTCCGGCCCAGAGGCACCAATAAAGTTTTTCCCGGCTTTTTGAGGGTACCTCATTCCTGGGAGCTGAGATCTCACAGCTATTACCAGTAACTTGCTGCGAGCCCTGAAAAGAAATGTCCAGTGGCCTCAGTGGTGTCCAACAGCTCTGGTTCAGTTCCAAGGGTGATTACTCTGTTGTCAGAGCTGTAATTCCAAACACCGAGAGCTCCAGGCCGGCGAGCTCAAGGAAGAAGACAGAGGAGATAAGCCAGCTGCGGAAAACCCATTTCCACCGCTTGCTCTCACCCAGTTCCCCCGCCCACAACTTTCCGCCCTGCCTCCGACACCGGCAAAGCCGCTGCCGGGGCTGTCCCGTTCGGGAGCTGCGTGTGCTGCTGTCCCCTGCCTGTCCCCCTGCCTGTCCCCCTGCCCCCGAGGGACCCCCACGCCCTGCGCACCGCCGCTCATTGGCACGGGTCCCTGCCCAGCATCTCCAAAACAGGCTCCCCGGTACTTACACACTGCCTGCTGAGCTCAGACACCCCAGAGGAAGGGGAAGAGCCTTCTGCAGGCGTCCATGGCCCGGCTGGGTGAAGGATTGCTGTTTCCTAGGCTAATGCCAACCCAGGTCTTGGCCATCGGGTGCTGAAAAGCCCCCCCGGAGCATCCTCAGGGCTGCGGCGCTGACTCTTTACCTCCCAGGACTCACCTCATCCCCGGCACGACGGATTCCAGTCTCAAATCCCTCCGCTGCACTTTCTGCTCTTACTCAGAAAAAAAGGAAAAAAATTTAAAAAGATACAAAGTCCAAGCCCGGCTCTCTTTCGGGACTATTAGCAGTTTGGAGATCGCAGCAGCAACAGCGGCAGGGAGAACTGCCTCGCTCCAGCGCTCACGGGGGTTTCGACAGAGAAACCGGGGCCGAGGGATTTTCTCCGGTCAGTGATGTCACATCCTGACCCTGCCGGCAGCTCCAGCTGTCCCTGGAAAACCCGCTTGGAGCGGGTCTGCCAGCCGCCACCATCCGCCGCCGCGGGCCCGTGGGTGGCACTCACCCACACCCACACCCACACCCACACCCACACCCACACCCACACCCACACCCACACCCACACCCACACCTATACCCATGCCCACACCCATGCCCACACCCACACCCACGCACCATTCCTGGAGCCTGAGATCCTCCTTGGCGTGCGGTCCCGTGCCGCTGGCTGGCTCCGGCTTTCACAGGACAGCAGGGAGCTGCGCAAAGGGGATGAAATCCCGGAGTGTTTTCCTTTCCTCCCCCCATCTTTTCACAATCCCTCTCCCTTCATCCTTCCCCGCTCTGCACACACACAAAAAAACCACCCGGGGGGTTCCATGCCAGGCCAAGCTGGGTGCCATTCAAAACAGAAAAGCGGGAGAGGGGAAAAGAAAGAAAAACTTTTCTCTGCACAGAGCACTTACTTTCCGTCTCTGTCGGAGGTGGGGTGAGTTCTAAAGCACGCTGCGGTATTTAAATCCTGCTCTGCAAAGGCAAGCCCGAGCCAGCACGCTCGGCGCCGGCAGGAGCGGCCAGAGAGCGTGGGATGGCTTGGCAGGAGCCGGGATCTGCTCGGGGTCGGAGTCCCGCGTGGGGCTGGGGCGCCGCTGTGCACCCCACGGGTGATGCTGGCGGGTGTCGCAGCAGGGGGAGGCAGGACATGGCCCTGGCACTCACGGTTCCCTTCCTGGCACGGTGACGTGTCGCTCCCAGGGGATGAGATGTGTGATGCTCTGGCCTCTCTGAAACATCTGCAGATTGTTTGGCACCGGGACAGTTCTAGTGAGGGAAGCGTTTCTAGCCTTTCTTACGTGTGTGTTAAACTCGGGTGAAGCCAAGTGTTTGCAGGTGATGGGTGAGCTGGGGAGTGGGGCACAGGGCAAGGAGGATGTGCCTGATGGGCACGTTTGCATAAAGCTGGAGGGTTTAGGATGAGGGTTTGATCCCCTGAACCCTGCCTGGCATCCCCTGGTGCTGCAGCTGTGGCTTTATCTCCCAACCCATGCAGCCTGTGCATCCAGCAGGATGCATCTCTGCAGGATCCAGACTCCTTTCCCCACAACAAGGCTTCTCAGCTGCAGGTGATGCCAAGGTTTGCCCTTGAGGCACAGTGTTCAGAGGCAGTCTTTAAATTCATCCAGCAGCCTCCCAGACCAGCCAGCCACAAGGGAGCTCAGGCCAGCCCTGCAAGGCCTTTACTCTCCTTTCCTCCCTCTCTCTGTAAGGTTGGTTTGGTGCAGGTGCTATAGAAACTCTTTGGCACCTGCAGCAGCATCTTACTAGAAGTGAAGAAGAGATTGGAGGGCCGATTTCATCGGGCAGCAGCCACTGGCGGATCACTTTTGACTGGAGCCTGCACATCCCAGAAGCCCCTTGCTTTTCTGCCTGTCCCCATTTGGGTGACCAGGTGACAGCAGGACACACCAAGGACATGCATGATTCATCTATGCTCTGCATCCACTACAGCATGAGATGGCTGAGGTGTCTCACATCTGCAGGAAAGGTAACACCCTGAGGTGAAGTGCCCTGCACAGTTCTTGAGGCAGGAGGGAAGCACAAGCTGCCAAATTCATCTGTCCAGCTGCTTCCACCACCACCACCATCAGCTAAGCCAGTACAACAGCCATAACCTCAGAGCTCAACTCTGTGTGTGCATCCTCCCCAGACCTGCAGGCTGAGCCTTTTCCTCATCAGCCTTGCCCTGCCCATGAGTGAATCTCTCGCAGTCATTGCAGGTAGGCTCAGGTCAAAGGAACGCCCCTAAAATCAGGATCAAGCTCAAGTAATCCAGCAGACTCTTCGCGGTCACTGGCAAACCAGCCACATTCCTGACTCCAGCAGGTTCAGGCAAAGTCTTTTCCCATCCCCAATGCTGGATGCTCATTACAGCCACCCCAAGTCCCAGCAAGGGCTGGGCAATGCTGCTGTCCTCCATCCTGGGGACCTGGGATGCAGGAACAACAAAACGTTCTCAGATCTTGTGAGCAGGAGGTGGAGGTCTGTGGAGCAGATGCAACTCCCAACAGCAAATGCCAAGCCAGGAGGAAACTTTCAGCTGAAATCCCTGCAGAAAATGGGCAGAAATCCAAAAATGAGGGGGCTTGGCCGAATAGCAAAGATCCCAAAGGCAGCTCATAGCCAGGATTTACATCCAGGCAAGATGGAGCCAAAATACTTGGAGGAGAGATGGGTTCCTCCCACCCTCAGCAGTCTGGAGCCAAAGGAGAGGGGCCAGGAGAACAGCAGGAGGGCTGGAGTTACATCAGCTACAACCCCACGTCCACAGGGGTGAGCAGCACCTCCTGCTCAGAGACTTGGCCCCTCTCATGAGGTTTTGGAAATCTCAGAGAGCAGAGAGCCCATGGTCCCAGAGGCACCCAGTATCCCAGCCATGGGGAGGGGAAGCAGGAGTCACTTGGGAGAGAGGAAAAGGTCCGAGGGGCAGGTTTGGGGAAGGAGGGATGTGTTATTGTGAAGAGGGCATTTGTCTGCCCTGGAGGAAGGAAGAGGGGAACGCTGGCCTCGCTCCTGGAGGCAGGTGCATGGCTGAATTTATCGGGGGAAGGAAGCAGGGACGGAAGCGAGCCCGGAGCTGTGGGCGGCTCCGTTGGAGCTCACGGACAGCCACGGGAAGAGGCCCAGGACAGTGAAACAGCTTCACAAGGCCTGTCAGGACATGGCTGCACGAGGGGGAGTGTGGGGAAGCCCCCTGCCAGCCCTCACCACTGCGCTGGGCTCTCACACAGTGCCCTGCACAGCTCACAGGCACAGGCACTTCAGCAGCAGGGGAGATGCTTGCTCCCAGGCAGGGCTTGAAGGCTGTGAATGCCTGCACAGTCAGAAGACAAAGCAAAGGGAGCAGTGGGTTTGCTCTGGTTATTCCCAGAGAGGAATAGGACGTGTCCAGAAAGGTTTGCCTCAGCTATGCAGGGTTGGGAACAGTCAGTTCCCCTGCTCTGCTCCACCATGTCCTGCGCAAACTCAGAGACAGGGAGTGAGAACTTCAGCTGTGGATCAGAGGGCACTGGAGTCTTGCCATTTTTTAAGGCACAGGGAAAATAGCCAGGCACAGATGAAAAAGCACTGGAGTCATCATTTTAAGGGAGCGTAAGAACGTTTTATGTCAATCTACACTTCCTTGATTGCTTTGACTGCCACCTTCCTCCCTTGGAAGCAGGACAGGCTCTGGGTTGATCTCCCCAGGGTGACAGGGGCGGGTGGGCAAGTTTGAGATGCTGGTAACAAAGATCCTCTGTCTGCAAAACTTGCTCCACCACTCCTAGCAGGAATTCCTGCCACATCCCAGTCCTGGGCTCTCCTCCAGCTGGAGGCAGACCACAGCCAACACTGAGGGGGCTCCTACAGCACCTGCTTCAGCCAGCAAGCCCTTGCTGCAGGTTGCTGCAGGGGCTGGTGTTTAGATGGGGCCACTGCGAGTCTTGGGCTTCTTCTCGCTGTGACACCTTGAGTTTTAGCTTTCATGTTTTTCAGATTCTGTGCTGCTTAGGTGCAGTTCTGAGCCTCATATTAAGTGTTAGCTCTCTTCACAGAACAGGTAGACAAAACATTTCTCTTTTCCTGCTGCAAACCAAGGACAACTTTCAGGCCCAAAAGCACAAACAACAGTGGACTGAAGGGAGGAGCAAGAAGGATGGGACCTCACAACCTGAAGCTGTAACTGAACAATTACAGCCCAATATGCAAATGGACCAAAACTCATAAAAAAGTAAGATCTCATGACTGGGGGGCCATTTTCTGACCATTCACATTTTGTGACCCTGGGTGCAGCCCTTTGTCAGGCTCCTGTCCTGCCCAAGGTGGATCCTGGAGGCCTTTTAATAAATACCTGCTTTATTCCCTAGCTCTGTCCAGTGGCTGTTTCAGGTCAGCCTTCCAAGGCATCACCTGAACGTGCCCATTGACAGCTACTAAAACCAGACACATCTATCTTGGGAAGATCCTGGCCCAAAACCAGACTGGCTGTCTCTAAAACATGCTGGGAAACTGCTGCAGGATGTCTGCCCTCCCCGAGGTAGCTCAGGCAGGATCTAGGACATGGGCCTGGTGGAACTGTTATGAACGGAAAAAAAAAAACCAAAAAAAACCAAAAAAACCAAAACAACCACCCCACAACTGACCCTCTCCTGGCTAGAGTAACACCCCCCACACCCCAGACAATCTGAGCAGGGAGAGCTGCCCTGAAGGAAAGTTGCCTGGCAACTTTTCCCTACCTAATTGAAATGTGAAAAGAAGCTGCCCACACCTAGATAGCCCTATTGTCCTTTGCAACTACCTCATTTAGCAAGAGTAACTTCGGCTATGACCAGGACAAATGCATATGCATTTGGATATGCAGATAGGGCAGGGCCGCCCCCGTGGATCCTGGGAGGTTTTTTGGGGGGATACTGCACCCCGGGACAGGAAGCTGGATTCGTCAGAAGAGAATGGGATAGTGCCCTGGCTGAGCGGGGAGTGGGTGCACGTCCTGGCCTGGTTTGAAGATTGGCCATGACCTGTGAGGAGCCTGAATGGAATGGGAACCGGCCAGCTGAGCTGACTGATGTAGAGAATGGGAAACTCTTGAAACTTTTCCCTGAGGGCAAAGAGCTGACTGCCGGTGCTCTGCCTTCTAATGGTTGACCAGAGAGAACTGCCAGCTGTTTCTATGGGAACAAGGACTCAGCATCCACTGGGACAGCACCTGCTCCTTCAGATGGCTGCAGTAGGGTGGAAAACTCCGATCGGACTTTGTAATCCTGCTGATGATTTTAATAATGAGCTGATCACTTTAATAAAGAGCTGAATATTAATAAAGGCATATGCCCTGTTCTTTTCAGAACCATGAGCTGAACTTAGCACAGCCCAGCTCGTCATGGACCATACAGGAGCAGCCTGAGCATCGATGTGGTTCTCAGCACCCAGCTCACAAAGTTCACAAAGCTGAGCAGACAGGCTCAGGCAAGCTGTGTGTGTGCTTGAGCTCAGAATCAGGAGACAACCCTTCCCTCTAGTGGCTGGATGGAACATGAATCCCACAGCCACCTTCTCCCTGTTACCTCTCTCCCCGTGCCAAGCCCAACAGCACTATTTTTCACCAGCCCTAAGGCTCAGCACAATTCCTAAGGGCATCAAATCTTACAAATTCTATGTGAGTTTTTAATGGCTTGAAACTGGTGCAGCTGCTCACCTGCACAGAGCCAGAGAGCCCCAGGGGTCTGTGTCCAGTCTGCAGCTTGTAGTGCCCACACTCAGCCTGTGCCATGGCTGTGCCAGGCAGCACAGCCCATGCACAAGTGTGTCCCAGGCACTGGGGAAGCCAGACAGCCACAAATCACCGCCAGTTTCTGCAGTAAGGGTGGTTTGTAGGGCCAGTTCTTCAGCTGGGTTACTCCTCCTTGCAGCATTCAGTCAGTGGGGCAGAGGATTAGACCTTGAGATTCTGTTAGATCTTTTTATTATGGGTGTTCATTTCCAGTTTCAGGCTCATCCCTGGGCATTTTTGCGTTTTTGAAAGCCCCAGAAAAGTTCTTATTTTAGGAAAAAAAATCACATTGTGGTGTTTTGAAAGGTAGAAGAATTATAAAAAAAAAGACCTCATTAAATCAGGCCTGCTCTATTAAATTAGTAGCTAGCCTGTCATCTCCTCTAAGTGTAGTTAAGCAATTTGCAAGTTCCCATGCAAAATCAGTTTTGGTATAAAATGTTCATCAATACAACCACCAGTTCTTGGGTTGAGAAATTAGTGCATCTGTGTCAACAATAGGATCTGTTCCATGAGAACCCATAAAGGGAAAATATAAACAACCTGAATCCTAGCACGAACACACAAATCACCTTCTAACCAATACATGAACAGTAAGAAAATAAATGAAGAAGTAAGATAAAATAAATATCTTGAAATAAATGAAGAAGTAGTAAATAAACTCCTACTTTAATGAGTAGTAATAAATGAAGTACTAACAAAACTAGCAGCCAATAGGTGCTGCACAGGAAACAAGAGCCTGTGAAAAGTGTCTGAAAGAAGTGACGTGACTAAAGCATTGGCTTTTCCCGCCTGGAGAAAAGGGAGTCTTGACTAACTTGTGCCAACAGCTGCTGAGCCGAGGCGGCGGCGGAGAGGGCGGCGAAAAAGGAGGCGGGCCCGGCGGAGGCGGGAGCGGAGAGACGAAGGAGCAGCCCGCGGAGCGAGGGGGTTGAAAAAGCGAGGAGAGAGAGCAGCGCAAGGCTGCGGCTGGAGGAGGGCGCGGAAGGCAGAGCCAGCAAGGGAGGTGGCGGGAAGGCGCGTCCCGGGGGCAGAGAGCAGGGAGCGAAAAATGCAGTGCGGCCACTGAGACTGGGGGAGAGCGGGGAGAGACAGCGGGAGAAGGCAGCGGGGACAGAGAGCAGGGACAGAAAGCGGGGAGAGGCAGCAGACGAGCCTCTGCCAGGAAGAGCCGCGCCGTGCAGTGGAAGATACACGCCCCGGAAATGCCGTGCCGGGGATGATACCCGCCGCGCAATATGAAAATGCGCAGAGCATTTAATGAAATTACATGCCGGGGATGATACCCGCCGCGCAATATGAAAATGCGCAGAGCATTTAATGAAATTATGCGCCGGGGGTGATACGCGCCGCACCACGGAGCGCACACGCGCCCAAAGTCCGCACGCGTGAGGAGCCGCGGCCGCGGTCCAGAGCGATAGTTTAACAAAATGGTGAAATACGGGAAAGCTCACATGAGGAACTTCAGCTGACGAAAAAGGGAGAATACGTGAAAAAAACGCCGGGAGGCGGAATCCGCGTTCCTGCGCCGCTGTGAATTGGCTCCGCCGGGACACAGGGTCCCCGGGCGGCGCGGCGGGGCCGCTCCCCGGGAAGCCGCGGGGGCCGCGGCAGCTCCGCGCGGGTGAGTTTGATCCTCCAGAGATCGCCGGGCTCCGGCCGGTTCGCAGCTCCGTACGGAACAGCAGAGCTGTGCGGACGGCTGGAACCGGAGCGCGTTTCCTGCTCGCGGCTCCTCCCCACAGCTGACGCTCCAGGGCCGGTCCCTCGTTCCGTCCCGGTGCCTGTGCCGGATTTCCGACAGCCCCGGGGCTCTGCCCGGCCGGGCCCTGCATGGGCAGTCGCTCTCCGCGGAGCTCCGCGGGCTCCGGAACGGGAGGTGGGGGCCACAAGCGCTTTGTGCCGTTTTAACCTTTTCTGTATTTTTTTTTTCGCTGTTTTTCTCCCTTTTGCTACATGCGGTCTTTAGAGGGGTTTTTGTTCTCGTTTTTCCCCTCCGCTTTTCTCCCGCCGGTGTTTGGGGGAGGCGGGGATGCAGCAGCCCCGGGAGGGCTGTGGCGGCCGAGCCCCACAACCGCCTATTCTTGGGCTGAGAAATGAGTGCATCACTGTAAATAAACAATGGGACGAGAATCCATAAAGGAATAATGTAAACAGCCTGAATCTTACACACAAATCACCTTCTGACCAAAAAATGAATAGTAAGAAAACTACCAGCCAGCAGGTGTTGTACATGAAACAACAGTCTGTGAAAACTGTCTAAAAGAAGTGATGTGAATAAAGAATTGGCTTTTTCCCACCTGAAGAAAAGGGAGTCTCGGCTAGCTTGTCACAATATGATGGGTTGAAAAAAACACCACTCAGAATTACAGGTAGTGATCACTCTAGTGTTATACCTGATAATTTGATCTTTTATTCTCAGGAGGCTGGGGTATAGACTTGGAAGCCTTAGATTTCACTCTTAGGGATGTTGCATTATAGCAACATTAAAAATTAATGCGTCAACTTTGACTTCTTCAAAGCAGGGAGTGAATAATTAATGAAAACAGCCCTTCTATCAGGTAAGGAAAAATAATAAATGGAGCATGAACACTATAAACCAGAAATAAAAAATGCCTTTTAATAAAAGTGATTTGCTGTTCAGATTATCACAGCCCTGACTAATTATTCCCCTGCTCTGCAGACTTCTCTGTACACACTCAGTGCTAACAGAAACCAAAAGACATTACCAGGGAGCAAGACCATCTCCTTTCAGCAAGGCCCCAAGGGAAGATCTGCCTCTTCTAGAAACATCCTGCAATTTCCTGAATGGACAGGAGTTCACACCTAACATCTGAGAGCTGGTGATAAAATAGACCTCAACATAAAACTGCACTGTGTAGCTTCAGTGCTCAGCTGAGGTGTTCAAGTCATAAAATCAGAGAATGGGCTGGGCTGGGAGGGACCTTTCAAAGGCCACGTAGTGCAAAGAATGGGCTAAGGAAGTACAGAGTGAGAGAGGGCATTACTGCAACGGGATCCTGCAACTACACAGCAAAAAGATGCTGCAAGAAACCTTCATAACTCATCACAGCTTCGTATCAGGTTGTGGTTAATGAAGAAAACTGATACCAGGCATGCCCTCCAGCAGAGAGACAAACTGCAGATCCTTCTTTCCCCCTTTCTCTGGCAAAGGAGGGAATGAATGCCTGCCAGCTCCAGCAGGCTGACAAGGTGCAATGTTAGTGCTAAGAATGAGAAAGTGCTGGGGGTTCAATGAGGACATGGGAGATGTTTCAGTGCTGGTCTGGAAGCTCCTGGCTGTCCTGTGTCCCCCTGTGCAGTGGTGGCAGTGCTGGTAAACCCCACAGGCTGCACATCCCACTGCTGCAGTGTCCTTATGCATGGATGTGCTGCCTGCCTCTGCTGGGAATGAACACAAGAGAAGCTCAAAGCATCAGTTCTGGGATTCTTTTGCTGGGGCAGGTTTAAAACCCCCAATCTGCTGAAGTCTGTAAAGCCAGGCTCTTACCAAGCATGCTGTGTTAAAGCAGCTCTGCATGCTCACACCAAGACATTTTTTTCACTTGACAAACAAGAAGCTGGCTGGTGACTCTCTCTGTCACTCTGCCAGTCCATCTTCCCTTTATTATGGATAGTGCCTTTCCTGAAGTGGGAACAAGAGTTATTTTTTATTCCTCCAAATGCCATTTGTGTGTTGGCTGACTAGATGCCAGGCTGAGAAAAAATAATTCTGTAAAACAGACAATGATTCCTCTGCACTATTAAAAATATACTAAAAAATAAATTATGTTCATACTGCTCAAAAACAACATCTCAAAGACAGGAACATCACAACAGAATACAATTAATATCTCAATTAAGAAGCAGAAAATTCCCAAAACAAATCTAGTGACTCTGGTTTTTTAATCCTGAGAAAAGCTCAGATCACAACATACATCTGTGTAAGAAACCTCACAAAGAAACAAAGAGGTGTCTGTCTTAGACCATTGCTCCTATTCTTTCTTCTTGATGGACAAGCCTGTATGAATTCCACACAGATTAAAAAGCACTGAACCATGCAATTATAATGGTGGAGGGCATTTAAAATGTGTTTACTGAGAAGAAACACTGGTTGTCATCTTTTTCCTGATGTCAGTACAGCCCATTACATAGTTCCCGTCCTGTCACTTTATTTCAGATTTCCACAATCCAGCAGGCAGCAGGAAGTTACAGCACAGGGAAAATGCTCTTTCTGATGAAGTTACACTGAAGTACTGGGCTCCATTTTCTGGCAATTGGTTAATGTTCAAATGGCCCAAGTCCTGATCTTGCATCAGTGCCAGACAGGCTTGACAGTCGCTCTCCCAGGATCTCTGCAGACTTTCTGTGGCCAAATCCAAGCTGGGAAGGAGAAGACCGCCCCTGCTAGGCCCCCTGCCTGCTGCTGGCTCCTTTCAGCGCAGGCCAGGCTCTATGACTTGTCAGAAGCCTGCCCAGGTGTCAGTTCTCTGCCGAGCCCGCTCTGCTCCAGCTCTGCTATAACTGCCATGTATTTGAATTCACTGGACCTGTGGTTGAAGGTCTCCACCAAGCCGTAGGTCTGGGAGCGGTCCGTGGCATAGAACAGCTGCACCTGGCTGGCCAAGCACTGGGCATCGTGCACCACCTGGGAGGGAGAGCAGCGCTGTCACCGTGGGGCTGGGGCTGTGCCAGTGTCCACAGTCCTGCTCTGCACAAGGCTCAACTCCAATCACCTCAGGTCAGCAAATCTCTTAACAAACCACCTCCCTGTGGCTCCTGACCTACTTAAACACTTCAACAACCGCGTGTTTCAGCAACTCTCCTGCTGTGCATCTGCCTCAGAGGCCAAGCGTGTCTTTTGTGATCCCTGCCCACTTGCACCAAGCCCTCATTTTTCCCTTCTTACAGCTGACCTACTTGCAAAGATTGATAGTTTGCTCTGAGAGCCAACAGGGAAACAGAAAAGCATTACCAATTACCCCACTCATTGTTTCAGAAGAAGCGTGTGGAGGTCAGTTAGAGGAGGGATATTTTTATCATCCTCTTCCACCACTACAGTGCCCAGTGCCACCAGTCCAGGCACTGTTACAGTTATGCCAGTAATGGTGTGCCCACACAGAGGGAAAAAGTCCAGGTGTGCACAAACTGAACACACAACTCTGGAGTCTCCTGCTTTGACAAATGGGATTTAAGCTTCAAAACATTGTTTTAACTTGTTTGCAGGTAGCAACAGATTTCATTTAAATTTGCTTCTGTTAGTAAGAAAAACAGAAGCTTTGTTCTTTTACAATGATCAACTATAATACTCAAATTAAAAAAAAGAATGCATAAACTGAAATCATCAGACTGATGATTCCCTTCTGGCTTTCCCTAGCCTTAAGTACATTAGGTTAAAGAAAGCAGTGAGACCATTCTTTGGCAAAGGGTCTTTGAAAGGCTTCACTGTAATTTGATCTTAATTCAAAAGTGTAGAAGGAGTTGCAGCATAAAACAAAGGAAGCCAGTGAGCAGACTTCTCTTACCAAGAACTTGGAGTCCATTTCTGCTGTCATTAGTACTATCCCTTTCTCCTTCTGCAGATCAGGATAATGGTACAAGACCAATTGGCTTGGAGCAGTTTCCCCTTGGGTCTGAAGGAGAGGAGGAATCCTGTCAGCATCCCATAAAAACCTTCACCCCACTGCAGATTTGGGTGCTTGATTCCAAAACTTTGAGCTTTAACTGCCACGGAGGCAGTTACTTCCCAGGGCTTAAGGGTCAGTTCTAATTAGAAGTTCATTATTCTTGGTATTTACAGAAAACAAGACACTTGCAGAGTTTGGTTGGGTTTTTTTCTTGACTAAAGACTATTTTGCATTTAAAAGAACCCACAATTTTTAGGAAGGTATTTCATCTTACAGCATCTACTGCTATTTTAAGTAGCTTGCACAAACAGTTCTAAAAAGCTTAGCTCTTGCTCATGTTCTGAGACTACTGAATTTCTACCTCATTCTACTCTACAATAGAGAGACACTTAATACCCATAACTTTACTATTTTACCTGTAACTAATGTACAATTTAACTGTAATTAGTAACAGCTTTTGTCCTGATAGTTCAAGTTAAGATAGACAACCTGTTGACTAAACTATTTAGTAAATACCATATATTGCAATATGCTGATATTATCTATTTCTGGATCCTAAGTCAATTTTGAACTTTTTACCTCAAACACTCACCTGAACATTTATCAGGGAAGTGAAGTGTAATTCTGTTCCAGACCACTGCCCCACAAAGAATTCATAGCCTTCTTTTCTTGGCAAAGCATACAGAAACTGCAGAGAAATGAAAAAAACAAACCAGTTTTCCCTTGCATAGAATAAAATTATGCCTGTGTCACACTGGCCTCCAGCATTAGTGCTTTAGTGACAGAACCACAACAGAAAAAAAGAGTTTCTTTGCCCTACCACAAGTGACAGGACAGCAAGAACCAGACTTCAAAGCTCACAATAAAAGCAAATTACCCTATCAGTACTAATTCATTAGCAAATATCTTGACAAGTACTTTTGTCAGTATTTTGAGACATATAAAGGAAATGAGAGTGGAGAACATTCAGACTCTGAGCTTTTTGTTCTCACCTAGAAAACTAACAGCAGAAATGGTCAAATACAAGGTAAGGAGAAGAGCATTTAATCCTGTTGTTTTATCAGCTGCTCCAGAACAGGCAGCAAGCATCTTCTCTCCAGACATTTATAGCCTCTCCAGCTCCACAGGGTACAGACTTGCTTGTTTTCCCACACCAAGGGAAGGACAACATGGAAGCAGAAAATCTTGCAGGATACCTGACTGAATGCCAGTGCACTGTACAGAAATGCACTTCAGGCTATAAATAACTTCCCAGTCTCCAAGGAGCTGGGGAACCCAGATACATTTGATCTTGCTCTTGGCAAGTGAAGTAGGTAAGACTAATCCATCAACCCAGTAAAGTCTCCATTCCCTGGGAGATTCTGTGCTGCTGTTCTCTAAACCCTGCATCTCTTCTATCTAGATAAAACTGTTTCATACATATGAATAGGCAGTGCTTTATCTGAGCACCAGGACAAGTGTTTGAACCCGTGGATTTTACTGACCAGGCTGATACAATGGGTATGAACACAGGAGGGCTTTGAAGGGAAGCGTTACAGCTCTACAACCACACACTGCTGTACGTACCGATGGACAGTCCTGGGCTCTCTTCCACATCAAATCAAACTTGTCTGCCTTTGGGGAAGGAGAAAGAGAAGTTCCATTTTTCAGAACACAAACGTGGATGCAGAGCTGCTCACAATCAGCTTGTTAACCTTTAGAGGGTACAGCTTCCATCTGGTGAAAGTCCCGCTGTGGGGACAGATGGCAACAAGTGTGTGGAAAGCTGCATTTAGTTCTTATTTACCTAAAAGTCATCAGCAACCCGATTTAACAAGGCTGTCTCTAAGATGCAGCAGCAAAATCCTTGGATCCAGAGCTTCATTCCTGGGATGTGGGGGCCCCAAGCCTGAGGCTTACATTACATCCTCTTTAAGTAATTGCTCCACTGCGTCATGTAGTGCCAACAGCTGAGCAAGACAACACACCCTGGCTCCAAATTGTGGATTTACATCATTGGCATCTGTTCTTCAGTATAAAAATGCAGCCCCTATACACACTCAATAACATTGCTTAGGTTTGAATTAAAACCACAACCTTATTTGGTCAGCCCTGATTAAACCTGGCAATCTCATTCACACGTTCTCTGTGTTTCCCCAGATCTTTTGCCTAATTTTTTTTTTTTTTTTTGCTTCCCAGCACTATATTAATATCTACTCTTAGGTGTTCAGGAAAGAAAACATATGCCATTCATCAACAAGAAATTCCTTCATGTGTACTTTTGAGCATGGGAGAATTATAAAAGGCCTTTCTTCCAGCCAACAAACACCTTCTGGCAAAAGACAAAGGGTACTTTTTCCCCTCGATGACACCAAGAACTGTTTCCTAATGTGCCTGAGATCTGGTTTGCATTGAAGTCTTAAAAAGCTCCCAACACTCCTCCTAAAACAGTGCACCAAAGCACAGTGCCAGCCCCATTAATGAAAGACCTACATCATTTTAACTGGAGTCCCTGGCTTCGGCCCTCTGCTGCAGTAAAAGTGCAAATCAAACTATTTTCACAACATCCACATGTTGGGAAAACCAAAACACGAGGCTGCCTTCAAACCCCACACTTCCACTTTCAGAGCATACAGCACATCACACATTTAGAACACTGCCTCCCACTGAATTCAGCTGCAGCTCTAAGAGCCAAATACAATTACAAATCAGACCCCAGATCTAAATGAGGTTTCAAGAACTCAAGGAATACACAGTTGTGAAAAGACAGATTTAAAAGATCGCAATCATGGAATGACCCTGAAGAAAAGAATAAAGAGAAATCCCCGAAGTGAAAAAAGCCTCCTTCAGCTTAATGCAAACTAAGAAGAATTAACATCTGGAAAAGTTATCAGGAGTAAGAAGTATGACCGTATCTCAGGAAACACCCTGCAATCTCAAGAAAGTGCTGCCAATAATTGTAAATGTATGAAAGTAAGTCCTAAGTGATTAGCCACATGCAAATTACCAGCCAAGTGCTCTGTCACATTAACCTTGAGGCAGCTGCCTGTGCTGCAGGGAAGAGGGCAAAGAAACAAGCAACGCTGAGAAAAAGTAAATAGCTCTAAAAATACAAATGCTATTTAATAAACACTAGGCTCTTGTGAAGAGTATTGGATGCTTGTATTAAAATAAGCCTGGAAATTCCAGCCAGGTGTGCAGAAAAAGGTCCTTGATTTATTGAGATTTCTCTGAGTGAGGAAAAAAAAGGGGTATGCATTTCTGAAAACAAAAGCCTTTGTTTGGGGCAATGCAATCACTCAGCCCAGAAAGTAAGTTTGTTCTTGAAACCTCAGTTTTCTTTAATGAATGCTTTTAAAAGCAGCAGAATCTCAGTTGGAAAGGAAAGCTCTGCATGCTGGCTTTTCAAGTGCAGAACTATAGAGGAACTACTTACAGGAATAACAGCATAAACTGTGTCTTTTGCAGAAAAATACTGATTCCAAATCTGTAGGAAACAAAGATGAGATACAGTTAAAGTCCAGCATTTAGCAGTAATGTTAAATGCTTTAAAATGTCAGCTAACCTTTGTAAACACTTTGGGAAGTCATTTTTCCATCAAGCCTGACTGACTTTCCTGCTAATGCAACATACTTCTCCAAAGGTTCCAGATGTACCAAAGGACAGATTCCACCCAGGTAACAGAAATCAGCAGTGGGCTCAGAGGTGGCCCAGTATTTATTAACCACCAGAAGTGCTTCTCCCATTTTTCCCAACAATCACACTAATGACTTTTGGCTGCCTTTTTTGGTGGTGGTGGTTTTTTTTAATAAAGAACATACAAAACATTTTCAACAGAAGACAAGTCTTTGCATGATGCTCCTCTGTGTTAAGCCTTTTTTATCACCACAGCAGGATGGCAATACCCAGTGTACCTGTACCACCTAGTACATCCTAGGAGGACTTACCTAGATGGAGAAAGCTTTATCTTCTCCTATGGATACCCATGTGAATATGTTTTTTGTAAAGATACATCCACAGCTGTGTTTTATTTTTCAGTCTAAGTAAAATTTCCATCCTTACATGTGGATTACTATTAAGCACAGATGCGAAGCAAAATTTTTTCCATTTAAATCCATCACCTGTGTTATCTCCTCTGCTGATTTTTCTTTCACCATCTCAACATTAAGAATTGAATCAAGTGTCTGCAAGAGAAAGCATAAAGGATCTGGCATGATGGCAGTTTTCTGACCTTGTAAGAATCCAGAATGAATGGATGCAATTACAGAGAACAAACCTAGAGGAACTTGATTCAATTTATAGTGTAAATTAGTCCCCTTAATTGCCAAATAAAATACAGCAGCAACACACCGAGAAGTGGATTCACACACTGAAGCAGAATAGAGTCTTTCAGGACACAGCACATGCTTTGTTCCAGTTTGTAAATCTCTACTGGGGCTGCAAGAGGAGCTGCAGCCTTTTGCCTTCAGCCATCTCAAAGATGGGCTCTTTGGCAGATTTACACTGAATATTAACCAAAATAAAAGAATGTGAATGAGAATCCTCTTGCCCCTGGGCTGGCTGATCATTCCAAATGTATTTCCATGCTGTAAAAGGAGCTTAGCCCTTTCCATTTAATGTTCAGAACAATGCCCCAACTGGAAGGCATTTCCAGGGTGTCACAGAGAAAGGACAGGGTAATAAAAACCCAGAGTGCCAGGAGTTTTAAGGTTGAACAGGATCCCAACAGTAAACCAAGATCTTACACTCAAATGCAGCACAATGAACACCAGGTTTGTATCAGTGCTCTTGACTGAAACACTGCCTGTGGCAATACAAGTTACTGCACACCCTTGCCTTGCCACCACATCCCCTCCTAACACTTGGGTTCATTTCCCTTACCTTATCCTTTGTGAATCCTCCCTTTGATGTCTTGCTGCCCAAGCCTTCTGCCTGCAACAAAACATTCTTCTTTAGTTTTACAGCTAATGCTTTAATGCCATTGATTTGCCTTCCCTGCCACACATAACCTGCCTGCTGACAAAAACTCCTGACTGGGAGCTCAAGATACCTGAAGATCACTTAAGTGTATTTTTAATAAAATAAGTGCTTGATTAGGTGAAGTAAGTAAGATTAGAAACTTAATGTGAATTATGAATTTCAAGGCCAGAAAGGAAAAGTCAAAAGGAAACTATTATGCATTTTGGATCCAATATTATTGAACAGTTTTCTTGCATTCACTAAAAAATTATAAATGCAGGATTGTGTCACTCCTCTGGCCAAACTAATCTGGAACTAATTAAACTTAAAGAAGGCTTCACACAGGCAATTTACTGTCTAAAAAATAATACAGAAGAATACAGAACAATGCTCCTAGCCATCACACAGTGAAATTCCTGGGCTCCTACTAACAGGGTGCTTCAAGTTTATAACATTACACTCATACCATAAAAATAACATTATAGCTTTAATGTATGTGATTTACAAAGAAAATTGGCCTTGCCTTTTCCTCCATGCATCTGATAAACTCTCCTTGTTTGGAATGTCCCACAGGCTGCTTTTTCACTTCATTTCTTTTTTCCATACGGGATTCAAACACCTCTGGACTGGACCTGAATTGGAACAGGGACTGTTAACAGTACATCAGAACAATAGAACAGCTTGAGTTTGAAGGGACACATAAAGATCACCCAAGCCCAACTCCCTGCTCTTTGTCCAACTGGACATAAATTCTTAGAATTAAAAGATTCCAGTTTGCTGTTAAATAATCTGAAGTTTTTAATTACAATAAACAGGAAAAATCAATGCACAGTTAAGAAACTCTGCAAGCTGTTGCACCATATCTCCTATGAGCCAAGGCTTTGGATTTGTTTTTGGCACTGGATTCCAACAAGACCAGGTTGGATGGGGGTCTGAGCAACCTGTCCTAGTGGAAGTTGTTTCTGCCCATGGCAGGAAGGTTGGAAATGGTTGATCTCCAAGGTGCTCTCCAACCCAAGCCATTCCGTGGTTCTGTGAGTGAGCCAGTGAAGTCTTTGCTTCATTGATTTATATTGCTAAGGTAATCCATCTTTATCAGGATAATTCAAAACCACGATTCTTCTGCGGGCCATTCTGATTGTGGCCTTGCCAATAGATGGACTTACACCTAAAATAAAACCAACTTCTGCATACCCATTTTCTGTTCAAATCTTCCTTTATAATATGACAGAAGACTTTAAATTGGAATAATCTTTGCTTGCTCCGATGATTTCCCAAGTTGAAATACTCTCTACCTGCTCCAGTGGTTTCCAAAGGTGGAGAGCAGTGCTGGGTGATTCCCATCATTTTGCCTTTTAAAATTTTTACTGTGATAGTGATTCATGTTCTTAACTTAAAATTTTAATTTCATTTTCGCAAAACTCTCTCTTATCAAGCTGACCACTTTGGGAGATGACTCTCACTGACATGGGAGTTTCAAGGCAATCGGCCTAAACTAACCGAGTTTCTCATGAGGGCGAAAAGCTAAAATAGCGCATCTCTCCTTCAGGACCGAGCTCCGCGGGCGCGCCCTTTTCGCAAAACAGCCCGCCCACCCCCGTCCCCGCCGCCTCCCTCAGGGCCCACCTCCGCAGCTCCTGGATCTTGTGCCGGTACTTCCCGTAGAAGGGGTTCTCCTCCAGCGCCGCCTCTCCCGATCCCGATCCCGCTGCCGCTCCCGTTCCCGGCCCCAGCACTCCCCGTGCCGGCGGTGCCAGCAGCCCGAGCGGCCGGAGCGCGGCGCGGCTCCGCAGGGCCGCCCCCAGGCCCCAGCCCTGGCACAGCGGCCCCGCCATGGCTCGGCTCCCCTCGGCCCGCCCTGCGCTCCGCCCTCCGCTCCCCTCGGCCCGCCCCAGCCTCTCCCCTCGGCCCGCCCCGCGCTCCGCCCTCCGCTCCCCTCAGCCCGCCCCGGCCGCTCCCCTCAGCCCGCCCCGGCCGCTCCCCTCAGCCCGCCCCG
Source organism: Prinia subflava (assembly GCF_021018805.1). NCBI lineage: Eukaryota > Metazoa > Chordata > Aves > Passeriformes > Cisticolidae > Prinia > Prinia subflava. Next base: position 8,422,041 of record NC_086256.1, on the reverse strand, counting down.
GCCGCTCCCCTCAGCCCGCCCCGGCCCGTTCCACCTCCCCAGCCAGGAACCGGCGGGAGCCGCACGCTGGAAAGGAGCTTTTATTGAGACAAAAGTCGCGTTACATGATGGAGCGCTGCGGAGCGAACGAGCGCGGCGGCACGGCCCCGCTGCCGGCGCAGGTCGGTAACCCCAGCCCCACACCCACAGGTACAGCCCGAAAGAGAACCCAGAAATCGCGGCACAACAGCAAGTCTCGGCAGGGCATAGCTCTCCTCCTGTTACAGTTTGCCCTCACAACTTCATCACTTTCGATTTCGCTCAGATATCGCCTTTTTCTTAAGGACCCGCTGCCCAGAGCATCCAGCCGCCGCTCTGGTACCCCCACCAGCGTTAGGGCAGGGAGGTGGATCGGGCCGAGGGTATTCACTGCACTCCCGGCTTCTCATCTGCCCTGCGAATGAACGCGGAGAGGAAGCCTGCACACAGCCAGGGCTTTGGGAAGCATGCGGTGCCTGCAGCACAGGAGACACCACTGCACTGAGGGATGCTCGCATTTTGTCTCATTGACAGCACAAGCCCATCCTGCAAGCGGCCACACCAGTTAGCCATCGCCTGTGCTCTAGACAAGCAAGTTAAAAAGCAGCCCTGGGCAGCCGTGTCCCAGCTGGGCTCCCTGGACACAGGCAGAGGAACAGCACGCATCAGGTCTAGCCGGAATTTTCACTACTGCTGCTGAAGAGCCTTCTAAAACTAAAACAAACTGCAACGAAACACTAAAAGATTCACAAGGCGGTAGCATAATCTTTTAAATTTTAAGGTAAATTTCATACAAATAAACTTCCAAAAATATTTTGCAAACTCTGGCATATGGTTATGATACAGTATGTACAAATAAAATATCAGAATGGTTACATTTTATTGCTTTTTTTCTTTATTTGGTTAAGGAATTATACAGTAGTGTATAAAATGGGAAGTGGCAAGAAGCAAGTGTTGGCTTCTTGTCCTCTCTAAAGCCAAGGTTGATTGGTTTTGTTTTTAAATACTGCATTTTCAAATGTCACATCAAAAGCATTTTGGTACTGGGTGGCATCTGCATTACCCAAACAGGATAGAAGAGCAACAGTGAAAGAAGCCTAGGAAATGGGCAACAGGGCTCCATTTTGTACATTCCTTTGCTGATTTGTACTTCCAAAATACAATTAATTGATAAAACATCCAGTCTAAAGTTATATAAAAGTCAACAATTATGAACTGACTTCCTCATAAGCTGATGTTTCAGCAAGGTGGGCAACTTCAACTCACTAATCATGCAAAAAACTCCTAAGATCAGTGATGTTTGTGAGCAAAATCACCCAACTTGGCCCTGACCCAGCCTGCAAGAGAGAATCCCCTCTGCAACAGTCACTTTCCTATGTTCCAGAAGGTAATAAATACACTCTGTGTTTACATCCAATACTATGAACAGATCTTGAAGTTCCTCTAGTAAGGAAACCTCACTTACAAACCATGTGTCAGTACAGAATGATGATGCCATTGCACGTGCCTACACAGCTTTTTACATCCTTCTGTTGGCAAGAAGACAAAAAATAAAGATACCAAGAAGGGATCACAGTCACAATAGTCAGGAAAGAGCTCACAAATCTCCTCTGGGCCTTCCCACCTGCTCACGCTCCTGGAGTGTGTCAGAGCACCACTGAGGCATGAACTGCTCAGCAGGCTGCACTGTGGGCTTTTACCTCTTAAAGCATCTATTAAAGCTATTAAATATGTTCATTTAAAAAAAATAAATAGACAGGCTCATCTCACAAAATATAATCTGAATGCAACACAGCAAAGCCTAGAGAATGCTGAAGTGAAAACCCAAGCACTTGGCAAGTTAATTGCTCCTGTAGGCTCATGATATAAAAAAACTTTCAACTCTTCCCTTTAAAAATACATCCTGCTATAGATGGGCATGACTTACCCCTCCTGCTTTCCTCTGACTGAGGCCAAATTTATTCATGGATATACTCAGCAAAAATCAAAAATTTAGCTGAAGCTCTTAAACCCTCATTCCAGGCTCAGTCTCTCATTATAAACAGCTACTACCAACACAGCCCCTGACACAATTTCTCCTTAAATATGCATAATTTACTCTATCTCAAATATTTACAAGCAGAAGCAGCCCATCTTCACAAGACAGATTTTCCTTCTGCTCTACATAAAGTGCAGCTCTCTAATTTAAGGCAAATTTCAGTGAAATACAAAACCATAGTTTTATTTTAGTATGTACACATTTTAAATTATAACCGATAACTCCCTTGAAAAGGAAATAACGAGAGGAAAATGTTTCCAAGTTTGGGAATTTTCTGGATTTTAACGAAGTCCCAATATTATGTCCAATTGACATATAAATCTGTAAATTGCTTTTCAATAAATGCAACTGAAAAAGAGGTGGCAATGTGTACAGTAATTTAGTTCGAAAGATCAGAAAACACTGGGAAAGTGCAGCCATAGTTTTTCATGTCCTGTAGCTTCCTTTAGCTACAGTAACATCCACCAATATCACATTTCTAAACATATACCCTATACACCTAATGCTAATCTCAGTTCTTTCAGTGTGTATTTGTCATCTCCATCTGTGTCAAACTCCTTAAAGCTCTGTGACTCTTGGGCTGTGGAGCCAAGCAGCTTTTGAAGATCTTGGTGTGAGAGTTTTCCATCAGCATCCACAGGTGCTTTTTCAAACAGTTTCTGTAGATCTGAAAAGAGAACAAGGATTGAGAAACAGCTCCTTGAAGTACACAGGAATAGCCTATGAGCTGCTTTCCCACTTTTACAGCACTGTCTCTCAGTACCCAGTAATTACACACAGCATCCTTGAGTGAGGAGTTTGCCTCCTACGTTGTCACAAGCTGCTGGTAACAGTTTAGTACAAAAAAGCATGAACATTTCTGGATTAAATTACATTAAATCTGAAGGAAGTAATCCCTATTTCTGGCCACAACTAGCAGCCCATTTTACAACCACTAACTGCATACAGATGCAGTTATCCCCCACAAAAGCAAGCTCTGAATGACTGTTGCTATACCAACAGGACCGATGATATAAAGGGAAAAGTGTCTATTCACTTCCTGATGCAAAGAGTTGCCCTTTCAGGAGCTGAAGAGACTGAACAGCAAGATCCAGAAACCATTCATCTGACCAGGCAGTGTTCTCTTGGAAAAAAAAAGCAGAGAACAGAAAAAAGCCCCAGAACATACATACTCATAGCTACTTCTTTTTCCTTCAGCAGGTTAATTCTGCCCTTGACTTCTCTCCCAGTCTCTGAGGCACTCAATGTAATACTTTGGTACTCAAAACAATTATAATTCACTAATAATGCACACTCTTGCTTAAATCTCCTTTTCTTTTATATTCTATTCTTTCCCTTCCCTTTTTTTCTTAATTGCTTTTTAAAAAAAAAAAATCCATAGTCCTCATGCTTTTAAAATTGACCTCACATGTTTATACTTATCCTCTCCTAAACATTTACATGAAATACTCAGAAGAAAAGATCAGCCTAAAAAGGACATACATACCTTCAATGCTGGAAATTCCTGGTAAGGACAGATGGCTCAGCTGCCTGTTCCTCTCTGTGCTGTCACCAGCTGACCTTGAAGCCACCCTTGAAAGGTCTGTAGGCTTTGCTGTAGTACTCTGACTACTTTCAACTGTTACAAAACAATTTTTCTTAGTCTTACTAATTCCATACAATTACAGCTAGCAAAAACAAGCAAAAATCCAATAAAACAGATTTTTTTTTTAATCACAGTAGTTGTATGGGATAAGAATGCTGCAATATTTCAGAATGTAGCAGAGTTTTCCCTTTTTACTTTAATTGAAAGAATTGCAAGAAAGTTTGGGGACAGTCACACAGCTTTAATCTTCCATTCTGCACTAGGAGGTGCATATTTATAAACTCCCATGAAAGAATGACTTGGGAGTATTTTCTGCTCCCCACTCTGAGGGTGCTCTGCCCACCTGGGTTGCTTTCAGCTTATCAATACCAATATTCCTCAACAGCAAGGTCTAAATTTCCAAGCTCCTGCTTGGAATGAACAAGCAGCACAGTTCTATTGTAATGAAGTATTTAAAAATCTGATGTTCAGCAGAAGTGCAGAACTGAAGTCAGCAGAGGCAGAGACCTTTCCTCTCTGTTACACTTACATTTTGAAAGAGCAAAACCAGATGTTAGTGGGTATAAAGTTCTCCTGTTAATCAGTGCATGCCTTCAAACACCAGCCATCAATCCACGTGAATCCTGCCATACACATTTTAAATCACCTTCAAATTTTGGAGTCACGCACTGTTTTCTGTTTTAGCAACTCCAGTTTCCTACCGCTTTAACTAAAAAAATCTTCATCAAAATCTTAAGAAGAGCCTAAATTATCCGCCTTAATTAGTTATTCATTGAGTTACTCCAGGGGAACCTCCAGGTTTATGGATTACTAATACTATTACCAGACATTCTTACCATTCTTTGATGTCTCCATGGGTCTGTCATTTTCTGACTTGCCTGTGATAGCACTGATCAGCTGAAGAGTCTCTTTTAGTTTTGATACCTGAGAATCTCTAGTTCCTCCTTCCTGCATATGTACAGAAAAAAAAAAAATCTTAAAATGCACCCCTTCAGAAGAGGTAGTAATTTAAAATATGTCAGCACTTTTGACTGACTTCGAGGTATCCAGGCTGATCAAGTTTAAAATTATAAACAAGATTTAAAACAAATAAATAAATAATCTATGGGAAGATACAGTGACTAAATTCACATGGTCTGTAGGAAAACAACAGAATCAGTACCTCAACCTGAAAAACAGGCAATTATTTTGCATACACTCATTTCAAAAGAATCTGAAGATTACTTTCTGTATTTCCTACAGAAAAGAGCAAGACACTCGAAAGCTGTAGTATAAAACAATTAAGCATCCTTGGAGTGAACACTTGAACATGAATTAAACTGCTTCACTGTTTCAAAGGTTTGTGTGCAGTAGGGAATACTTTTGTGCAGGAGCCACTGCATCTCTGTTAAAGTAAAACCCCCATATTTTTCAACCTGCAGGTCCCTCACTCTACTCATTGGTACATGCCAGATAACAGGTTGAGTTCACATCAGTACAAGCCCAGAACTGACAGTGCAGCCTGTTCACTCATCCTCCTTCTTTCCAGCAGATGGAAATGAAATCCTGCAGCATCCATTCCTATCCCCAGCCCACAATTTGGCCATTCAGTTAAACTCATTCCCAGCCAGTGACAGATCATTACTGAGAGGGGCTTCCAGCAAGTCCTTGACTCCATTAATGCCTCTTTGCAGACCTTTGCTCAATTAAGGTCCATTTAAAACATCTTTAGAAAGACAATTACATGCTCTACTAGTCCAGCGTAATCTTTATTTCCTTACTTTACCTTCGGTTCTTTATTTGACTGAGTTTCAATATCTAGTTGATCTTCATCTTCCACTTTTAGAGAGGTAGTTGCATCATTCCCCTACAGAAAAAAAAGGGCAGAGTTTATTCACGTGCTTTTTACTTTCTACAACAGTTTCTTTCCTTCAAATTTGGCAGACATTAAGCAGAGATAAACCAGGGCAGATACACTGTAGAATAAACATGAAGTCATAAAAATGGGTTATATAATTTACCACAGCAACGTCAGCATGTTCCTTTATTGTTAAACATACAGAACATGTTCTCACAGGCCCTAGTGTGGCAAACAGAAAACACTGGAAGAATTTATGAACTTATTTAGGAGTTTTTTATTATTTGGTTTCTTTAGAATTTAACTAATGTTGAACAAATGCAGAGTCCCACTTAGCTCCTCAGTGGGTCTTAAGAGATCTAGGCCAGAGTGATTCCTAAAACATAGCTCAGTTTGTGAATCCTGCCTCATAAAGCACCCACCCAACTCTTAAATGTCACAGCTGTTTGGACACTTTCCTGTAGATACTTGCAGGAAAAAATGAAATACTGCTTCTGAGACACTCATTGCTGGTTACCTGTTCAGGAACAAATTCCAGCCTTCTATAAACGAACTCCTAAGTTTCTCAAGTTTCACTCTGATATTTTCTTCAGTTAGGTCTCAAAAGCTTTATCTGCTGTTTAAAGGAAGTAGCAGCCTGAGGAGACACCCTGAGCCATCAAACACTCACCACGATGGTAGACGAGTTCTCTCTTTTGTCCAGATTTTTCACAAGGGGAGAGTTTTCCAGCAGTGTAACTTTCCGGCTGAGGTTGCCAATGGCCGAATCCACATTTAGAAGCTTGATGTCATTCGACTTTTGGTACACCACTACAGTATTATTTAGCTGTTCCAGAGCTGCATGCAGTGCCTGGCTTTCCTGAAATATAAACAGAGCACGTGTCAGTTTACCCAGCCTCTGCAGCAACTCCTGCTATTAACAACATGACCCAGTTTAACTGGGCAGACTTCAGGCTGGCTCTCCACTGACACCACTGAAAACATCCAACTGGAAGCTTCCAGAAAGTTATTCCAACTTGCTGAAAGTTTGAAACTGAGATTCTTCCCCAGGGCTAGCCTCTTTGTTGTTAATATAATCACTTCAGCTGTGCAGTGAACAGAAAGTCTATTCATCTCGTTTTTCAGGTCAAGCTTTGTAAGCACAACAATGATTTTTCCCAAGAAAGCACTTACTGGGCATATTTATATACAGGATTCATTTTTGAGGAAGATATTGTCTGTATTAAATGTAAGTGCAGTCATTCTGCACTTAATAGGTTCCATTCAGTTAAACACCTACACATTAACCTTTTTCCTTTTTCTTTTTTTTTTTGGTTGTTGCTGAATTACTGCTTTCCACACCTCATTACATTGAGGGTGACTCAGTACCTGCCACTCCCAAGTTTGCTCAGATTAGCAAGTACCTGCCATAAAATGCACTCCACTAAAAGCCTTGAACTTATTTTCATTCACTTTAGCAAAGCACACCTATAATTTGTCAGATATCAGTTTCTCTCTTTTTATTCCTCACCCAGTCAGAACACAAAAACACCCCACTCTCAGACCAGGGCACTTTCCTGTTTGCACATACACAGGAACAACTACAGCAAAATTATCTTATGATTGCTTTAAAGCATGCTATCTGCATTGTCTTGATAAAAACCATATTTTTTACACACTACAGTACTGCAAAACACACAGGTAAGTTACATATCCATGACACTTGTACCAAAATTCTTTATGCAAGGGAGAGAAATACCTTTCTGCAGTATTCTGTCTGATTTCCCTCAGTCCTTGGCACAACAGTGGAGGGAAGTGAAGGCAGCTGTTTTAATTCCTTCTAAGGAAAGGAGTAGAAAATTGTGTTACAAAATCCCTGCCAGTGTTTAACAATTGACAGACTGTAGCTAAGGATGTTTTGCTACAATTACACCCAGGTCTGCTGTGAATGCAGTATTTTAACCAGGCTAATAGTTTTCTCTTTCAAACACATAAGGTCCAAATTTATTTTCATTAAACCCTCCTAATTAACTCTTCTCCATTTAATGAACTATTATGATACACATTTCACTGCTATCATACACACTGCCATTATCTGCAATGTTTTTAGAGCACCCACTGACTCAATCAAGCTTTATTATGTGTCTAATTTAGATTTTATCTACAAGAATTCTTGTATTGCAGTTCTACTGAAAAACTGTAATTATTGGCTCAATTTGTTAACCCCAAGTGAGAGGTCAGGATAAATACAGTGAGTAGTTTCTGCTGAAGACAGTCAGTAATTTCACTGTTACATAGATTCTTAATTCAACCAACAAACTAGATCAATTTTCTGACATCCCTAAACAGTGCAGACAGTTACCATAAGCAATACCCTGCATCACACAGGAGCCTTTCCCAAGCCCCTATATCTGTGGAATAGGAAGCAAAAATATGCAGGATAGGAAGTGTAGAAAGGAATAATTCTGGCTCCAGAGAAACAAGTACTTGGCACCATACAGATGTCAGCCAGGGATTAGAAGATTAACTAATTAATGTACCAACCTACAGAAACCTCAGAAGTATTTCAAAGGTAAAAGGCAGAATTCCAAATATTTCTTTAACTTGCTTCATATTAGGCAGCGTTAAAGCAGCGCATTTTTCTTACCACATCATTCTGGAGTATTTCTATGGATTTCTTGTATTCCTCAAGAGCTGTCTGTATATTTTCAACATCATGAGCCACACTAGTAAGGGTGCTGCCTATGTTGGCTACAGTCTGCAATGAAAAAGATGACAGAAATCTCAGTCTTCCTCAAACTGCACTGTCCCAAAGTACCAATCAGCTAAACACAATGTTTTGTTAGTGAAACTGCAGGCAGACTGCCACAAAATCGCGCACACGAATTTGAAGAATTTGGAATTTTTTTTTCACTCAAAACTGCAAATTATACCCAAAGCAACCTCTGCCCTGGAGAACCCCAGGATACCTCTAACATCCTTCACCAGTATGAACAAAAGCCACTGCCCAAGAGGAGTTTCCTCAGTAATCCTTCAGGATTTTAACACCAGCAGGGCAACCTTATTTCCAGGAACGGTACCTCCAAGGAAAAAGGCTCAAGAAAACCAAATCCCACATAAGAAATGCAGTCATGTCATATGATCACTTAGGCTGGCAAGGACCTCTAAGACTGAGTCCAGCTGTTAACTCAGCAATGCCAAGTCCACCATTAATCCATGTCCCCAAGCTCCTGTTCATGTCCTTTAAACACCTCCAGAGATGGCAACTCTAGCAGCTCCCTGTGCAGCCTGCTCCACTGGTTGACAACTCATTCAGTGAAGAAATCTTTCCTGTTATGCAATCTAAACCTCCACTGGCACAGCTTTAGGTTATTTCCTCCTGTCCTATCACTTGTCATTTGAGAGAAGAGCCTGACCCCCCACAGGTTGCAACCACCTTTCAGGGAGAAAGTGAAAAGGTCCCCCCGAGCCTCCTTTTCTCCAGGCTGAACATCCCCAGCTGCTCCTCACACTTGTGCTCCAGATCCTTCCCCAGCTCCACTGCCCTTCTCTGGCCACTCTCCAGCCCCTCAATGTCCTCCCTGACCTGAGGGGCCCAGAACTGGACATAGGATTCAAGGTGTGGCCTCACCAGTGCCCAGAGCAGGGGGACAGTCACTGCCCTGTCCTGCTGGGCACACTCCTCCTGCTAACAACATGCCTTCAGACCTGCCTCTGACCAGGGCACAGTGAAAATCCAGCCTGCCTGCAGCAGCAAATAAGGAGCTTAGCAAACAGCTTTGTACTCCCAGCAAAAGAAATCCTGGCAGCCCCATCAGCCAAACCACACTCATTGCTTCGCATATCATTAACTTGTTGATTGTACATTAATTTTGTAGGGATAGGAAATGAGATGTGGAAACCCACAATGCCACAGACTGGACTAACATTAGGTGTTAGCCCAACAAAAATGTTTATTGCTAAATAAACAGAACTGCCATGGAAGAGCCAGGCAAGTTTCAACAAACCATTCTTTTAACCAAAATGAACAGGACAGTTCTTTGGTGAAGAATGCTCAGTAAGGCACACAGTAAGACACTGTATTAACAGAAAGCAATACATTTTCTTTTCCAATTAAAAATCTAAACAAACCACCTATTTGTATGCACAAAACTGCAGGCAGACATTTTTCAAGTGTCTCACATGATATTAAGACTAGCAACTTGAAGGAAAGTAACGAGAAAGATCAGCTCCAAGGTACACATGGGACAGCATAATACAAACAAATGCATCTCCAAAAGGGATAAATAAGGCCTTTGAATTTTCCACCTGCCCCACATTATCATAGGACCATACAATTTATGAAGTCAAATTTTAAAGACAAGAGAAGTAAATATTCCTTTCAACTGAGGTAGCTCCTGCTGTAAGCTCTGTCCCCAGGAGCTGCATCTTAACACACAGAACACATTTAGTGATAGCCACATTTACAGTACTCACCTTCTGAAGTTTCTCTACTGTGAGTGGGAGAGAAATCAGGTCAGCAGCAGATTTTATATTGTTTTTGAGATGATTTACTGTTGAGGTCAAGAGTGATATCTAAAACCAAAAAGGAGCACTTAGAATTAGGCAACATAATCCTGATTCTGACCTCCCCCAATACTGATGGCTTAATGTGTAATATTAAAATGTAAGGCAATACAAAATTATACATATATACACAAAAACCACCCCTGTCTCTAGGTTAGAAGTCCTGCCTAGGCTACATTAAAAATATTCTGCCTCTTGTAAAAGAGCAAGTTTTTATTTAACTATTTTTTAAAACCAAATGACAGCCACGGAAAAGTCTTCTTTCCAGTAAGGTACCTCCTGCCAGTTTTACATTCATCCTTTTAGAGAGAAGCTATTGCCCAAGAAAGACTTAAAAAATTGTGCAAGAAGTCTTCACGTGGAGGAAACCATCACCCACTTCTGTATTTAGCAATGAAACCTGCCTGGCAAAACCCAACAAAGCCATACAACCTCTCCAGCTGAATGATGGGCAAAGAAGCTGCGCCTCTCATCCAAATCCTCTGCTACACAAGTGGAACAGAGACTAAAATTCACTTTCTTCTGGTAAAAAAAAAATTTACTGTTTTGCAAGTTGAGGAAAAGATTCTAATTTTACATTAGGTCAATGTTAATCAGCTGGCATGCAGAATCTAGCTCACAGCTGTGAACACTGCCTGAGATTATTCCCAGTAGCACATCCCAACAATTTGTGGATAAAAAAACCAGCAAGAACATTTTGATTCCCAGAAGATCTGGCTCAGACTGTAACCAGACCCTGAAGTAACCTGAGGGCCTGCAAGAACCACGTGCAAGTATCTTTAACAGCCAGGTGCAGATAAGAGCATTTTAAAAGTCTCATGGAGAGCCTGAGTAACTGTGGCTAAAACAGTGAAATGCTAAAGAAAGCAAATCAAATTTTCAGATGTGTCCCAGTAAGGACTTAACCACCACATGGGACTGAAGAAAAATCAATCTGAGCAGGCACCTCAGCACTCTAAGAAATCAAAGCAGAGCACCTGGGTCAAGAAGAGTTCCCCAAACACCCCTCTTGATACCGTTCACTGTGAGCAGCTCTGAACTTCTGTGCTCCAGGGCAGAAATTTCAGTAAAAGCCTTGCATGATGCTTCATTTGAAGTGTGAGTTAATAGAGCAGCTGAGCAAAGAGCTCTCTGGTAAGTGGCTTAGCCCTAGCCCCATCAGCAGTGGCAAGATTTACACCAGCTCAGAGGCTGAGTGTGTGTCAGCAGGGTTTATACTCCCAGGACACCAGGCCTTAGTTTGTAGCAACTGGAGCTTGCTCTGAGTCAGGTAACTCTTTTCCACACTTAAAAAGTGCTCTCAGAAATTTGAAATGTCAAATCTCTCGTCATAAACATCACATTATTTGGCAGGAAAATTAAGAACTACACAATTCTCATGTTTTTTTAAATTCTGCCTGAACTCCCTCCACCAGTTATGCAATTTCTCCTCTTGTGATCAGTCTCCAGCCCAGCTGGATGCTCAAGTTGTTTTTTTGCTTGTTTATAACGAGGTTTATACCCTATATGAACTTTAAAAATGAAAGTTACGTATATGGTCACAGAAATCCTTAGACAAAATTAATTTCCATTAAAAAGATTTGAATAGAATATTTTATTATTTTTCAAAACCAAGGACTGATCTCCTCTCACCTGTTTATTGATGTCTGTGATATTTATCCAAATTTTACTTAGCCCCAGTTCTCCAGTCTCAATTTGTTCCAGCTGTTTTTGATTCTGCACTAAATCTTCATTCAGTTTAGGAATTTCTTGGAACGACGTTTTTTGATTAGATTCCACTAAAATAATGAAAAAACAATTAAAAGCAAACCAAAACAAAAATCCAGGTAAACAACACTAAAAGGCATTAAACAAATTACAAACAGTAACATCTACAACAGTGAAAGAAGGCAATAAGAGTTTCTACACACAGGTTTACTGCCAGTCTGGATTCAGTGTTTGCTTAGAATGACAGCTCTTTTTTGTTTTAAGAGTACCAATATGTGCAGAAAAAACACAGAGAGACTGTACTAAATTTAACACTTTGCATAGTCCTGTCATTCTGGCAAACCTCAGTAGGTCTTTATTTAGTGCAGTTATTTTGCATTACCTCCCTACAGGGGAACATGAAATAGTAATGGGCCTGTGAATAAGAGTTGCCAACAGTCCCAGGGCAAAGGAGGCAGGAGAAATGAACCTCAGTGCCCTTTTCAAGCCTGCAGAGGGGCTGCTGCTGCTGAAGTGAATTCCAAGGAGATTAATGTAATTAGTTGCTCTGTGTGACAGAAAGACAACTGAAAAAATAATGTATACGCTTATACACTGATGCCTGTTGGTAAACAAATCAGTAAACAAGGTCCTTGGAAATTAAGTCAGTTATTACTGCAATTAATACTACAGAAAGGGAGAAACATGCAGCTCAAAGCAATTCCAGTGAGCCTCAGAAATGCAGCTCTTCCAGATCTGCAGTGACTAAGCTGTTTAGCTGTGCTATGAGGCAATCCTAAATCCCTAAGTCTGAGAAACAAATAAGCAAAGGTTTTGAGATGAAGATGACAGAGTTCTCCAAAATCTGCACGTCCACCCTGTAAGGCAGCAGTGGAAAGCTCCACAACAAACAGCCCTGGTTCAGACCAGCCTGCCAGGAGCAGTGGGACCTGTGTGATCTGTAGCTGGCAGAACCCAGAGAAAACTTCCATGTGTGACCCATGCAGTCAAAAGAAGCAGCCTGTGGAGTGGATGCCCAAACACACAAAGCTGGAAAGCTGAGCATATTCAGAAACTCAACTCACTTCTCTTTAAGCAAGTTCTAAAAATACTTTCCAGGTGCAAAGAAATCTGAACTGGATCACCCCAGATCCAAACAACACTTCTGGGTAAGTAAGACCTTGAAAGGTGTATTTTAGCCAAAACAGACTGAAAACTAACTTGTGCATTTCATACAAGCAGCTCATACTAAATCTCATGTTTTCATAGGCTCTTGCAGACAAATTATTTTCCATTTTGCCACTCTCACTGAACACTGGGACTCCACTTGAAGAGTTTTTTGCAGCACAAGGAAGGTTAAATGCCACATGTGTTCTTAGCATCACTGCTGACAACTGAAGGGAAAACACTACATGACTTCCTCCTATTCCAAACATACTTGATGCAAAGATGTCTTGTTTATAAAAAGCACTCATCCCACGCTCACTTTGTGCAAAGGATGACAGAACATATCAAATACTGCCACAAACATCTGCTCTTACGGGGAAAAAAGTCTGGATGAAGATTCAGAGAAAGGTTCCTTTTCCAAACTTGCTGTACAACAGATGGGTCACCTGCCTTTGTGTCTCTGTCCACCCACACACTTCACCAAGGCAAAACGTTACCTTTGGGAGCCAGGCTGTTCTTGCTGCCTGCTTTTTGTTGTTGTATTTAAAAGCTGTGCCTCATTATGAAGCTCCCATCCAACTCCTAGGCATGGTATTATGATGGCAAAGAAATCTGACACGTTTATCACCAGGCAAAGCATTACATGCACAGCTTTTCTTTCAGAGCTATTAAGAAGAAAACAAGCCCATCTGTAATTGCCAGACGGGGAGAACAACACTCAGGGAGAACAGCTGCTTTAACAAAGAGGTCTGTGTTGAAGAGGAATGATGAACCTTAACTACACTACAGCAAACAAATGCTGTCCTCGTGCACAACTTTTACCACCAGCACACCCTTTAAGGGGAGCAATCCACGAAGAGCAGCACTTGCTGACCCAGAACACAGAAACAGCCACTGCAAAGCTGCTGGGAACACTCAGCCACAAAGCAGCACCTGGAACTGAAGGTATCCTCCAGAACTGAACAGCAACTACAGCTAACTTTCAGGGTTCAGTATCAGTTAACACAAAAGCAGCACATCTATCAGCAATTCTCTCACACCCAGCCTGCTCCACCTTGGCAGACAACTCCCCACCTCACACGCCTGAACAGGAACACCTAAACACCAACAGCAAAGAACTTCTACAGACACCTCCTCAATGCCTCTTTTACCACAAGCAAGACACCACCTTTGTTTACCTTTTCAACCTATACACGATTTTAAACACTACTAACATAAGGCACCAAAACAAATCCTGTGCCCAGAGATGAGGTTCAAAGAGCCAAGAGCATATCTTACATGCACAGATCACCATTTGTTGTACCTCAGCCTACAGAAGTTATACTGAAAATCTTGGCATTGGAAGCTTGACCTGGACCAATAAAATTTGAGCTTTACAAGCAAAACACTTCATCTTAACTCCACACTTCAAAGCGTTAAACATATTAACTCTAAACCACATGTAACCCAACATAAAAGCTGAACAAGAACAGGTCAGTGCAGCAAGACAAACATTCAGAGGCTACAGAGAGAAATCATAGTACTGAAGGAACATTCAAATCACAGTAATTCCATAGCAAGTGTCAGAGGTTTCAAAAGAGTTCAAGACAAGGACATAACTTTTCCTAATTATTTTTTTCCAGAATTCCCTAGACTGCTTTGACAAGTCTGATCAGAACTTTTTAAACAGTCTTTCTCTGGAAGAGAGCACTCTGAAGACTAAAGTCAGGAATTTTAGAAATGTATATACAAGCAATTAGAGGCCCACCTGGTCTAGTGTCTTTGCTCCTTGGAAGATACAGAGCAGGCGAAAAATATATAACATTCAACTCAGATTCACCAAGCCTGTGTTCTCAGCTCAGAGCACTCCTCAATTCAGATGTTATTTGTCTACTCAGTATTTTCAGACTTTGACTGAGCAGGCGAGAAACTAAAGCTCTTCATAATGCCCAAAGAAAATGTGAAACAGTAGTTACAGTCATACTTACTAGTTCGAAACTTCTCCTTTATTGCATCCAAATCCTCCTTGAGGGCCACCTGCATCCAGACTAAGCCAACACACGCGACCACACAAGCAGCAAGAATGACAAACGCACATAAAGGGTAACAGAACCTGCAGCATCGCAGGTAGTCTCCCCTGCAGGAAACAAAGAACAGCTTGTGAATATACAGCAATGCCTACAAAAGTGTTATTTTAAATGCTGTTCAAGCAAAGTAAGGGACAGCGTTGTAACAGCACACGTTTTGGCTGGCAAGGATAACAGAGAGCATTTTCAGGACTAAATTAGGCTGTAAACTCAGGTCAGGGCTGTTACTCTCTGTTCAGTTTATCCTCACTAGGCAACATCTAGCATATTTAAAATCAGCTGTCAGGTTTCCTTGACTGAAATATCCTGCTCGGCTGACACAAACTTATGTCAGGCACATCTGCTTGATAGCTTGAAAAACACGCTTCAAGACAAGGTGTTACCATAGCCTTACGACAACTACTTCTAGAGGGTTCTGAATTGTGAAAGCCCAGGTTTCCCTGAGACATGCCTGCTTTCAGGTATGCACAGAGGCCCATCATTAATGCTGTTACTTAACTGAAAAGCTTATTTAGTGGCAAAAGCACAGCACGTCCCCGAGCAAACCACACTGCGCCAGCTCGCAGGACAGTGCCACGCTGAGCACACACACACACACACACGTGTAACTGTGTCCAGCGTCCCCAGGAGATCCCCCTCAGCACAAAACAGAAAAAAACAAAGAAAAAAGCCAGGGGATGGACTAGTGGGAGCTATCCCTGGCTGGCTGCGGGTTGGAACTAGATGATCTTTAAGGTCCCTTCCAACCCAAGCCATTCTGCGACTCGATGATACTTCTATCCGCGACCTGCGGGGTCAGACACGCTGAGTGCAGCTCCGGGTGTGCCCTGGCAGTGCCCAGCCTCACACATCCCCTTGTACCCCCAGCTACGAACGCGACCCGCGGAAGGCAGCGCAGCCCCGCCGCGGGCCCGGGGCAGGACCTGCCCGTGCAGCGCCCGGGACTCACTTTCCGCAGCGGCCCCGCGCCCCTGCGAACTCGTCCTCGTCGGAGCTGGACTCGGAGTCGGAGGCGGGCGGCTCGGTGCGCAGCAGCCGGTGCCCCGAGCCCTTCTTGGCGGGCTTCTTCCTGCGGCCGTCGGCGGCCAGGCCGATGAGGGCGTTCAGCTCCTTCCGCTTCTTCATCCTCTTATGGGGCGGCGGCGCGGCCGGCGGCTGGCTCCCGCCTGCCTCCTCCTCCTCGGCCGCCGCCGCCGCCAGCGCGCCCCGGCTCGCCAGCCTACGGCCCGGCGGCGGCTACAGGCGCTCCGCGGGGCCGCGGCTGTTGCTCCCCCGCCGGCCCCGCGGCGGCTCGCCCGGCCCCGCGGCCGCCGCCCGCCCCGCCCGCGCCATGGCCGCTCGGGCCGCGCCGCGCCCGCCTGCCAGCAAGCCGCGCTGCCACTGGCCGCCGCGGGACCGCCCCGCGCGGGCCGCCCAGCGCGGGAGGGCCGCGGGTTCGAGTCCCGCCCCCGGCGGGTGGGACGGGCGGGGAAGGGGGCGGTGAGGCGCGGGGGGACCGGCCCGATCGGTGCCGCCCGCCGGGGCTGCGCTCCGGCCCCTCGCCCACCGGGCTCGGCGGGGGCTGCTGCTCGCAGAGATAGTGGTGGCAGGGAAGCGGTGTTGCCTGGCAGCTGCTTGCCCTCTATCTGCCACCAAGCTATGCCAAATCCGTGCCAAAGCCGCCGCGGTACCCGGGCATCGCCCTGACGATGTCCTGACGCACGGCATCGCCAGCCCGGCGCCGTGCGGGATTCCGCGCTCGCTGCCGGGAGATGCTGTGCCGGGATGCGGCTCACAGTGCCGGCTGCGGGGAGGGAGACAGGGAAGGAGAGGGAGACAGCGAGCTGTCAGCCGGGATGAGGGATGGGAATGGGTGGAGATGAGGGTGTAACCTCGTGAGGCAGGAATACGTGATGGGGAGGGGGAATCCCAGGGTACGGTCTCTCCTTCTCTCTTCAGCCTGGAGTCCCGGCGCGGAGCCAGCCGGTGCCGGCGGCGGGGACTCGGGGCGGGCAGCAACTCCCAGCCGGTGCGGCGGCAAGCGAAGCGTTCCCGCGGGATGCTTCCCCTTCCCTTCCTTTCCCTTCCCTCCCAACGAGCGCCGCCGTGATTTGGCAGCCGCTCGGACTCTGGACCTGCCTCTCCGCCCCGCATTGGCTGCCGCGGCCGGTGCCGCCGGGGCGCTGCGGGACACCGGAGGCAGCGGCTGGCGGCTCTCACCGGGACGATGAAGCTCCTGTGGCTGGGCGTGGATGTCTACAGGGTGCTGCACCTGGCCGCCGTGTTCTGCCTGACCTGCGTGCTGCTGAAAGCCATCCAGCTGTTCCACCGGCGGCGGGAGCTGCTCCGGGCGCTGGCCGATTTCCCCGGGCACCCGACCCACTGGCTCTTCGGCCACGTCCAGGAGGTGGGGGAGAGCCGGGTCTGCGCTGCGGGGGCGCGGGGGAGTGCGGGGAGCAGCTTTCCCGAGGGGCGTGTGGAAATGATGCTGGTGGGACTCGTCCCCGTGGTCCGGGAGAATTGCTGGGTGGGTGAGAGGTGGGCATCCCTTTTCCCAGCTAGACCAATGTGCTTTCCCTGTCTGTGATGCTTAGCGAGAGCGTGGCTCACGCAGAGCTCCCGCAGGCTGCTGCAGACTGCACGGTGGAAAAGGGTGGTGGCCGGCTCGCAGATAAAGAGAGCGGTAACACAGTGTGGCATAGGCAGGGTTATCCCGGCATCGGTGCTGGAGGCAGCACAGCCGCGCTGCTCTGTCCCGGGGCAGGCTCCACCGTCACCTCTCTGCTCCTCTGGCAGCCAGGGCAGGGCTGTCACCTCTCTGCTCCTCTGGCAGCCAGGGCAGGGCCGCGGCAGCTCTCCCTGCGGCGCCGAGCTGATGAGATGCTGGGCAGGATGCTCCCTGCTCCTGGCATCCAAACGCACTTTCTCTGCCCTGCCAGCTTACATCGGCCTCACGGCCAGGTGAACCAGCCAATTCTGAGCCACGTTTCAGGCACAAACCACATCACAGGCATTACATCCAGCTCAGGGGCCGCGGATCTTCTTACAGGTGCATTAAGGTCATGACTAAACCCGCGTACATAGGCGAGCCTTGTTCTAGTCACTGGTAGCAGGGATGACTGTTCCACGAGGTATGAACTTGCCCAAACAGATCACCACGGGTGCCTTGGCAAACAGATTTTCACAACTCATCAGCAGCCTTGCGAAGTGTAACTGAGCTTGCCTGATGCAAAAGGCTTTTCCATACGTGTTAAATGCCGCTTAAAATCACCTTGCCCTCTGCTGGGCTCTGCTGATGTCCTGCCGTGGCCACCTCTGTGGCACATTAAATAACTGGCACCCTGAAAAATGTCTGGAAAATAAGGAGGAGAACTCACAGGGCTTGTCTCTGTGCTGTGGCAGTGCCAGTTTCACTGTGCTGGACGGGACAAGGAGTCTTTTGGCAATGTAAGCATGAAGACGGGCCAGTTCAGGGCTTTGTTACACTGCCAGTTAGACTTTAAAACTGCAATTAAATAAAGTATATTCTCCTGTTTGTTAGCTGTGACTATTTGTCCTGACGGAAATTTGATCATTTGTGTCAAATACTTGCTGTCATCATGCCTAGGTTGTTTGTGCCTCAACTTTTACCTCAGACAGTGTTTGAGAATTCCTTTTTCGGAGATTTAATAATTTGCTGATTAATGCTGCTGAATTCCCCAAAGCCTAACAGTTCGTTGAGCCAGCAAAAAAAAAAACAAAAACCTGGCAATGCTCTGGGCACGCACTGAACACAAAGTTTGCACACACCTGGAGGAGGACCTGTGAGCACAGGGAGGGCACTGCCATTTCCCATTCTGCTGATTGAACTGATTGTTTCCCAGCTTTGATCCACACCACTTTAGAATCTCGTATTTGTCATGCTCTGGGTGGATCTCCTGGGAATACATCACTTTGTTTTAAAGCATTCTCTGGTTATTATCTCTGCTTATCCGAATCACTCAGTAGAAATGACATTAAAATATCAGGAAGAGCTTGTGTAGAGCTGTTCAGTCTTGCTGCAGCAGCATGACTTAGTTAAACCCAGAAGGCCAGCCCTGAGCTGACCAAATGCTCCCCGTGGCCGGGGTTGGTGGGAAGCAGAGGAGAGCAGGGTCACTGCCCTGCTGTCCCGGGGAGGGTGTCTGTCCCTTGGCCCTTTGTCCACTTCTGCCCGGTGTGGGGAGCAGCCAGCCCGGCTCTGCCTGCACGCAGCACACCCTCGTGCTCAGATTTCAGCTCCTGTGTTTTCTCTTTCATTTGCTATCAATGCGTAGTCATTAAAAGTGCCCTTAAGCCACTTCCCAGATGCTTTTAGTGTTGGATCCATTTCAAAACTTGCATTTCAGCAGGAGATCAGGCAATTACCTTTCTTTCTTAGACCCAAGTGTGGTTTATACTTTTCAAGCCCCCAAGGGAAGAAGTAGTAATGGTCTTCCATGCAGAGCTGGGTAGCTGGAGCCCTGATTAAGGCATGAGAGCTTTCTATTCCTCTGCAGCTCACACTTTGCACTTTCTGCTTCAGGAGTGCTTGGTGCAGCAGGTTACTCACCTTGAGGATAACCTTTCCTCTCAAACAAACCCATCCCTGCCAGCAGGGATGGTTCTTCATAGTACAAGCCAAGGGTGGTGCTCCAAAACAAGGCTGGATGCAAAGGCTTCTAGGATTAGGACTTCTGCCAGTGAGACTTGCTCATCACCTCCCAGTTACTTCCATTGTGTTTTCTGTGATTCATAACAAGAGAAGCATAGGCAGCTGTATCAAAGAGACTTTACATGTTCAGGAGGTGTCACTTAGCTAAAGGCACTGTGCCAAGCTTCTGCTGGCATTTGCTGAAGAGTTGGGTGCTGGGGAGAGCTGCCTCCTTTTGCCCCAAAACATAATCCCTGAAGTTAGACAAATTGATGGTTCTATTTATTAAGTTCAAAATCTTGAACTTGAGTAAGCAAAGTTGAGCTTTCTATTACAAGTAATAACTGGTTGTAGTTCATAATTCTGCTGAATGTGGGAAACACATAGGATGTGCTGCAGGGACCCCTAAGCTTGTGAGGAAGGGGGGGCTCAGTCTTGGAGCTGAACCTGGACATGGCCCTGGCAGACAGCCCATGACTCACCAGTATCCTCTCCAAGACAAGCTGCACGTGGCTGATTATTTGATGTGGGTGATCGTTTGAGTATGAACCATGTCCTGGGTTGAGAAACACCAGCCAGACTAAAAGCTGAGATAACTCAGCACTAAAGCAACTGAGCAAATATTCACTTGATACAGTCGATAGGGTGACTTTGAGGCTGATTTCTGCACCAATATGCTGATTTAATTAACCTTCAAGCTTCAAGTAAAAAGCAGCAGCCTCTATATCAGATGTATCTTACCAAAATCCTTCCCCCTGCATATTGGCCCAGAGTAGTTTCTCTTCAAAGAAAAAAGAATCTTACATGATTTTGTCTCTGCAATTTTTTTTCCTCTGCCTGTGGTTTCCAGTTGTTCTTTGTCTATTGCCTGTACATAACAACACAGGCTGTAAAAGCAATTAAGCAGTGATTTCTTCGGAGTGAACCTGCCACTGCTGCTGATATGAAAGCTGGTGCTCATGTTGCCCCTCAGACTGCAGGTTCCAAGGACAGGAGATAAATCTTTCTAGGAGCACCAGCTCTTTATTGCCTGTAAAATTCAATCCCCAGAAATCAATGAATTCTTAATGTAACGTTATTAACCAGCACTCCCTTCTCTGTACAATCCCTTTGGACTAATTCTGTTGAATTTTCCCTGGACACTGGCCTTCTCCACCTAAATGTCTGGAGGAGGCTGTGGTTTCCACAGCTGCACTGGGGCAGACCCAGCAGTGATGCTGCTGTATTTTCTCCCAGCTGCAGGGTGCTAATTGCTCAGCCATGTGCAAGTGAGAATGTAGTTGCATGCCACAAAATGCAGATGCTGTCTGGGGCAAATCTGAGTCTTCCATGGGGTGGCCATGGAGAAAGAGCAGATAACACACATGAGGTGATAGGCACCACCACGGTGGCTAAGGATGTTGTCTAGCTTAAGGTCAAGTGATAAGGAGGAATTATTTTATAGCAGTTTTCAAAGTAGCAAACAGCTCTTCTTCCCATGCTCTGCAAACACAGAGGAAAAACACCTTGTTTGTCCTTACCTGGTTTGAGCTCAGAAAGACATTGAACTTTAAAGACAATGTATTGAGAGATTTCTTTTCCCTCAAAATCTGTGCATTCTTTCTCTTTTTTCTTCTCCTCAACTAGTTTCTCAAGGAGGAAGAGGTGCTGGACAAGGTCGAGATCTGGGCACAGAAGTACCCACATGCTCACCCTATGTGGTTTGGGAGTTTCTCAGCATTCCTGATTGTCACTGATCCCGACTATGCCAAAGTGCTGTTGAGCAGAGGAGGTGAGAGCTTATGGCTTCAGCTGCAGAGCAGCAACCCCAGTCTGCAGATTTCCCATGCCAGCCTCAAAATTTACAGAAAGGCAGGGTTTCAGTGGGAGGTTTTCTTGCACAAATCATCTAAAGGCATGAAAAGATACCCCTTCTTCATGCTGTGCCCTGGTACTTCAGGCACAGGCCTGCAGGGCTGACCTGACTCCACATCCATTGCTGGAAAATCAGACTTCCTCAAGTGCTCCTTGAAAATTTAACTACTCAGTGCCTGATCCCAGCAAGGAGATGACACCTGGGAGCTTTTTTCTAGGTTCAGAGTTCTGGCTCCTGCTGCAGAGGTCTGTCTTTAGTGCATTGAGAAGAAAAGGTGCTGAACAGTGGTGGCTGGGAGGTTAATCATTTATCAGATTGTACAGACTTTGGACTACAAATATTCTTGCTTTTTGCAGTGTGAGCATCTGCTTTTATATGTGTTTATTGCAGCTGGCAGAGATGAAGTTGTTTTGTGTTGAATTACTGGGAGTTCTGCAGGGATGCCACTGATTTTGCTTCATACCCAACCAAAAGTGAGAGGCCAGAGGGAGCTTTCAGCTGCGAACCTGGCTTCATGCTGTTGAAACATTTACCATTTTATTTTCTCTTTCTTTATGTTTTTTGTATTTTTTTTTACAGATCCCAAGGATAACATCAGCTATAAACACCTTGTCCCATGGATTGGTATGTATTCCCAGGGCTTTGCCTGGGAGGAAGGATTCTGAAGTTAGTCATAACCATGCTATAAATAAACAGCATTGTAGCTGTTCTTTGATGGAGTTATACCCAAAAGCTTTCTGAAATTATTACATTTACTGAAAAGGGTGCTAAGTACTTCTATTTCTTTTCAAGGAAGAAAAGTTCAGATGTAACATATGTACAAACAAAGTCCGTAGATAGCAAAGAGTGGTGATGGGAGAAGCTTAAATTCATTGGAGGACTGGTGAAAAATTTATCTGCTGTTCTGAACTTCTCTTTCCCAGTAGTGTTGGTGTTTCTTTTCAGAGACACCACTGTGCCATTTTGATGAACAGGGCTTTGCTCATCTCCAGGAACCCTGGGGCTGATGGCAGCATTTGGAAATACCCTCTCACAGCAGCTCAGATAGCAGATTTAATCACACTCTGTGCAGGCTGAGGATGTGTCTGCAGGCAGCTAAGAGTACCCTGCTTGTGCCCAGCAAAACATGCCTTGCCTGTGTTTCCCCAGGGAAAGGGTTGCTGATCTTACATGGGCCCAAATGGCACCAACACCGAAAACTCCTGACTCCAGGGTTTCATTATGACGTCCTGAAGCCGTACGTGGGCCTGATGGCAGAGTCTACAAATGTGATGCTGGTAGGACTCATGAAGCTCCTCTCTCTGCCCTGTTTTCTTTACCCCATCCTGTCTGGTTAGGAGGTAAATGCTGGAGCAGCGTTTTCTTTATCTGAGATAAAGGAAAATTGTTATTGTAAGGTGATTGTGAGGACACACTCTGTCCTGGTGGTCAGTCTTTCTGAGTCACCCCAAATCCCTGCCCTTGAGCTGGAAGGGATGAGCATCCCTTGGAAGGGATGAGCAGGTCAAGCCTCTCTGCAATGACAGTGTCCCTGGTACTGCCTTGGGATCTGTGGCTGAGATTTCAGGATAAATGTTACTGCCATCCCCAAACCGTGCAGGATCTCAGTCCCAACAGCAACTTCTTATAAGGTGTTTGTCTAAATAAAGAATTGAGGTAAATAAATGTTCGTAATTAATCCGCCAAAAATAAAGGTTGGAGCAGCGCTGTACTGTGACCTGAGGTTAAAGGGTGTTGTTTGCTGTCAACATACCCATGACTGGACTTCAATCCCTGCCATGCCTCATAAACAGTGAAAATGCATTGTTCTTCAATCCACTGGTGCTGGGCAGGATGGAAACCAGTAGGAATTACAGGAGAAGGGCACCAGGGTTTGTGCATGTGAACTGGATGAGTTTGGATGCTGGATCTGTTCCTTCTCCTTCACCTCCCTCACTCCAATCTCCCCAGCAGCTTCAAATGGCTGGATTCCTCCTCCTGGCCCAGGGAGCAGCCAGGAGCCAGGGGCTGGATACCCAGGAGAGCTTTTGCAAGGCTCAGAAGTGCCTGGGAGTTGGAAATTCCTTGTGCACAAGGCCAATAGTGTGAGCCCGTGCCACCAGGTGGCAATCGTTGCATGTGCTAGGACGTGCATCTGTCCCCATGAGCCAGGTTTGGTGCTGTGGAGCTCAGATGTGACCGTGCTCCTCCCTCCCCTCCCTTTCTCAGCTTTTCAGTCCACTCATTCCTTACAGCCGCGAGGGGACAGAGGATTCATCATCACTGCATGTCTGCTGGGGAATAGAGACAGGATTTATAGTTTCTTTAGTGATCCCCTATGCAAAGAGTTGAGCAAGATCTCCTGTATTACTTGCTGGCAGAACACACTGACACAGAGATTGTGTGACAGAGAAAAACCCTTGCTCCAAAGTTTGCATCTTGGGCACCAAGCTCAAATGTGCTCAGGAACACACCCAGTGACGCCCAATGCCAGCATGTGCTGCTTCTATACAGAAAAAGACACTGCATCCTAAGAAAGACTTAGATAACTCCCCATCACCCAGAAATGCACCTGTCCTGGGCTTCTCTAGGGTGCCCTTGCCTCAGGATAGGGTGTAGGAGGGCTCACCAGCACCAGGATCCAAGAATAGCAGCTGCCTGAGGCAAATCTCTTATTAACCATCCCACCTTTGGCTTCTCTTCTCTGGGATTTTGCTGGCAGCTAAGAGATCCCCTTATTTTTTCTCCATTTCTCTAGGATATATCTCTATCTGAACACTCATTTAATCAGGGGGTGATTGCAGATCATGCAGAGCTGACCCTTGTCTTCTCATTTCTGTCTCCTTTGTGCCCTAGGATAAGTGGGAAAAGCTGACAGCAGATGGGAAGCCAGTGGAGCTCTTTGAGCATGTCAGCTTGATGACTCTGGATAGCATCATGAAATGTGCCTTCAGTTGTCACAGCAACTGCCAGACCGACAGGTCAGTGCTGGCTGCCCCAAACCCTGGCAGGAAGTTTGCAGCTCAGAAGGGAAATGGGCAAATTGCTTGTCACTGTGCTCCCAAATTTACAAGCTTCCTATCCCCCTCTCTCCAGGAAAAACACCTACATCCAGGCTGTCTACGACCTCTGCCACATGGTGGAGCAGCGCCTCCGCATCTTCCCCTACCACAATGACATCATTTACTGGCTCAGCCCCCATGGATTTCAGTTCAGGAAGGCCTGCAGGATCGCTCATGACCACACAGGTATTCCCTGCTGTCATCCTCTCCCAAAACTCGGGACAGGGGCAGTCGGGTCATCTCCTTGCCTGTGCAGTGATCCTGCCCAGAGGCTCAGAGCAGAGCATCAGCTTGCAGTAGTGACCTGATCTAGGCATGAAGCAAAGGGGTCTTGCAGCTCCTGGGTCATCAAGGAGGAATTGCCCTCTGGAAATGCTCCTGTAGACTGGTGAGACAAGGGATGGGCACTGCAGGCAACACCAGTGCAAGGAATGATTTTCCATTCCAATCCAGGTGTGGTTTTAATGCACGAGGGATGTGTAACATAGGTAAGAAGTCCATGGTGATCGAAGAAGTTTGCAAAAAGGATGACAATATCCATGGCATTTGTTGCCATGCTGCTGAAAAAGCCAAAGTGCCTGTGATGCAGGAGGTCGAATGCATCATGGTCTGAGCAGTGCTCACCTCCCTGAGTGAGGTGTGCATTCAAAGGAAGGACACTTTTGCAGCTTGGCATCTCCTGACCCTGCTGAACCTTTAACCCCTTCTCCCCCAGACAAGGTGATCCAGGAGCGAAAGGAATCCCTTAAAGATGAACGGGAGTTTGAAAAGATCCAGAAGAAGAGACATTTGGACTTCTTGGACATTCTGCTGTGTGCCAAAGTGAGTGGCAAGGAGTGTATGTATGGCAGGGCACAGAGTGCAAAAGCCTTTGCAGGGGTGCCACAAACCACCAGAGACCCTCAAGCCATTTAAAAAAATTGTCCCAGTCCCTCCCAGTTGAAGATATATTTTTGGGTATACAACATGCAGAGGGATTTTGCAGTCCTAGTGGTTTTATATGGGGGGATAAAGAGATTTAAAAGTTAAGGGAAGAGGGCTCTGAATTCAGTGTAAACAGACATTGATTTTTTTAATGTGTATCCCTCAGGCATCGTCATGCCCCTTTTGCAGTAGCTGAAAGAATATAATGACCCCTACTGGGATATTTACATATTTTATATATATATGTGTGTTTTACTGTGATATATATATATATAAAATTTATATATATGGGCCACTGAGAGTGTCTCTGGACTGTTAGGATGAGAATGGAGCTGCACTGTCTGATGAGGACCTGCGTGCTGAGGTGGACACGTTCATGTTTGAGGGTCATGACACCACAGCCAGTGGCATCTCCTGGCTCCTCTACTGCCTGGCAATGCACCCTGAGCACCAGCAGCAGTGCAGGGAGGAGATCCAGGCCATCCTGGGGGACCGGGACACAATCCAGTGGTAAGGTTGCACCATTTCCTCTGCTGGTAACTCTTTCCCTATCGCTGCTGTTTCTGAGTGAGTGATGTCTCCAAGGCTCAAAAGCTGGGGTGCTAAAGGTTGCTGCATGCACAGGGACTTCACAGGATGGAGCAGATCCTTCAGCCGAGTCTGCCACCCTGGGACGGACTTTCTGGATGCCATCCCAAGTCCTGGGCCACCAGCACTGCTCCTTGTCCTCTCCTGTTTTCTTACCACAGGATATCATAGATGTGCTTTTCATTTCTCACTGTCACTTTGCACTTAAGCTTGTCCAGTGCTTGTTCAGAGGTGTCCTGGCATCCCAGCCCCCAGCAGGCTGTGGCTGGGCACGGTGGGTCCCTCTGTTGCAGGGGGATGTGCTCAGGGGCTGGATGGCTGTGGGTGAAGGGACCTGGCAGCAGTGTGGGGCTCAGCCTGCCTGTCCTGACAGGGAGGACCTGGGTAAGATGCCTTACAGCACCATGTGCATCAAGGAGAGCATGCGCCTTTACCCCCCCGTGCCCGGCGTGTCCCGGCAGCTCAGCAAGCCCATCACCTTCCCTGATGGACGCACTCTGCCAGAAGGTCTGTAAATCCCACTCCTGCTGCACAAACCCTGTTCTCAGGCACCAGCTGCATCCTGGCTGGCACAGGTGTTCAGGCAGGGCTGTGCAGATTTTGGCTTGTTTCTTTGTCGGTGAGCCCTTTTCTCCCCCTTGATTGTTTTCCAGGCAGCGTTGCTGCAGTTAGCATTTACCTCATTCACAGAAACCCTGAAGTATGGAAAGATCCTTTGGTGAGTTTTCTTTTGGTCTCCTAATAACTTTTTCCCTTTATGATGTAGCTCTTCCTGTGTCCCCTTCACCTGTTAGCAGGAGAGGAGAATTCTCTCTCTGCTATGGGGTCCTTCATAAATTAAGGTGTGTCACATTTCTCAAGATACCAATCAGTATTGTGCTCTTTAAATAATCGCTTTTTATTGCTGCATATCCTTCATTTCCAGGTGTTTGACCCTTTGCGTTTTTCCCCGGAGAATGTCTCTGGCAGGCACTCTCATGCCTTTCTGCCTTTTTCTGCTGGAACGAGGTAAAGGGGATTGAACACTGAAGGAGTAGTGGGCAGAGACCACCACCTGCAGTCCTGGCCCTGCAGAATTACATGGTCCAATAGTTAAATGAGGATATAAGCATTTGTGCAACAGAGGGGTTCTGACACCAGCAGGCAAAATGGGAAGGCAGCACTGCAAGCTTCTTCTGGGGACAGGGAACTGGGTGCCAAAGTGTGGAACATCCTGTTGGCATCCTGCAGGGAGCCTGCAGCATTCGGAGCTCACCTGCTCTCCTCTCCTTGATGCAGAGAGTGCACCCCACCCTTCTGCCCTTTGATTCCCCCTTCACCCCTCCTCCCAATCCTTCCCTTCGCCCTGTGCTGACTCCTTCAAGGCAAACACCTTGCAGACCCTCCCTGCTTGGAGACCCACCAGCTCACCCCTGCTGCCCTGTCCTTTGTCTTCCCCATCTCCCTCCTTCTCCGTGCCCACTGGGACCTCCCAAGGTTCCTCTCAATTCCTCCTGCTCAGCCCGGGTTTCTCTGCCCGGAGCCCTGCCTGGCCCCCTGAGCTGCCCGGGGGGAGGATGTGTGCTGGTGTGGGAGGGCTGGCGTGGGCTGTGCAGTGCCCAGTGCCGGGATGGAGCCGGCTGAGCTGCCCTGTTCCTGGCAGGAATTGCATCGGGCAGCAGTTTGCCATGATGGAGATGAAGGTGGCGCTGGCGCTGACCCTGCCACGCTTCCAGCTCCTGCCCGACCCCGCCGCGCCGCCCCTCAAGATAACCCGGATCATCCTTCGCTCCAAGAATGGCATCCAGCTGTATTTAAAGAAAATCCGCTGATGCTGGGGAACAGCCTGCCTTCACCAGAGGGAGGCACCAAGCAGATGGCGGGACAATGTTTCTCTGGGGCAGAAGTGCGGGGCAGGATTTGGGGATGAGGGTTCCTGATTTCAGGGCTTTGTCCACCAGCTGAAAACCCTTTTCAGGCTGGGCCAGGCGGCTGGGATGGCACTGCACAGACCCATCTGCTCCAGGGCACTGATCTGAGAGCAGCCAGGCACTGCCACGCTGTCTGTCCCCTTGCACTGCCATAAGGGCTGGCCTGGCCCGGTCTGGGAACTTCTGCAGGTCCCACCAGCTTCCTTCTTACCAAATCCTGCCTTCACACTCATGCCCTGGCCAAATCCACGGCCCTGCTCCGTCATCAGCACCTTCCTCAGTGCCTAGAGGTCAGCCCTCCTCTCCTGCAGTGGGGACAGCCTGTGACTGACCTCTGTCTCACTTCTCACACTCAGTGGGTCTCTGTTTTGTTGAAAGCACTGATTCCAGTTTGGGCTCTGAAATCATGCCCAAACTGCAAAATAGTCTGTAATTTTTGTCTTAATAAACCAATAATTTTTCCTGCAACAGCAGCTGTGTTGTTTGTATTGCTGGTGCTTGCCTGCTTCATCACAAATGCAATGTGAAATCCTTTTGAAAATGGAAGATGGAGAGGAAGCCTGTGAGCAGCAAGACACCACCCTGGACAGGCCAGGAAACTGCCCGTGGGTCTCCAGCCAACACAGCATCTCCTGCCATGGGCAATTCTCTAACAGAGGTCCAATAATCAATCATCAATCAAAGTTCTGATAGAAAGTGTGTCTGGGGGGAGGGGTCCCTCTTTTTTTAGTATTATTTCATATTCTCAAGCTGATAAAATTATGAGAGTTGGTAGACTGGAGGACACTAGTGAGCTGTCCTCTGCCTCTGCAGGAATCCTTATTGGGACAGAATATCACACATCAAAGGGTGAAATCCCAAAAGCTGCTGTTGCAGTTATCATCACAGTGATGTCAGCTGCAGCTCCAGGATTGTGAGAAGGCTGCTGTGCAGTGAGACAGCAGCTGACTTCATCCAGCCTTCACCTGCAGAGTCTGGTTTGCAGGGATGTGCTGGGACAGCCCAAGAGAAAATCCACTTGCTCCAGCTGCCTGTCCCCTCTTCAGACACGAGGTGCAGCTCTCGAGCTGGAATCAGAATTACGCAATGGAGAGAGACAGAGTATGCTTATCAAAATGTCAGAAGTTATGGAACTATGAAGCACCACAAGCTCTTTGGAGGGCCATGTCATGATACAATATTATCTTGGTAGACTGAAAAACTGCTGCAGTGAATGGGATGCGAGTCCATGAGCACAAAAGCAGGCACAGGCAATGCACAAAACCAAGAAAAAAATTTACTGACAGGCAGCAGTCTCTCCAGTGGATGTTCTGTACACAGAGAGACAGAAAAGGTAATATAAATCAATAATATCCTGCTGTTGCAATCACAGAAAACATCATACTTGGATACATAAACACAAATATTTCTCAAAAATTTTTCACTTGTGTCTCTTTCAGCAGATGAAATGACACCGTGTCCTTCAACCCTGTTTGGAGATTTAAGTATAAAAGCAACTGCATCTACTCCAAGCTTACTTACTCTAAAGTGCAAAATGAGAAAATTTTTTAATCAAAATAACTGAAGTTACCAGAAGTAAATTACATACATCTCTGTATTGGATGCAATTTTCTTATAAAGACAAGATTTGAAAAAAAATACCATCTAAAGAGGAGTGGATGAACCTTGGCATTCCAATGTGAAAGATTAAAGCACAAGCATCTAATGAGCAAGAGCAAAGGCTGGAATCATGGTGTACCCACTGAAAGAGAGTAGATTAAAGGGGATCACATTAGGGGAACTTGACATAACGGTCCTCAAGTAAATAAATGGCAGCTGCTAAATTACATTTGGGTAGATATAGATTACACAACATCAAGCACTCTCTAAGATTTCTGAAACCCTGGTACAGGAATTTGAGGAATCTGCAGAGGATTTAAAAGTGGGTGACTGGTTTTACTGAATACGCCAGAAGCCCAGAGGAGGTAATGGATGTGGTAGAAGGCTGGAGAAGGTTTGGTTTGGTTTTAGTGAGTGGACTGAATTGGGGCTACAGGAAAAGCTGCACTGCTGCTGTCCCAACTGGACCATCCAACACATGAATTTTCCTGGCCCTGGGATGGAAAAGAGTGACTGCTCCTGTCTTCATCCTGTTCAATCATTGTCTCCCTTGTGACTTTTGGATTCACTAAAAAGCTGCCTCTTCATATCTGGAGAGGAAAAGGGAAAACACTCTGCAGCATTCTGACTGTCCTCTCAGAGTTGTGCTTGCGGCTTCTTCACATGAGAAGGGAGCAGAGCCTGGTTTCCCCTGCAGCCACCGAAACCCAACATAAAATCCGCTCATAAATCTCTCCTTGGTGCTGTCACCCTCCAAGGCCATGAACTGGAGATACTCTGCTAAATAACAGCACACGTGGCAGCCCAGCTCACAATTTCCCTGAGCCACACGGGCCAGCACTGCATGCCAGGCCAGCCCTCCAGGCCAGGCTAGCCAGCTCCCATCCCACATCCTACATCCCACATCCCATATCCTGCATCCTGCATCATCCCACAGCTTGCATCTTGCAGATCTCACATCCTGCATCACCTCATGTCCTGCATCAGAGCTCTTCCATGCTTGCCCTGCTTCTGAACTGCAGAGCAAGGCTGAGGCTGCACCAGGGCTTCTGGAGCTGCTGTTCCCCAGTGCCAGAGCGAGCCAGGTCTCTCCAGAATGTGATTCCTCAGAGCAATCCCCCGCATTTATCTTTCCTCCTAGCCATTAGAGACATGGTGATAATAAAAAGATAATGATAATAAAAAGACCAGGTCACATGGGGTGTATTGGTCACTGCAATAAAGCCAGTCAAGGACCAGCTGCACAGAGCTTACCTCCTTCTTTAATCCTTCTGTTGCCCGGAACGCAAAATCAACAACACGGAGGCAGAGGTCTTCAGTGAAAAGTTGCTCCCCACCAAAAAAGGGGCCAGCCTGTTTATTTCTTTTCCTTTTATAATTTTGTGAGTCTGGTAGCAGATTGGCTTCTGGGGTTACTACCCCTTCACCCCACTGGCCAGACCAGCTGTCAACCAGCATTATTTTCAGGCTGGAAATATGTAAGCAAAGGACAGTGAACAAAAACAAGAAAGGTTGTTTATGTTCCAAAGTGTGAGAAAGTGAAAAACTGACCCTTAATATTGAACAGTAACTAAAGAACTGACCCCATCTTATAAGCAAGTAGAAGGCTTTAAAAAAATCTCAGAAAAACCAGGGCAACATCCTTCCCTACCTTCTGCAGAAAGGGTCATTGCAAAGATGATGGGTTGACCTTGGACTGCGTGGTTCACATCCTCAGATAACAATTTTAACCAGAGCTCATGGGAGCAGCTGTACGAGGTGCAACAAGGGTAAGTCTTTGTTTCAGTCAAAAACCTCCCGGATTTTTCTCATTGCGGCTGGGTTTTTCGACGGCAGCAGGGCAAAGATGCCACCTACTCCTGCAGTTATTCCTTTCCCCGCAGAGTGTCACCGGCGCTGTGCAGGCACATCCCGGTCATGTGAAGGCTGGCTGTCCATCTCGGTTCGGCGGTGGCACTTTCTGGGATGCTGCCAGGCATGTGGGAAGCAGCAGCACCAGCAGGGAGAGCAGCTGGCTCGCAGTACCGGGAATGCAGTCCCTGCACAGGACCCACCCCGCTCTCCAGGCAAATCCACTCAGATGGCACCAGCAATTTCCAACTAAACTCCCCAGGGATTTTACACTGGAAGCAGCCTGTAAATTAAATAAGTATTGCAACATGTTTGTAAGACAGCTGTATTAAATGCTTCCAGATATACATTCATCCTCGAGACATGTGTGGTCAGATGGGATCCAGGCAGCTTGCATTACACTGCAGCACTTGCTGGGTTCTTGCCATGATTTTCTCATCTATCATGTGTTTGGAAGCTTGAAATGTTATTATTTTTTTTGGCATTACTGCTACATTTCATCTGTCATCACTAAGTGCTGCAGGAACACACAGGGACAGATGGGCCTGGACTCCTCTTCCTCTGTGAATAAACACAGGCACAACCAGGGAAAGCAGCTGCTGCAAGGTCACGCTCTGGGGCAAAGTACCCATTTACCACCTAAATTTCACCTGCTCAGTAAAACACTTTTTCTGCAATGAATTCCAGCAGTGTGAGTAAAATCAGTGAGGAAGATTTCTCTTTCTTCTGCTTAGGTGTCTAAAGTGAGTGGAGAAATTCCCAAGACCTAGAAAGCAAATTCTACAGCTTGCTGTATCCATGGCTGTAGTGTGGGATGGAAATTCTTCAGTGTAGGTGGGTTGTTTAATGATAGCCTGAACTGTCATGCCCCCACTGATGGGAACTGATGTGGCCATCACCTGGGCATCCACAGCATTGAGCCAATCCTCCAGAGGCTCTCTGCAAATGTTTGACAACTTTCCAAGAGTCCTTCAACACCCAGCTGCAGTTTCAGCAGTCTCAAATGCCCAGAAGGTCAAGCCAAGCTTCTGTTCCGCCTGCCAGCCTCCCCAGGATGCTGTGGCTCTCAGAGGCCTTGTACCTGCCTTTTCCATGCTGAGATCTTCTTCTGGAGTCCTCCAGCACCAGGTTGTAGATTTTCCTGGTGCTAACAGATTGTTCTGGCCTTGTCCCAGGTGCTTACAATGACCAAACCAATCCTGTCTCTTTTCACTTTTCTCCACTTGCATCTCTGCAGCGACTCCACTTTGCCTTTTGGACTTCCATTGTTTCTTCCCCTGCCAAACCCTCTGAGTTTTCTTCCCCAGGCTGTGAGTGTCCATGGCTTTTCTTGCTGTGAAACCTTTGAAATATATGAGAAAAGTTTTTCTCTCCCTTCCACCAGTGAAATATAGACTGCAGAGGCTGGAGGCTGGATTAAGCACCCAGTTTTGCCATCACCCAGGGTCAGATTCTTGCTCCCAATCCAACGTAAATTGGGTTTAGCCACTCTGTCCTCTATGCTCCCTCCATATCACCTCAACACTTGACATCTCACTTGACCTTCAAGACAACCCATATCCCTTGGCTTCAACCTCAACAGTGTTACTGGTTATTTTATAACACTAACAAAGACAGCTTGGTAAAAATTGACCCTGTTCATGGTCAAACCCATTCTCCAAGGACTTTGTTACCACTGAGAATTTCTGTGTTGTTATGGAAATCTCATCTATGGCTGCACCAGAAACTCCATCCATTGGCCTGGCCCCTGCACCTTTGGGTTTGGGGGTATTTATGGGTTATTTTGTAGGGGATTGCTGAAAGGTGCCAGCCAAGTCCAGACTGATCAGTCTGGTGATGATGTAGGCACCACAGGACCTTCCAAACAGCTCCATTGTCACTGAAAAAAGGCTCAGCCATCAGACCTCCCTCTTTTCCTTGTGCAGACCTTGTGAGAGACCCAACTACACATCATAATACTTATGAATGTTCTGCAGGTCTTCATGTGGGAGTTTGTCACATCAAACTGGGTCCCTTATGCTCTGGCTACAGCCAAAACCCTCCCTAAGAAATGCCTAACCTGATTACAGGCTTCTGCCTCCTAAAGATCAATCTTTAACTGTCCCCTGAACTTTGACACAGATCCAGCTGGCTCAATATAAAAAGGTACACTAATTTTCATGAAGATGGCCAAGTGTGTGAAAAGGTAACGCTGCTCAGTGTCGTGCCTTCCAGGGATGTTCTCCATGGCAATGACAATGAACATCAGATAAACAGTGGGCTTTTTTCAACAAAAGGACTCTACAAGAAGAAAATGTGGGTTGTGGCATATTTTAGGCTAAAAACTAAAGGGAAGGGCCCAAACATCAGAAGTCCTCTGTCTCGGAGATGTCTAACATTGAAGAGAAGCACTCACAAAGTTCAGCAGCCCTTACAGTGCAGCCTATCAGACTGTCAGTCTCCACATCTGATAACCCATTTGATCCTCATAACAGCCCAAGACACAAATGGGACATGGTTTCAGCCCATCTGGGGATCCTGCTTTTCACAATATGCATGGAAGTCACCCACACCTGTCAGACTTCCAGCCTCAGTTCTCCACCAACTCCACGTTGCCATTCCAGGTTTCTGGGCTTATGGGATGTGAACCCAGTAAGCAGCAGGATCTGCACAGGGATTGCAAGGAGGGCCTCACCTGGGCCCCAACCAAGCACTGCATTAGAGAGGTCAGTGCAGAGATGCAGAGCCTTTTTGGAGAAGGTGAGATGCCATGTGGACAGAGGAAGGAGGGCTCACCAGAGCTGTAGAGCGAACATGGCCTTGCCATCACACCTCCCCATCATGTGCTGCGGAGGAGAGGTCCCTGCTACTCCCTTCACTGCTCTGCAGCTTTTCCTCTCCTTGTCTCATCTACTGACCATGGTAATTCCTCTGGGCAACAGTTTTGCCTCCTGGCTTGTCTGTGGAAGGAGCCCTTGGGGAGCAGGGCCACGTCCCTTGTGTGCTGCTGGAGTTGTGTCCCTTCCCTCGATTGCAGCCCAGCAGAGCTGGGTGATGCTGCAGTCACCCAGAGCACCCAGTCACCCACACTGGAGGTGCCTGAACCCATGCAGCCCTCACTGAGAAAAGCTGGCCTGTGCGTCCCTCACCTCTTGTGGGCAGATGAATGGCTTCTGTTCCTGAACTCCCTGAGGACAGCACGGAGCTCAGCTAGAGCCCCAGCCTGCCTGTGTCTCACCTCCTCCCTCCTCTGGCTTCATCCACCTGGGCATGGAGGAAAGTGGATGTGTGTGACAGCGCTGCTGGGACTTCAGAGAATGCAGGAAATAATCGGAGGCTGTTTGTTCCCCAGGTTGCAGAGACAGCCTGCAGAAAGCAGGTCAAAGGGTAAGGCTGGCTGCTGGCTGAGCTGACTCAGTGTTTGCCATGATATTCCAGCAGCTATAAATTGCTGTCAGCCCCACTTCACCAGGCTCAGCCCCCGCAGAGGAGGGAGAGGATTTTTACCTGCACTGAGCTCCCCACCTGGCTGAGGCTAAGAGGAGCAGGCAAGAAACAAGCAGGAGAAGGCAGTGTCCCAGAGCAGCATGGCATCTCTGCTGCACAGCATAGCCAGACCTTCTGCTGTCGTCCTGCAGCTCTCTGTGCTGCTTGGTATAATCTTTGTGCTGCTGAAGGTGCTCCAGTTCTACCGGGAGAGGAGGAAACTCATCAAAGCTCTGGAGGCATTCCCTGGCCCCCCCAAACACTGGCTCTATGGCCACAATCACCTGGTAAGGAGTGGGCTGGGCTCAGCCAGGGTGGGTTTGTCCCAGCTGTGCAAGGTGTCAGTCAGGATGAGAAGGACTGGATGGGATGTGCGTGTGCCCTGCTCCTGTCTCTTCCTACAGGAGAGGACCTCTGCTAGAGAGTGCCAAGGCTTCTGCAGGGCAGGAGGAAAGGGTGCTGGATGTGTGGTGTGCATTATTTGGCAAAAAAAGTCAGGCTCTTTCCAGGCATGTCCTTAAACAAAGAGTTATGGGACTTCCATAAGCTATTTAAATAGAAGCTATTTAAATAAAATGTCTCTCTGCTCCATGAAACCCCCTACCAATAGGAGTGTCTTACCCTATACCACTGAAGAAGACATGGCCACAAAAGCAGTGTGTTTTAGTGCAGCCATTTTCATCATTCCATAGTGAAGAGGTTTTGCTTTCACTGCTCACCTTGCACTGCTGAAATTGGAGAGCAGAGGTGTGACAGCCTTGGTCCTCCTGGCCCATCCACCAGGCATCCTGGCATTGCCCGTGCCAGCTGCAGCTCCCAGGTGCAACATGGAGCTGCTCCAAGCCCAGGCCATCCTGAAGGGTCTGAGCTGCCACCAGCTCAGCAAGGGACTCTTCATGGAGCTGCAGGGATTTGGTGGCTCAGGCAGCTTTACCTCTTGTGCACAGTCCCTTTGCAATGCTGATCCTCTCCTCCACCTGCAACACAAAAGCCCCTGTGTGCCAAGTCCTCCCACTCTTCCTTCATTTCCCAAGAGAGAATGTCTTGCATGTTTTTCCCATGAGACTGCAAGTTTAACCTCTGCTCTACCTGGCATGTCCTTCTTTTTCTGCCTTTACTAATCCCTGATTAACTCTCATTGCAGATATATTCTGAAAAACTGTTACACCAGCTAGTGTCATGGGGAGAAGAATATCCCTATGCCTTTCCCAGATGGTTTGGACCAGTCCTGCCTATTCTAATCATCCACCATCCTGAATATGCCAAAAGCATACTTGGCCGAACGGGTGAGTCTCTACCTCCGGTTTTGAGAAGACTTGACATTTCCCTACCAAGAAAATACTGGAGTTATCCCCTCTGCCAGCTTCCTTCATAGCTATTGGCAATTCTTCTTCTGCTCCTCTTCACAAACTCCCAGGCTGTCCCAAGTTTCATGGAGCAGTTTGCATTCCTGTGCAAAACAGAGACCAGGTGCCTGTTCCTTCCAGTTTCCTGTCAGTTCCCACTGTGAGGGTCATCTGTCTTATTGTCTTCTATGGCTTGTACCACCACAATATTTGTGCTTCCCAGTAAACCCAGTAAAAAGTGTGAGCAATGGTCATGGCAGTTACTCTCAGAAGGCATCTTTAATCTTCTCCTCTGCTCCCTCTGTGGAGCATGAGTGGTACATACATGTCCATCCCCAGTAACTCCCATCCATTGTTCTCAGTTTTGAAATTTGCCATGGCTTTTTCTTTTTGTAGATGATCACTTTTAAACTCTACCTCTGGTGGTACAGTATTTTAAATAACGAAATGAGATTAATTCTATCATGTGATTTAGAGGGCGAAATCTAATGCGAGTTTAGCCTGATTTTTCTCTTTTGTTGTGTTGAATTCGTTAGTGATATATTTCTGCTATCTGTTCCATTTTACAGATCCCAAGGCTAGTGTACCCTACAAATTCCTACTTCCCTGGATTGGTGAGTCAGGAGCAATAATGAGGCAGTCAGAGCTGTGATCAGAGCCTGCAGGAACTGATTGTGCCTTTGCTGTTTGTGCTTCAGGGAAGGGGCTGCTGGTCCTGGAAGGAAGCAAATGGTTCCAGCACAGGAAGATGCTCACCCCAGCCTTTCATTATGATGTGCTGAAATCTTACGTGACCCTGATGTCAGACTCAGTCAAAGTGATGCTGGTAAGAATCCCCACTCCTGCCACTTTTACCTTTCAACTGTAAAACAGTGAAAATAAAAAATGAGTGAGGGAAAGAGATGGCACACAGAGAGTTTCTACTTTCACTGAATTTTTGGAGTAGTTTTGAAGTTCTGAAATTGCTCCCCTCACCTTCCTTTGGCCATTCCACTTATTCTTGCTCTTTGTTTGCCAATAAAATCAACCACTGCAAGAATATCCTTTCATACCTTGATGATTATCCTTTCATACCTGGGAAAAGAGATGCTCAGAAGAGTTAGATTAGGTTCACGGAATAAATCATGAACTAGGGCCTCTGCTTCCTGAAAAGAAAGCAATTAGCAGTGTGAATCTGGGTAGAGGGACAGGAAAATATGACCCGACCACAGATGGTGGTCTGTCTCTCCTTACCCCTGGCTCTCCCTCTCTAGGATAAATGGGACAAGAGGATCACAGAGAGGAAGTCAGTGGAGCTCTTTCAAGATGTCAGCTTGATGACACTAGACAGCATCATGAAATGTGCCTTCAGTTTTAATTCCAACTGTCAGACTCAGAGGTCAGTGCCTGAATTTCCAAATCCTGGGACAGCAAGTGCTGCTGTTTCATCACTCATTTTGCTAACACCAGCTTTTGACCTCTGCCTCCTTACAGCAACTCCCACTATTACATTAGAGCTGTTTTTGACCTGAGCTACCTCCTGAGCAATAGAATCCAGACTTTTTCCTTCAAGGATGTCTTCTACCATTTCACTCGCAAAGGCCGTGAGTTTCAGGATGCCTGCCAGCTGGCCCATACCCACACAGGTATTCCTCCCTTTTCTCCCCAGTCCTGTCTCCCAGCTGAACCTCTCTCCTCCTTGCCCCTGGAGCGCTCAGAGTGTGGTTACAGCGTGGACTGGCCAGAGGGGTACACATTAAACAGAGTCCAAGCTGATGACTGAGTGGTCAAGCACATGAGGGTACTCTGGAGAGGCAGGATTCACCAAACTGATCTCTGTCCTCTGCAGATAAGGTAATACAAGAAAGAAAGATGATGCTCTCCAATGAGAAGGAACTTGAAAAGATCCAGAAGAAGAGGCACCTGGATTTTCTGGACATTCTTCTTTGTAGCAAGGTGAGTGTTTGAAATGATCCTACCAAATGCCAACAAACAGAACTGTGTGGCACTGAGGGTGCATCAGCACATGAAGGGAAACACAAGAGACACCAAATCATCCAAGTCCTGTGGGTATAAAAATAAAATACC
Source organism: Prinia subflava (assembly GCF_021018805.1). Lineage (NCBI taxonomy): Eukaryota > Metazoa > Chordata > Aves > Passeriformes > Cisticolidae > Prinia > Prinia subflava. Next base: position 8,383,823 of record NC_086256.1, on the reverse strand, counting down.
TGTGTGCTTAGGAATGGCATGCTCTCCTCTTTCTTAGGATGCAAATGGAGTTGGCCTGTCCGATGAGGACCTGCGTGCTGAGGTGGACACCTTCATGTTTGAGGGTCACGACACCACAGCCAGTGGCATCTCCTGGCTCTTCTACTGCATGTCACTGCACCCCGAGCACCAGCAGCGGTGCAGGGAGGAGATCCAGGCCATCCTGGGGGACCGGGACACCATTGAGTGGTGAGTTAGCACTTCTTATTCCTTTATCTTGAACTCTTTTAATTTACCCTTGAAGGCCTTTGACGTAGTGCCTGCCAACATTCTTCTCCCTAAATTGGAGAGATAAGGATTTGGTCGGGGGATGTTCAGTGGCTGAGGAATTGTTTGGAAGGTGGCGTCCAGTGGGCTGTGGTCAATTGTCCAGATCTGTGACAAATGGTTTCCTCAGGGGTCAGTACTGGGACAGATCAATAACATCTCTCTCTATGGCATAGAGAAAGGGGTTGAATGCATCCTCAGCAAGTTTGCTTTCAGGGAAGACCTTGGGAAGATGACCTACACCACGATGTGCATCAAAGAGAGCCTACGCCTCTTCCCACCAGTTCCCAGTGTGTCCCGACAGCTCTCCAAACCCGTCACATTTCCTGATGGACGCAGCTTGCCAGCAGGTCTGTTGGGTTTGTTCATGCTTCATGCTGCTGTCTGTGACAAGTGTGGCTTCCTGGCTCTGTGTGGAGGGGCTGGAGGGTCTTCCAGACTCCCTTGTCTCTCCTGCAACTGTACAGAGCTACCACAGCTTGCTGCCACAGTGAGCCTGGAAAGGGTGGCCAGACAGAGTCCAAGGACATGCTCCAGGGCTCAGAGGGGGCTTTTGGGAAAGTGATACACTGATAGAAAAAAAAAGAGACCCAGCTCAGAGGTCTTGATTTTTGGTGTATGAGGTTTTCAGGAGATCTCCGCCAGACCTCCTGCAACAGCTCCTGCAGAGCCCAGGGGGGGAAAGTAACCCAAAAACACCTCTCCTATATTTTCACTCTGAGCTGTCATGAGCTTTTTCTCACTTTTCTTTTACAGGCTGCCAGGTTGGACTGAACATATTTGCTATTCACAGGAACCGGGATGTCTGGGAGGACCCTGAGGTATTTCACCTTGATAACAAGAAAGGGAAGATGGTCTCTGAACCCACCTGAACCCACACATCCACTCCCCTTGAAGAAGGCAGCCTGTGCTTCCCTCCTATAGTTTTTTTTGCCCCTTGTCATTCCAACAGTCCACATCTAAATGCAAAATTCAGTCGAATTACCAAATACCCCAAAGGCTTTGAACATGACAAAGGGCTGGGAAAGGGAGTTCAACAGCCTCCCTTTGTGCATGGTGACACAGAGATGCTCTGACTGCTTTCAGCTCCCCTGCACACACCTAGAATGGTATGAGAAGTGCCAAGCCCCACAAGAGAGTGTTTGATTTGAAGATGATATTTTAGAGGCTTCAAAAAATAACTGGGAAGTTTGAAGAAGGGTGCATAGCTGCCTCTCTCCAGTGGCTGTCTGGAGAGCAAGGATCAGGCATCTCTGGAATGGAGGGATCAAGGCTTGATCCTTGCTGCCATGGATGAGAAAACACCTGCAGGCATCTTGGGTGGGTGACTTGGGTATCTCCAAGGGGAAGATCCACTCAGTGGCTTTGTTGAGAGAAGACTGTCGTCTGCAGCTCCCCCAAGAAGAGCAGAGTCACATCCAGCCCTAACCTGGGGACCAGAGAAGAACCTTTTGCTGCTCAGATCAGACCAAACACTGACCAAATGTTTATGCTCCCACAGGTTTATGATCCCCTGAGGTTTTCTCCAGAGAACTCATCACAGAGGCACTCCCATGCTTTCCTGCCTTTTTCTGCTGGATCCAGGTGGGAGATCCTTCATCCCTCTCCCTCCTATCAGGCTGTCTTGCATAAGACCTAGCTCAGAGCTGCTAAGGCTAATCCTCCCTGTCTCCACAAGCCAAGCTGGCTGGGCCAACCCAAGCAGGCTTTCCCTGACAGGATCTCCTGTGACAGGATCCCCTGTAACAGGATTTCCATGCTCCGTCAGCTCTGTGGTCACTGCAGGATTTCACACATTTTTCTGGTGGCTTTGTGGAGATGTTCACATTTCCTGTTGCCTGCATTGGGAACACCACTCCCTTGTTTAGGGGTGAATCCCAGTGCACCTCACAGCCAAAGGGGCCAAGTCTCCATGGTCCCCATGCTGTATCAATAGACAGATGTAGGGTTCTGAGGTCTAGTAGCTTGCAAGAGGATCACCCCATAGAGCCAGAAATAACCTTTTGGAGGTGTCTGGGCTTTTAGATGGACGCTGGCTGCACTTCCCAGTGAAGTAAGCCCCTATTCTCTCAATCTCATTATCTTTTTTCAATGTTTAATAAATAAACAGCAGTAACCCACCACAGAGCTGGGTGCATCAGGGGCTTACTAGATAAGCTGTGGTGTCACCCTCACAGCAGCTGGAGGTCCCCCAGCTCACAGATGGGGTGAGTCCAGCTCAGGGGGTAGCTGGGGACAAAGGCAGCCACTGGAGCATTTGTCACCCTGTCCCCAGGAACTGCATCGGGCAGCAGTTTGCCATGAATGAGATGAAGGTGGCTCTGGCCTTGACCCTGCTGCGCTTCCAGCTCTACCCAGACCCATCCAGGCTTCCCATAATGATACCACAGATCGTCCTCAGGTCCACAAATGGGATACACCTGAATTTGAAGAAGATTTTCTGATCTCACAGAGTACCATGGCAGGGGGGCAAGAGCTCTCCCAAGGGACACCCTCCACCCAGAGGTTTAAGAAGGCATCACCAAACAGACTCAGAGTGGCCACATTGGACCTTTCCCATATTAACCCCTGTCCCAAGGTTTTCCAGAGGGGCTCGCTGAGGCCACAAACACCAAAGCCAGCAGGTCCAGTTCTCCTCCTTGCAGGGGGAGCAGCACTGCTAAGGGGGTGTTCCACAGTGTGGCTGTGGCTCATCCTTCACCCCCCAGGCATCCTCCATGTCCTGCCCATCTCCTCATCTCCAACCTACCCTCATAGGCTCCCTGACAGGACTCCTGTCACCTGCCTGTGGATATGTCCCATTGCCAGTTCCCCGTTTGGGCATGGCAGTGAACCCCCCCAGCATGGTTTGCAGGGAAGCCTGAGGCACAGTCCCTGCCCTGCCTCCAGCCTGGGTGTGCAGGGCCAGGAGGGCTCCTCACTGCATCCCCACACACCGCCCTCCCAACCATTCCTGTTCTGGGGCTGGCACTGTGCCCACCATTATGGAGATGAATGCCTGTGGTTCCTTTCTGCCCCAGCTTTGAACTTCCTTCAGCTGAGAGGGCTCAGGAGCCAGCACAGAAAATGCCACTAGCTAACCTGAGGAAGCACGTGGCACACTGGAAACAGCATTGTTCTCCCTCTGAAGTGAGAATAAAGCCTTGTGGCGATGATCTCCAAGCATGTCTTATGCTCCCTTTGCATTTGGGGGACCAGAAGGGCACAAGAGGAGTCCCAGCAGGCCAGAGGCAAGGCTGCACCCAAGGGTGCAGCACTGTCAGTGTTTTCTCAAACCACAAGCACTGTTGCCATGCACCCTGTTGAGCCTGTTTCCACACATCCCACACCCATCAGGGTAAATTCAGGCACAAAGGCCTGTGCAGCTTTCACCCACAGCACTGGCATCACCAGAATCCCTGCAGGCACCAACATATTTAAACCATATCTGTCTGTCTGGGCAGCTGTCTGCTGATGGCCAGATCAGGAGAGTTAAACCCGAGCATCTCCCCATCTGACTGAACTCCTGCTCCCCTTCTGTGCTGCCTGCTGCATCCTCAGTTTGAGAAACAAAATTCTCCTCAAGCTGGATCCCTTTGTTTTGGCTATCTGGGTACCAAAAGGGACAGGGATGCTGAGATTAACCAGCAAGGTGCAGCTTGTGTTTACTTTGCAAGGCAGCTGGAGACCAAGTTCCCTCTTCTCCCAATCCTCCCCTTCTCACCTGCAGAAGGAGACTGATGCAGGCTGTGCAGATGCCAGTGCCACCACCCTGGCACTGCTGGTGCTCATGTCTGAAAAATCAGACTCCTGCTGTCCTCCTCCCCAGCTCCAGCACAGCGAGGCCTTCAGAGGGCAGTGATTTAAAAACACCTTTTTGTCACTGAGAAATCCCACTCGTCAGGCATTTCAGCCACCCATTTGAGAAAAGGCAAACCACCTTGAAGCTCTGCTCATCTGCTCTCCAGCAGGTGGTCCAAGAAATGAGCTTCAGATGTACTTGGCCACAATGACCCAGCCCAGTCTCCTTGGTAGTGGGCTTCAAAAGAAACCCTGTGGGACTTAAGGGTGTCACTACAGCATCTTCTCTTTGGGAATGGGGGTGGGTAGGACCCCCAGCTGCTGCCCACCCCATGGCCTGTACAGTGCCCTGTGTTTTGGGGCCATCACCCTGTTCACTGCCATGACCAGAGCTGCCCATTTGGTTTCCAAGAGTCCTTCTGATTGCTGGATTATTATGAATGGCCAAACCCCAACCCCTTCCAGCAGAGACTTTCTCCAGTGAAACTGCTCTTGGTAATCTGCTTGGGAAAGAGGAGAATCTGCTGCCATTTTTGGTGCAAAAAATGGATTGTTATACCATGCAGCTATGACAGTAATTGAGGTAAGCAGAGCCAAACCATTTAAAATCTCTTCTGTTAAGAATCACGCTTAAACCAGGTTTGCATTTTGAAGGGCCAAAGCTTTTGAGGGAAGATCTCTCAGCATCAATGCACTATGAGGCCCTAATGCAGCAGCAACCAGGAGAAAATTCTCCCAGTTTTCAGCTTAGCCGGGTCAAACCGAGCAGCACAAACATCACCCCACCTTCAAACGGTGGCAGTTTCTGGACAGCAGCTTGTACGAGATAACCTCCTCTGCCAAGCCACCACCAGCCGGGCAGGAGGGCAGCAGAGGAGCTGTGCGAGGAGCTGGCGGCAGCAGTGACACAGATCTAATCGCCCCCTCCTTTGGCCCGAGTATGTCCCTGGCAGGCAGTGACATTTCTGCGCTGTCTCAGCTCGCTCCTCCATCACCATGGCTACACAGCCGCCAATCCACGGGCGAGTCCTTCCCGAGCACCCGCAAACCCTCCGGGAGATGCTACGAGAGCCAGCCCCTTTGGCAGGGAGACACCTCGGGGACCCCGGGACAATCCGTAGCACCAAAAATTCCCTTTTTTCTTCTTTCCCTTCTCCTTTTTATTTTCTCTTTTTTCTTTCTTTATTTTTTTTTTTCTCTTTTTGAAGCACAAACAATGGAGCTAAAAGGTTGGGTATCAGGCCGATAATCATGAATGACGTGTCGTTATTACACACCACACATTCATTATCTCCCACTCCAGCCATGTCACAGGCGGCTGGAGGAGGGCAGATAACGGGGTGCCTTCATGCAGATGGCTTATTATCAGGATGTTCCAGGAGGGGCTTTAAGACAGTTAGTGATGCTGTTTGCCAGTTAAAGATTAGAGACCCCAGAGAATAATTAACAATCCCAAAACCCGGGTTTTCTGCTGGATTCTTCAGCTTTCTCCCCCCTCCCCCATCCTCTTTAATCTATTCACTCTAGCAGGTGTAATAAAGTGATAAGGACAGGCTCCGGGGATGTTTGTTTGGCTACTACGGGTGTATAAACCAACAATGGATGGCATTTTACTTCTGGCTTTCAGTGGCTTGAATCGAGACCAAAAACTTTGCAGCCCCCTTGCCCACACACAGCCATCCCTCCGTGCCCTGCTCCTGGGTTCCACCTGGGTGGCTGGGCTTCTTCCCCACCCAAAGGACCACAAGGCTGGGACAGGCTCCCTTTTTTCCCCTGGAGATCCCAATCACACTTCTGGGGTGTCAAGGTGCCCAGTGCCAGGATCCAAACCCCAGGCTGCATTGCCCAGGTGCAGGAATAGAGCTGGTTTACAGCAGTTTACCTGAATACAGCCAGTCTGTGATTAAACTACCCTGGGATAATTTATATCGTAGGTGTCTACCTGCCCAAAATGCTCCAGTTACAGCTGGAACAGAAACACCTCAAACCTTCACAGCTAAAGAGCCTCAGGAGAGACTGGGGAAGCATCAGAGTAAAAGTGGCTTTCAACAAGGTATCTCATTATCTGGGCTTCCAAGAGATGGATTGCACCCTCCTAGGTCCCCAAAAAAACTTGTGATCCACCTTGTAACAAAGAGATGCAAAAACCCCCACCCTGAATATCTCCTGCCCCAAAGGAGCCTATCCTGTCTGCAGCAGAACACAACCCTGGACATCTTCCTGGAGCCCAAGGCTTCAGAGACAAAGGCTTTAGAGGATGGAGGTAGGAGGGAGCACTCCTGGTGTCCTTACCCCTCACAGGTGGGCATGGGGAGGTTTGTGGAGGGCCCCTTCATCCCCTGTGCTGCCTGAAGAGAGGTGTTGGGGAGGATTCAGCCCTCAGGCAAGCTGGCTTAGGGCCCTTCAGAGAGGTGGCTGAGGCTGTGGGAGGTGCCCCTCACCTGGGGCTCTCAGCCCTGCCTCTGGAGGACATTCCCCAGCTCATGGGGGAGCTGTGGAAGAGCACTGACATGCCAGAAGTTGTCTTCCCAATCACGCTCATCCTGCCAGGGAGGGATGAGACAGCATTGTGCTTTAAAGAGCATCCCGACCCTATCAGCAAGAGATGAGATATCCTAATTATGGCAGTACAGGCGAGGATCTGGGCTGTATCAGCCAGTACAGAAAGGTAAACAAGAAATATAACAATGGACCCTTAACACTCATTAGCTGTGTCAGATAATACCTCACTTTTCTCCCTTTGGGGCTTAAAATCTAATTAAGATTTTCCAACAATAAATTTCATTTATGCTCGCTCCCTTTTGTTCTTTTTAGGATCACACCGAGAAGCATCCGCAAGCGACTGCACAGCTCGTGGGAGGGCAGCTTCAGTCAGCCTCGGCTTGAGCTTCCCAGACAAGGGAAACTGAGGCAGGACAGCACCCTGGACAGTGCAGAGGTGAGATCCTGCCAGGACACAGCACTGGCTCCTGCATAAGGTGAGAAGTGAACTCCAATGGGGCACTGGTTGTGATAAGCCCAGCAGTAAAGCCTTGTCCTTCTCAGATTTACAGCCACAGCAGGGATCTGTGGGGAAAGGGACACTGAGAGGCACTGAGCCCTCAGCACACGTCCACTCCAAACCCCACCCAGGCACTGCGGGGTGAGCAGCTCGGGCACCTGTCACACATTCACTGTGTACACAGGGCAGGGAATAAACTCCTGCTGTTACTCATTATGAGGATGACATCCTTAACTTCTTTTGCAACTGAGAGGTAAAAAATTAATGGGCTCCCTTCCTCTTGTCACACCCCCAGCCCGAGTGCTGACATGGCACAGGTAATGACTAATCCTCAAACCCTGCTGAGTGCAGCAGTACCACTGAACCTTGAGGAGCTCGGTTTTTTCCAAACCCACCTGATGTTTGGCACGTGTGAGAGGCAAGTCAGGAGAGCAGCATCCATCAGGGGAATGAGTGGGGTGATCCAGCCTGGGGCTGGCTCAGCCTCCAGATACCCAAGGGAGGGTGGTAGATGGAAACAGCTCTGATGTGATGCTGGGGATGCAGCATCCTGCCTCCACATCTGAGGGCTTGACTCTTCTAACACTTCTGCCTGTTTTCTTCTACTCCCATGCCATTTCTCAATGGGAGCTGTGATTTCTCAATGCCAGGTCTTTGAGGGTGTTTTTGAAATACTCTCCTACCTCAGGCTCTAGGGGAAATGCCTTTCAAGGTGGGTCTGTTACTGGAAGACACTTGGCTGAATTTTTGTGTCTCCACTTGCTAGGGACATCAGCAGTTTCAGCTGTGGGAAGTGCACAGCAGAGCCCTAGAAACATTTTGCTCCCCCCAAAACCAGGGGCGGCCAAAAATGCCCCTCCTATAAATCTCCTACCCCAGTGCTGCTCCAGCTGGGCTGCCCTTGGTTGCAGAGTCCCTCAATCCTTTCCTCACTGGGCAGGAAGAGGAAATTCCTCCTTCATGCTGCTGGAGTAACTCATGTTCCAGGAATGGGCTAAAGCACACAGGTTTCTCGTTTCAATCTACAAATGCCACAGCTTAGAAATGCCCATTGTTCCCATGGTGGCCCTGGCACTGTCCCCCCCCCCAGCAGAACACAGACCCTGGTTAATGACCAGCCTGGCAGGAGCAGGTTGCACTATGGCCAGCTGCCCCAGGACACTGCCCAGAGCAGCCCCAGGGCTCTTCCTGGCAGCACTGCTAAATGACTGCTATTCCCAGCCTCCAGCCCTGCACAAGGCTCCAGCTGGCTGTAGGGCTGCGCATCGTGGGCAGTGGGATTCAGGGAATGCTGCCTTCCACCCATTAAGCAGCACTGAAGTGCTGGATTGTTTCTGTGGCTCAGTATCCCCACCTGGCAGATGGAGAGGAATGATGCTCTCACCTCCCTTTGAGGCTCTGGGGCAGTCCAAGTGCTGAGCATTCCCTGATGTCCTTCATTCTCCCAACTGCCTGAAGGCTGGGAAAGCTGTGAGATGCCAGAAGGTCCTTTGGCTGATTAGCAGAATGACCCTCTTTGCTGTCATAGGCAACAATTCTCTTTATTGCTCACCGGGAATATATGTACAGAGGGGGAGGTTTGTTCTGACATTAAAATGCATGGTGGAGGTGATAAAAAGGAGGGTGAACTGGGGAGAAAAGAGCAGGTTTTCCATCAGCAGCTCCCTGGAGGGCAGCTGGGAGCGTGAGGATGCCCCAGGCACCAGTGGGATCCCCTCTGTGTCTTGAACAGGTCAAGGCCCTCCTGGGACTTGGGACAACAGCCTCGCCAACCAGGTGGGGTGACCACCAGGCAGGAGAGGTGGCACCCCCAGACCTCTCCTCGGGACCTGTGCCATGTGGACACCAACCCCAGAGGGACAAGAGCATGTCCCACGGGTGGGAAAGGAAAAGATCAGGAGGTGGTGGTGCTGTGGAGAGGCCGGGGCCCCGTCACTCTGGGGGTGCCAGTGCAGAGGGTCTCTGTGGAAATGCCCATCACGATAGCGGGAAGCGAACGGAGAGGAGGAGGAGGGCAGGTGGGTGCTGCTACATGGCCGTGGTGATCACCTTTTCCTCGGGCTCCACGGGGTTCTCGTAGGCGTGCTGGTTCTCTTTGGACCTGCAGCAAGAGGGACAAGAGCAGAGCTGAGCTCAGTCCCAGCAACACCAACATCCCCAAAGCCACCACCGGTGTCCTCACCTCACTGTGCACTGAGTGAGGGATGAGATGGGGACCACAGGAGGGGTCACCCTGAAGAGATCAGAGCCAAGGTGTGTTGGGGATTGCTCTAATTTTTAGTGAGGGCTATTTTCACTGTCAGCATCTACGTGGTGACCTGTGGTCACTTTTGGTGGTTTCCTCTGTTGGAAAGCTGTGATGTAGCATAGGAAAAATGTGGCATGGCAGGTTGTGAGGTAGTGGATGGATTGTGGGACTCAGCTGCAGAGATAGGGGATACTCCCTCACTGCCTTGTGCTTAGCCCCTGGAAAGATTAAAAGCCCAAAAAATAGGTGAATGGGATGTGTAAGATCCTGAGGGGGTGAGACCACAGCTCTGCATGTCCCCAGGGGAACAGAACAGAGCCTGGGAGCCACGGGGAAGAAGTCTGAGCAGGCCGTTCACCTGAAGTCAGCTGCAGCTGATACATATCTCCCTTCGTGGCCATTGGATATGACAGCATCTGGCTTGTCCTCCACACTCACCACGTTCTCGGCATTTTCCCTGGAGGGAGAGAAGAGAGGAGCTGGGACAGAGCAACAAAGGAGCCGTGCTGGGGAGCAGCTTCTTACTGGTGATGGCACTACAGAGACAATAAGGGACTGGATGTGATTCTGTCCTTGGACACCCTGCCCAGCCTCCTTCCCAGCAGGACAAGGGCAAGGAGAAACACCCTCACTGCAGGTTTGCAGAGGCTGTGCCAAGTGCCAACCCCTCTCTCTGCAGCTGTGACGCCCAGCATGGTGCTGGCAGGACTCATTGTCAATACGTGGGATTGTTTTCTCCTGCTAACTGGTTTTTCCAGTCTCCTTCTATGTAATCTGTTGCAAAATAGTCCCCTGTGGATCCCATGGACACCGGGAGAGCAGTCAAGGCCCTGCTCAGCCCTGGGGCAGGAGGGCTGTCCTTGTGCACGTCCATGTGAGCAAAGCCGAGCTGCTCTCTCTCAAAAGCGAGTCTGGATCCTTGAGCAGGGATGGGGTGTTCAACCTCAGCCAGACTCCAAAAGCTCAGCTCTGGAGCCTGAGCAGCGCCAGGGAATTTAGCTGCAGAGGATGGGTGCAGGTCCACCCTGCATGCACACTCCTGCCTCCTCCAGCTCTTGCCCAAGGGCAATTTCAGAGGCTTCTCCAAGGAACAGCCTGGCATAAACAGGCAGTGGCTCAGGCTGATAGCTGCTGTCACAGTGATAGCACAGAGCTGGCAGGGCTCCAGGCTGCCGAGCCTCGCTCCTGCTCTTCTGAAGAAAGGCCAGATTAATTAAAACAAGGCACCATCCCTCCTCAAACCCTCCTCAGCATCCTCTGCCTCCAGGCTGGGAAAAGGCAGTCAGGCATGGGCAGCAGTGGGAATCACCGTCCCTGCCTGCCACTCCATGGCTGGAGGTTCCTTCAGTTTGAGGACAAAGGTTCCTTTTTGGGAAACAAAGATTATGGTGGCAAATCACACCATATAAATATATATACACACATTGTATTATGCACCAGCCTAGAATACATCCCAAATGGACCTGCTTAAAATGCCTCTGGGGCTAAAGCTGACCTGCTGAGCATCAGGGTATATTCCAGCTCCCCACCTCCTCAGCCTGGAGAGGCTTCAGGAATGTGCAGGTACAAAAGAATCCAGCCTGAAGCAACCCCACCAGTGGAGAGGAACTGGGAAATAGATGTAGGGTGCTTCTGGTATTCATCCCCTGTTGCCTTTGGGCTCAGGTTCAAGATCAGGTTGCTGCAACTTAGCCAGCTGGCCTTGCTCAGCTGAACAGGAGCAGCAGCCTGTGACTCTGCTTGGCCAGCATCAGGCAAGAGGTAACCCATCCCACAGAGACTTTTTCAGACTAATAGAGACACCACATTTCCCTGTGACACGTGCTCCAGGTGGAGAGTACTGCCACTGCTTGGCTACTTCCTTTTTCTCCCAGCTCCTCTCAGTGTGTTCTCACAACTTGGCCCGGTCTGCTTTGCAAAAAAAAAAAAAAAAAAAAAAAAAAAAAAAAAAAAAAAAAAGCTGGTGCAGACTTATTATCCCATGGATATAAGGCACATGGGAACTGCACCCCCAAAAGCCACAGAAAACCAGGCTGGGCCAGCCCCTGGGCACATGCTGTGGCTTTGCCATTCCCAGCACAGTGCTTCCTCATGGCAGCATTCGTGTGGTGCAAGCTCACACCTGGCAATCAGTAACAGGGATCAGACACCAGGACAGGGACAAAAGGACAGGGAAATGAGGACATGGAGTCCTTGCTCTCCCAGCCCATCTCCCAGCACAGCCAGCGCAGTGTTCCCAGCCCTGGGACATGCACAGAGGCTGCTGGAAGTGACACGTGCCAAGGCAGCTAAGCCCAACCCAGAGCAGCCCCCACACTTACACTTTGTCCTTACACCAGAACCTGTTGACCACGAAGGCGATGGCCACCAGGACTAGAAACACAACCACTGCGATGACCCCCTGTGACCACGGCTGCAGGCTGCCCCGGGCTGCAGGGAGAGAACAGGACACCTGTTAGCAATTCATCCTCAGCTTTATTTGCCAAGCTTCTCCCATCCAGCTTCAGCAAGGTCCACATGAGAGCTTGATCTGCAAATCTGAGCAGGACACGTTGTCAATTCAGGCAGGCTTACCCGGGTGATAGCAATGAAATAAAGTACAATTATCAGCATTTTCACTGGTGTTTGCATGTGGAGTGTGGTGCCTTGCAGCTTTGGGGGCCCATATACAGTGACATACACATACAAATACATAAATATGCACCTTGGGGCACTGGGGACTCTGTGATGGGGCAAAAATGCCTGGGAGACATGGAGGAAGGGAGAATGTTTGCCAAAGGAAGGAAGGCAGAGGGGTTTCAGCAAATTGCTTATTTTCCATCCCCAGATGCCACAGACATCATTCCCAGGATATTTTCCAAATACTCACTGGTAAAATAAGGGCTCAGTAATGGGGTGAGTGTAAAATTTGGGTGTCATTCTCACAGCAAAAAGCTGTCATTGTGGATCTTGGTAAAATGCACCATTCAACAAGTTTCCAGAGCAGCAAACAATTTATGACAGAAATGGAAGGCTGATGCAACCAGAGGAATAACCTCAACACAAAGGACAGGCGGGGCTGCTGGAGGGCCTGAGCAGTATTGGGGTGGAGGGTAGAGGCACTGGGAGCTGACTGGGATAGCCCCATTCCTCCCAGGGATGGAATGGACTGACAAGTTTGTTTTTCTCTATCTAGACCTAAGCAGGAATCCAGCCACAGGTGGGAAGGCTGTGAGACACATTCCTGGATGTGGGTAGGATGCAAGAAGAGGAAACCTTGTCCCAGCCCTTGCTGGGGTGGCTGCTCCTTGTCTCCCACTGGATTTTGGACAACAGAGTATTCAGACAGTCAAACCCATCCTAAATGCTGCCACATCAGCACTAAAGGACACCTTGTCCATACAGCCACATCCCTTTGAGATTTAATTGCTATTTACTCAGACCCAGCTTTTCCTCACCTCACCTGCTGATCAGAACACCGACCCTTGCACACAGCGTGGTCCCTCTGCCCGGGCAGGGGGAGGGTGACACCTGCCAGCCCCAGCCAGGGACACCTGAGCTGCCCCAGGACGAGCAGTGACACCTCAGCCTTCCTCAGGAACTTTACTCTGAGCACTCCCTCTGTCTCACAGGAGACAAACCTCTGCTATAAACAGAAAACAATCTTTATTAGCAGTAGGAAGAGTAGGCTGTGTGCTCCACAGGTGCCAGATCCTGACCCACAGCCAGCTTCACACTGGCTCTGCTGCCAACAGCTCTCCTCTCCTCCCTTTGATTTTGGGGAGGGGGATTGTCCTTTGGTAAGACCCCCAGCTCCTGGAGTTTTTACTGCAAGAGATTTTTATTTAAAAAATAATAAATAAAACAACAGCAAAACCTCAACCCCCAAAACAGAGCTCTTTTTTTCCTCTTGGAAGTGAAATTAGCCTGGTCAGCTGGCCCAGCAGCAGTGCCAGTCTCAAAAGCAGTGGCACTCCCAGGCAAGGGGCTGTGAGAACAGCCCTGAGCAGCACCTCTCAGCCCCCTCTCCCCACATTTGTCGTGTTTCTGCAAGGTCCCAGGGCAGAAACTCAAGCAGGAGGAATTCAGATGGAAATTCCCCCTTGTATCAGCGTGTTTTGACTAAAATACCATTGCATCAGCAGGGTGCTGCTGGTGGTGGCAGCTAGGGGTGGTGACAGTGGGGAAGGGAAGGGGTTGGTCCCCTCCTGCCCCGCTGCCCACCATCCCTGTGAGTGCAGCCCCAAACATACCTATTCCCTCCTGGATGAATTTTGGCTCTCTTTGCATCCTCCCTCACTCTGCCCTTGGCTGTTGGCCACATTTATCTGTTAGTTGTAGTTTATTTTTCCTGCCAGACCCAGGGTTTCCTGCCTAAGCCTGGGGGGTGGTCAGGTCCAGCCCTTGGTGAGGTTTCTGCTGGGGTTAAGGGAGTTCAACCAGGGAATGAAGTCAGCAAAGGCTCAAACTGCCAAATTTGTGTCTCGTGATCCTCCAGCAAAGGAGGGGGAAGAAAAGTGGTAGCAAATCTCCTTGGAGCAACCGTGCTCAGGAGGACCTGGATGTTTTTGCAGGTGAAATCTCACTCCTGTGGCTGTTTCCACCAGATTCCAGAGCATCCAAAGCCAAAAGGGAAAACACCAAACCAAAATCAAGGGGTTCTGGCTTTGAGAGACCATGAAGGGCCTGGCTGCAAGGGGAGATAAGGATGGGAAGGGAACGGCAGATGCCTCTGCATTGGGCTGAAATACCCACGGGGAAACATGCACGGGCATAAGAAAAGAGCAATGGAGAGCAGAATTGACAGGATCTCTTCAGGGAGTGGCTGTTTAGGTGCCAGCCCATGGGGCACACCTTGCTGCCCTGCCAGGAGTGGTGGCTGAGAGGATGAGTCTCCCCTGTGGAAACAGGGCTGTGTTCCTGGAATGATGCTTCACCAGGGTGCCCCGCCTGGGTCAGCCTGGCCCTCAGGCTCTGCCACCTCCTCTCGGTGTTGCCCCATGATAAGGATGGGGTTTTCCCTCACAAACAAGGTCTCTGAAGCCAAACCAGGCAATGTGGAACCTGCAGCCCTGGCAGATGTGTCTCCACACATCTGCAGCTGCAAACCAGAACAAGGGAAGTGCCGGTGCCAAAATAAGCCTGTGCACTTGTTGCAATTCCATTTCCATACTCAATAGCTAATTTGAAGACACAGGCCTGCTTTTTAACACCTTTTCCCTGAGTATTTGGAAAGCTTTGGCTGGCCTGTCTTTTCCACTCTCTAAGGAAGTTGTGCCAGGCTCTGAATCCTCATTAAAGGATTTCTGGTTGTTTGTTTTTTTTTTTCTTTCTGAGCAACAGCAAAACTTTTAACCCTGCTGACAATGGACACCCCAGACTGTTAAATCCTCAGCAAGTTGGTAAACAAACACAGGAAGAGCGGTCAGGGCTGGGGCATCGGGAGGAGAAAGGGGGAGGGAATTTTCCGGGACTTTGGCAGCACCAGAGGAGTTTTAATTGCTCCTCATTATTTCTAGCACTAGAGAAACCCTTCAGTGAATTTTCTAAAAACAACACCCTAGCATAGGAAGTTTCTCTGTTAAGTCTTTCAGAAGAGAAGAGGAGGTCAATTTGCTGAGGAAAATATTTGCTCCCTCTCCTCAGCAATGATCAAAATTACAGATTAACAAGAGGATCTGAGAGCTCAGGGAGCAACCCAGAACAACACTTGCTCAAGGATAAGAGCAAGAAGAAAGAAAGAAAGAAAAAAAAAAAAAAGCCTTAAGAAAACAGATTACTCATCTCGGTGCACAGTCCCGCCAGAGGTAAATCACAGCAGTTTATCTCTGTGCAAGCAGCTCAGACAAACCTCAGGTGGCAGTTCAGCAAAACAGGTAGAAAGTCTCCATGTCCCGGCCCCGGCAAACCCTCCCAGCCCACCGGACACCGAGCCATCCTGCTGCGAACCCCGAGCAGAAGCTCGGCCAGGAGCAGGGATGTCTTTTCCCATCCCAAGAAACTCTCCCACACCTGCCCCTCGTCCCGCACCAGCGGCTCCCCGCTGCCCGGGGCTCGGTGCCCCATCCCGTTCCCGTTTCCCCGGGCTGCCCGGGCTCTCCCCTCCTGTTGGAGCCTTACCTTGCTGGCAGAAGGCAGCCGGGAGCTGCAGCAGCAGCAGCAGCAGCAGGCGGCGGGCGGGCATGGCGGGGCTGCGGGGCAGGAGAGCCGGGCGCTGCTCGGGCACGGCGCCCTCCGGCAGGAGCGAGCGCCTGGTCAATGATCAAACCCCGCGGGCTCCCACTGCCTCTCGAACCCTGCCGAGGAAGGAGGCGCCTCTCCGCCTTCTCCCGAGGAAGCCGGAGGGGAATTTGGGGCACGGTGACTTGAACCTGACTGTCCCCTTGGGTAGGGCGTGGAGGGGAACTCAGGCACAAAATATTTGCATTGGCCCAGGAGGAAGAAACGAGACCCAGATGGGTAAAACTCTTCTCCAGGGGAGCGTGGTGTCTCCCGTGTCCCCCGTGTCCCCCAGGTCCCCTCTTCACAGGGGCAATCCAGCAATGTCCCAGCTCTGACATTCCTTCCCACCCTGCTGGACCCTCACTCACTCCCTCGCTTTTTCTTTTCACAAATGTCACTAATAGCCCAGCAAAACACGTTTGTGACTTTGAAACATCCAATTAATAGGCCAGACTCCATGCTGGATACTGCCTCTTACCTTCCACACCTTGTTTAATGGTGGCACTATTAAACAGAGCAAACCCAGCCTTCATTTTATTGAGCTGTCAGGGTCCAAAATTTCCAAAATTTGTCTCCAAAATTTCGTCAATACCAGAAGAGGTAGAAACAGCCAAAGAGGTGCAGCAGGCTGCAAGGCTCACCCTTCACAAAAGCTGCACTGATGCTGCAGGACAGAGAACTTTGCAGGTCCCGAATTAAGCAGTTTTCCAGCCCATATCAGGTTTGGATGACTGGCAAACAAAACCCACACGAAGAATAAAAGATATTTGTCTTCATAGCTGGGAAACTTCAGCTGGGAAGCTGTCCCTGAAGGAAATTATGAAACTGTGAGCCTGGGGTTTCACTGTCACTCTTCTTGTGATGTCTCACAGCATCTTTGTAACCCCTCAGCAGTATCTGAGCCCCCAGCCTCTGGGTCTGGTGATTTCCCTTCCAGGGACTCTGCCTGGGTGCTCTGAGAAGCAAATAACACTTTATCCCCATGGGACCCGTGTTCAGGAATGTGCAGCCCCCTCAGGAATGCACACCCACCAAGGGAGGACTGCCCTCCTTCATCTCAACTCTTTACACTGTATTTACAATAATATCATTTATCCTGAAGACAAGCCAGATCTGACTTGGAGCTGTACAAGATCGAATCCCAGTTCCCAACTCTTTCCCAGGTTCCTTTCCATGGCCAGGTCCCCAGCTGCAGTGTGGGATAACCCCCTGCCAAACCCTGCTCATTTTTGCTTGTGAAATCTGTGGGGCAGGGACTTTCCTACTGCACCCAGCAAGGAAGTGTCACAACAGGGGCCCATAATTAGGCCCTGTAAAACATTCTAATCATATTACAGAGGAAAAGGAACGGCTTGGGAATAAGCAAAAACAAGGGTGAACTTTGGGTTCCCCAAGACCTGCTTCCACATTATCTGGGAAAGCATGCAGGGCTTGCCAGCTTTGCTGCCTGCCTGTTGCTCTTCTCTTTGCAAAAGCCCAGCAAAAGCAGCCTGGGTATTTGGAGCAGAAGGCTTTATCAGCACATCAGAAGTGCTAGAGAAGCCGGTCCTGCTGCTGCCCCTGGGAAATTCAAGGTCTGGGACATTCTGCTGTTGCTGTCCACTCCCCTGTCACGCCTGGGGCTGGGTCCTGAGGTTCCTTCTCCACCACTCCGGGTTGTGTTATCACCCCAGGGCTCTGCACAGCATAGCTGCAGGGACTTGGGCTGATTTCCCAAAGACAGGGAGGTCTCAGGGATCCACCCACACACTTTGGTGTGTTGGGGTGATAGGACGTGGCAGAGCAGGCCCTGGGATGAAGGCAGGGCTCTGTGCCTTTCAGACAGTGCTGTCAGCCCCATCCGGAGGAGCAAATCATATTTTACCAATGGCACGTTCCCACATTGATATGAAATTTAAGACAATTCAATGATTTAATCGTTTTGGGCTCACTGATGAGGCCAGGGAATCAAAAAGTTCTTATCTCAAAGCTCCCCTGGGTTCCAAAGCAAGGTTAGTCCCCCAGCTATTGGGAAGGTGTGTGCCTTTGTGACAAAACTCCCTGGCACCTCCTTGGTTGCATGTCCCTGGGTCTGGCCTGGGGGAATGAGAAGCTGCAAGTCACTGTAGCAGCCTCCCTGCAGGGGCAAAGTCTGAAACTTCAACAAATTATTTGCCAGCCAGGTTTTCCTTTTGTCGTCCTGGCTGTGGCCTCAGACCTGCAACAACAAATAACTGTGAGTTTCTGCTGCAGGGGGCTGGAAATTTTGCTGTCTCTCTCACAGAAGCCTCCAGCTTCACCCAGCCATGGTGAGACAAAGCCCTACAGGGGCATTTGAGAGCTGAGGGAAACCGAGGCATGAAAGGACAGATCACCCTGGCAGCATTTGGCCAAAGCCAAGTGGAGCCAGAGCCAGCTCAATGCTCTTTCAAGGACCCATGTGAGCAGTTGGCTGAATAACAGACTTTACACAAAGCAGGGATTGGAATTTCAGGCTTTACCCTCAGATACTCCAAAAATTGATTATTATTTCCCCTAAAAAATACATAACTTTTAGGAAAAATCAGTATTTGCTCAAAGCAACATTCCTGGATGATACATCTCAAAGCACTGATGCCAGTTCCTCTTTGAAAAACATCGTGGGACTCTGTGTTTTAATGGAAATAGTTTTGTTTCTTCTTCACCTCCTTCACTTCCTTCCTTCCTCCCTCCTTCCTTCCCTCTTTCATCCTCTCCATTTCCTCCCTGTCTCCCAGACAGAGCCATAAAAATAAAAAAAATGCATATGAGAGCAAACCTGAACATTTCCTGAAGAAGAGATTGTATTTTTCATAGAAAAGTAATTATAAATTTATTACATTTCAATACCTGCTATGAAACATTAAAAAATACATACACACAAAACAAAACAAAAAAACAAACAAAAAACCAAAAACCAACAAACCAACCAACCAACCAAACAAACAAAAAAAAACACAAAAAACCACCAAAACCCCACAAATCAAATTTACAATTTCTTGTTTCTTTTGACATCTGCCATCCAAAACAAACATTCTTTCCATATGCCAGAGTTCTCTCATTTCCCGTTGACACTTCTCTTTCAAATCCTGCCTGCTCTGGATGCTGCCAGGAGAGAACCAGGAGCCACAACACTGTGAAAAGGGCATTTTCTTGGTTCAGTGTGCCAACGTGGGTTGGCACAGGCAGCAGAAAAAAGGCAGCAGAAAAAAGCAGCTCCTGCTCTGGGTTTTCATCCATCACAGCTCTGCACCCCACTTCTCCTCTTTAAAAATGCCTTTAAACTGCCATATATTTTTTTTATTTATTTGTTGTCAAAAACCCAAGTGTCAACAGTTTGGCAAAAGGCATCCATGGCCTTCATGTGCCCTTAAGGTCTGCTCAGCAGCACCAGTGTGGCCTGTGAGTATTTCATGGGACGTTCTGGGTGAGATTTTCTGCACCAGTTGATTTTGGGATGGGTCTCTGGGCAGCATTCATGCCCTCCACTCTCTGTGCTGGGGGCTGATGCTGCTGCTACGTCTGAGGGCAGCTCTGGGGTCTCTCCCCTGTCCATTGTCCCCTCAGAGCTCCGTGCTCCTCTGTCCCTGAGGTCAGGAGCTGCCAGGGCTCTCACAGCACGTCCACATCAGCCTCAGGCCCTTCTCAGCCTTGGAAAATTAGGCTGAGAAAACACCTACGTGCTCTGCCCTGCCTTGCTCTGGGCTGGGAGGAATCAAACTAAAAATCCCTGAAACAAGAAGAAACCCCACCTGCCTCTGCTTTTCCTTATTGTTGGGGGATAAGCCTGCATCTGTGATTCCCCCTGGCTTTTCCATCTGCTGAGAGGGAATACTGCACCCCTAATCACCCCTGAGTGTGGGGGGAAAGCGCTGCTGCCTTGCTGGAGTGGCAGATAGGAAGGTTTCCAATGTGTGAGTCTCAGAAAGGGAGGAAGGAGCTGACTTTGCTCTGGATATTCCCTCCTGCCCAGAGATATCGAATGGAATGAATAATTTGCTATCCGATCATCTCTAATCTTCATCCCATAAAATCAGCAGCAAGCTGGGAGGGTTTTTGAAGCCTCCAGCTGCATTTGCTGATAAGACGTGAGGCAGGAGAGATTGGAAGCCCATAAAAATGATAATCTCAGGCTTCAGTGTAACTTGGTGGAAGGGCTTTCTCCTGTCCTTTCATTAAGGATGGATTTCATGATCTTCCTTAAATAACAACAAGCCTTCTCACGAGGAATCTCCCACCCGAAAAACGATTGCATCGTCATTAGTAAATACCAGACCAGAAGCCACGAAAAAATAGATGGAGCACAGCTGAGCTCAAGGCTAAGGCCAAGGGATGGGAGGAAAAGAGGGAATTGGAAGTCATTTCTGAGCACAGAGAGAATCTTTAGGCACTGGGGCTCTGCCTAGGAGAGTCAGGCTCTGGCACCGTGTCAAGCTGCTGGGCACAAGCCCGACCATGTGCCTGGATGTGGAGCAAAGCCTCCTCCTCCTCCTCATCTTTCACCTCAATGGCATGAAGAAAAATATCATGTCCCATTTCAGTGGGATTGGATACAGCATCCTCTACACCAGCCCCCAAATCAGTGAATCTGGAGAGGAGTGAAAGGTAAAAAACGAACTCACCAACCATTTACATGGGAATCTCAACTATGATGGACAAAAGGAGGAGAAGGGAAAGGTGGCAGTTTTGGTGAGGGTGGAAAGTTTCAGGAAATAATTACCTCAGATTCCAGAGAATTAGGAAAAATGTAGGAGAAATAGGAGAAAATTAAAAGTGTAAACTATAATCAGATGTTAAATTGCTTTTCTTCAGCTAATTGAAA
Source organism: Prinia subflava (assembly GCF_021018805.1). Classification (NCBI taxonomy): domain Eukaryota; kingdom Metazoa; phylum Chordata; class Aves; order Passeriformes; family Cisticolidae; genus Prinia; species Prinia subflava. The sequence goes on along the minus strand of NC_086256.1, from coordinate 8,363,468 downwards.
TAATGTTTTCTCTGCTACCCACCACTCTACCCCTTTCAGATGCTAATCCCTATCAAACATGGACTTACAATTACAAATTCATAGGCATTTTTCCCAGGAGCAGAAATTGCTTTGCCCTGTAACCTCTAAGATGAGGTCTTAATAGGAATTCACGAGCAGTCTCTGGTAAAGCTTCATTAGCCGGAGAGAATAGACAAGGGCAAGTTGCAGTGCTCCCTAACCACTCTAGGGAAAAATTAATTTAAATTACTTTGTAAAGTAACAAGGCCAGATAATGTGTTTCCTTCTTGGATTATTGTTTTCCAACACCCTAATATGCGGGCAGATTAGGTTACTTTGTCTTGATGGTGGTCCATGGTAAATTGTAATTTATGGAGGGCAGAAGCCTTTGGAAACACTGACCCCTTGGGCCAGAGCTGGATGGAGTTTGGGCAAGGACGTGGCTGGATCTCACCAGGCTTTTGCTCGAAGGATGTTGGGAGGTTTCCCAACATCCTTCAGCACAACTTCAACACAGTCTAGAAGTGAATCTCAGCTATTAAAGGTGGCACTCCAGCACTTCCCTGGTTGAAAACTGGTCCAAGAGCCCTGCAGCTTTGGGGCAGCTTTAGATTTGTTTCCTGGAGGTGATATCCTAAGCTATGCTGAGTTCTGTGTTTCCAGGGGCTGGACCAGCATGGAAAACCTCTTCCAGAAATCCCTCAGCAAAGCTGCTGCATGGATCTGATTCCCAACTAACTAAAACCTAAAATGCACTAAAATATGCTGAAAATCAAGCCTGCAGTCCCAGGAGGGGGTGGCTGTGATTTCACACACCCCCTCCAGCCCTTGCCAAGCCTTCCCAAAAAGAGCTATAATTCTCTTCCCCTGGCACCAGGCTGGGTGCTGTTCATGCTGCCGTGGGTTTATGGAGCTTTGCAGGGAGCCAAGCGAGGGGCCATGGGAAGATGTGGAGATAAAGCCTTGGCAGAGGGGCTGGGACTCTTCTCAGCACCCTGGGCTCGCACTGCCAGCTCCAGGCATTATTCACCTGAGGCTGTCACACAGAATGGGCCAATCTGGCTAAACCCTCACGGGATCCGAGCATCATTCAGCGAGGAGACAAAGAGTTCAAAGGGCCTTTGGGCAGCAAACAGCACAGATCATCTCGGCTGATTAAATAGGTTCCCAAGTGATGTGGGAGTCCTAGGAGACCAGCCTGAAGCTGGGAAGATTTATAGACAGCTACCTGAATTGGAGAGGGAATGCACTGATTTTATTCCTGGCATCTGAAGGGGATCACTGCTGTTTTTCAGAGCAAAGAGGGCTGGTGAGAGATGCATCAAGGCAGAGGGACAGATAGGTAGGTAGAGGGAACCAGGGACAGAAATCCAACCCATCTAATAATTTCCTTGTTCCCACTTACCTGGGGGAAGATAAAAACCCCATGGCACTACTTTTTATCATTCTCCCATCCAAAACTGCAACACTTTGAAAGGAGACTGTAACCCCAAGGATGCAGATTTATTTCATCCCAGCTTCTGCGGTCACTTGAATTTTTTTCCTCCCCATCAGCAACACGTTGCTGTCCAAGCTCTGACAGATTCTGGACTACCTTTTCTGGTGACAAGCCCTGTGTTTTGATAGCTTCCAGTAAAATTAAGTGTGCTCTTGAGTCTTCTTAACTTTGCTGTCTCACAACAGGCAGAACCAAGCATTCTGGAAGGTAGAGGATCATCAGGAAAGGTGATGTCACATGAGCAGGATACCCCTGCATGACTGTGTACATCCCCAAGGGGTAGAGAAGAGATTCACTCCTGCTCAGCACCATCTGAGGAAGGTGATTTCTCTCCTCCAGCCCCACAGTCTTACTGGGAAAAAGAAAGGGCCCTGGGCAGAGTGAGGAGCATCCCCAGTACACAGACCAGCCTAAGCATCCTTGAACTCTGGCCTGCAATCAACCAGAACAAGCTCTAGGCACCAGCTCTATTTCCAGCAGCAGAGGCAGCAGGTTTTCAGGTAGCATCTCTCTCCTCTTCCTTCTCAGAACCAGGGCTTTTTCCTGGAATGTGGAGGGATAAAAATAGCAGGACCATCGGCAGTAAGTGAAATGAATCTAATAACCTCCACTTCTTTTCAACGAGCTCCAGTTGTTGCTTTACAAGTGTACTCCAGCCCTGGCGAGTGCCAAACAAAAGCTCCCCTCTCCTTCTCCGTGCCTGTTAAACAGCCCTTTTATTTCAGCGAGCTGCATCTGCTGGGTGGCAGCCGCGATTACCATAACACAGGGGTAGGATTTGGCCGGGATGATTCCCCCTCGGCTCGACAACAGGAGAGAGCCCTGGGCTGGTGGAAAAATAAAATGAAAAATAAAGGGCAGGGAAAAAAAGATTGAATGCATGAAGTCACTTTTCTGGCTGCCACCCAAGCAAGCATATGCAGGTAATGGAGGAGAGGGGGAAAATCCTGTCCTCATCTCCTCAGAGCAGTGACTTCTATTGCTGGGGAAGGGAGTGGGAGGGACATGGAAAGGCCACAGGGATTTCATGTGAGTCCCAGGCCTGAAAAGGGCATTTGTCAGGGTATATTGAAGTGAGGAGAGCTTTTTGGGAACCTTAACCCATTCCTGAAGCTCTGGAGGCTGCCGGCCCCCCAGGATGCTGCTGTAGACATGCTGAGTACCGTGAGATGGGGACAGGGATCCAGGGCTCCTGCGGGAAGGACAGGATTGGCACAAAGGGCTGGACAGTGCCAAACTGTGCTGATGTGTCACAGCACCTCAGAACTCTGGGATCCAACCCCAAACAGGTTTTGAGGGCAAAAGGTGAAGACCCCTGAGAGATGCCTTTGCCTGGGACTGAGGAGAAGAGGTTGTTTCCAGCACTGGCGGGGCATTAATTAGAAGTCAATAAATAGCAGGGCATTGGCACAGCCATCGGCACTCCCACTAGGAAGTGTGAGTCTTCACAGGGTCACCTCACCTCTGCTGAAACCCCAGGAGACCCTGTGCTCCTCTGGCAGAGCTAACGGGGAGCTGGTGACCGCAGGCACAGAGCCCACTGCCCCAAGGAACCTGCAGACAGCAGAGACCTCCAGAGCCTGGCTGAGCTGGGGGAACAGCAGCTGTCTGTAGCTGTCTCTCTACCCTTCTATCCCAGAATACAAAATTCTGCAGGAAAATAGCTGCAGTGCTCAAATACAGCGGGTTTAACACAGCGATTGTCGGCCTGCGGTAACCCCAGGGAGACCTGCAGAGGGTGGAATGGAGAAAGACAGGAGGAGAGAATGGAGAGAATGGGGATAGGAGAGAGGAGAGGAGAAAGGAGAAGGAAAAGGAAAAAGGAAGAGGGAAAAAGACAGTCTTAACACACTTCATTTGGAAAACATAGAAAAAACTTTATACCCCGTTATCGACAAACCGCGGTGCGGGCGCTGCGCTCCCGCGGGGCCGCTGGGGCGGGGGGCGGCTCCCCCTGGCGGCAGCGGCGGGGGCGGCGCGGTGGGACCTGCCTGGTTCTGCCGCGGCTCCGCTTGGGAACCTCCCCGGCTCCGCTTGGGAACCTCCCCGGCTCCGCTTTGGAACCGCCCCGGTTCCGCTTCGGAACCGCCCCGGCTGCGCTCCGGTTCGGCCCCGGCCCGGCGGGCGCTGCCGTGGGTTTGATGTTCCATTTATCTGCCGCTGGCGCTTCCCCCAGGGCTATCCAAAGGAAGAGCCCGCCCGGGCTCGCCGAGGGGCTCGGCTGGGACCCCGCGGGGACAGCCCCGCTGCCACCCCCGGGACACGGCACCGACTGCGAGCTCCTGCTGGAGAGCGGGGCAGCGGGCAGGGCGGGGGCATTGCCAGCGGGGGGACTGTCCCCCTGGAGAGGACAGACGCGCTCCCGCTCACACCGCCTTTCTGCCCGTCCCTGGGGGGGGGTGTGGGTGTTATCCCCATCCTTATCCCCATCCCTCGGCACCTGCAGGCAGCGATAGAGGGGAGCAGCTCGGAGCAGGATGGAACCAGCTGGAGGGTGGTCCCAGGGACGGGCAGAGGGCCGAGATAGGAGCAACGGCTGGCACGGCTCAGCTCAGCCCTCCTGCCGCCCTGGAAACACCCGGGAAAAACATCCCGTACATGCTTTGGATGGTTTGGTGCCACCTGACCCAGAAGGGAAAAAACAGCTCAGTGTTTGCAAGGCTGAGGCAGGGAGCAGCTTGTGAGTGACTTCTGCTGATGGCAGCCAAAAGCAAAACCACCCTGGAGTTTTGTCTGGAGGGGACCACAAGCAGGGCAGTGTGCAAGGGGGGACATGTGAGCATGTCATGGGCTTGGGTGGCTTGAAGACACATACAGGACTGCACGTCCACATCCATCCAAATGTGCATTTAGGACTGTCTGCAAATGTGCATCCATGGGTGGCCCACAGGAATGGGATGTGCAAAAAGGAGTGTTTGTGTTTGTGCACCCTTACACATGGGCTGTGCATTTGTGAGCAAGTCAGTGCACACTCACCTGTCCTGTGCATGGACAGGTGTTTGTGGAGCGTGTGTTTGTGACTCCCTGTCACACGGGCTGTGCCCATGTGTCACTGCTAACCCACCTCCAGCGATGTCCCACACTGGGGCCTCATCCAGGCTTGTTCCCTGCCTGCTCCCTGGCCCAGCATGCACAGGGCACCAGTTCACCACCTGCACCCCTGGAAAGCACAGAGCCTTCCCTACCCACGGCATCCACACTGGCACACTGCTGACTCCATCCAGGATACCCCTGCCAGCCTCCAGCTCCCGTTTCAATGCCATTCCTGGGGGTGGAGCACACTGGATGCTCAGAGCAGTGGTGCTGCAATGCTGGATGGTTGAAAGGCACGACTTGGAAGGCGTTGGTGTGTTTTGTTTCAGCTGCAGAAGTGTGTGAGGGGATATATCACAGCAAGCAAAGCGCTCTGGAGATGAGGCAGCTGCTGTAAACATCCCCTTAGCTCCCAATCCCCCGCAGGCAGCCTTGGATGGGCAGTAGGGGAGACCATGGCTGGACACTTCAGACACGCAGGATGATTTTACCTCTGGTTTCTGTGGGCTCTGGGCAAGCCCTGGGCAGCAGGGTCTTATTCCTGCCTCACAGCACACCTGGGCTGTGCTGCAGGTGCTGACAATGGTGGAAGCAGAACAGCTGCAGGACTGGACACATTCCCTCCCTTCCCTGGGCTTTGGCCATCTTCCCAGATACACATCTGGAGTGGGACTCTTGTTGTTTCCTGCCACAAACTCAGGGTGAACTGGGCGTGCAGGCAGCCACCCTTCCCTAGCCACTCTAGGCTATGATGCTTGGCATTTTTGGGGCCATTCACTCCTGACAAGCCCAGCTCCAGGTCCCACATCAGGAAGGACCACGGCTCTACAGCCCCTCACACCAAGACCTGCCACCTCCAGCCTGTTCATTTCACTGATGCAAGCCAGGATGCTGTGCCGTGCCTTTCCTGCACACCAGCTTGGGCACGTCCTCAAACCTCTCCTAGCCCAGTCAAGAAGCCACCTCCTTCCCTTCCCTCCTGCATTCTTGAGCGACACAAAGCCAGCACAAAGCTGCCTTTCGTTTAGTGCCTGCACAGAGGAGCGCGGTAGCACCGCGGCTTTGCCGGCCCCTTTGTCCAAAGCCCTTTGCTGCAGGACCCATCGCCACCGTGGCACGGCCAGATTAAGCTGGTGCCGTGTGGGATTTACCAGAGGGGTGGGCAGGGAGAGAAGCCCCCGGCCCCAGCCCGTCGGGTTCGCCCACGGCACATCAAAGCGCCGGGGCAGCTTTAACCGTGCTCCAGACGCTCCCTCCCATTTCCTGCTGGATTCCCGTCTCGCTCCCTGTGCCCGCATCAGCAAAACAGAGTGTAAAAATAGAGGCTGGGCTTCACCAAAACACAATAGTAAATTGTTCCCCGGAAAGGTCACTGGGGCGGCTGAGAATAGCTCCGAGAGCAGGGGGAAAGGAATGTTTACCGGGGGGACAAGTTTGAAAGTGCCTGTGGACCCACCCCCAGGAGGTTTCCTGCATCCCCATCAGTAGCGCAGGTCCCCGCTGTGGCCTCTGTGGTCTCAAAGCAACCTCATCCTCTCCCATCCACCCCTAGCCCTGCTCTCCCATCCCAGTTTCGGCATGGAAACTAAAAAAAAAAAAAAATGGGGAGTGAGAAATAAGGTGAAAGGAGAGGCAGGAGGACCAGAGGGAAAAAACAGGAGTGGGAGGAAAGAGGGATCCTGCTGGCTGCTCGTCTCCTTGCTGTGTGTGACAGCGCGGGGTCCCCTGGGCACCAGCGGCCGGCTGCAGCCTTTGTGTGGCGGTGGGAATGTCAGGGATGAGCCCCGAGATGAGGAGCAGTCCCAGAGAGCCATAAATTACTCCCTCCTGTTGTCACTTCGCCTGTCACAGTGAAGAGGAGAAGCTTTCTCATCGGCTGCCGGGGTGGGAATGTTTGGCTCCTGTCGTTTCCGTGAGCATATTTGATTCAATTATGTGGGAATGCCCTTAATGAAGCAGGTCCTTGCTCCTGGCTTCGGCGGTGTTCCCAGGCAGGGCTGCCAGTGCAGGCTGCCCTCAACATGGCTTTGCCAGAAAGGCTGTAATTAAAAACAGATAATGAGGCTGGAAAATAGTAGCTGCCTAAATTTGGAGTCATTTGGGGGGGCTGTGTTTCTTGTTTCATCATTTGGGATATGTGCAATCCTCCCACCTTCTTTCTGGTTTTTAATTCAATTTTATCTCAGTATCAAGTCCCCACTGTTCTCACTCCCCAGTGTCATCCATGCACTTGTAAGGGAAATTTCCTGCCACTGGAAGCCTGGGTGTCACTGAGTTCCTGGAACACATTACAAAACTGGATGGACAAAACACCTTTAAATGCATCTGTTTCAGGTTTGTGAAGAAACTGCTATTTGCCAGAAAATTCCCTGCCCTACAGAACCCCCCTCACCTTATGGTGCCACCGTGAGAGATGAGCCCCAGCACTGTCCCAGCTGAGGGCATTGACACCCATGACACCCAGGCTATTTCCCTCCTGCTGCACCAATCCCTTCTGTGCAATGGCAAGCAGGACCTTAGGGTGCTTTCCCCAACATTCTTTTCTGTTTTGCATGAACATAGAAAAAAACCAGGTTGGGTTGGGGTTTTTCCCCTGTATATTTGAATCCACAGAGCATTGTACATCACCCTTTGCAACACAACATGACTGTGAAAAGGAATTACCGTTTGATGAGAAATAAATTAAATTTTCCATTGGAAGACAAGAATGGGAAGGGCTTTCAAAAATTACTTTTAAGAAGAAACACAAAGGCAGGTGAATTCCTGCTACCTTCTGTGACATTTGCATTTTGGTGGCCAAGCAGCAGCAAGGTCCTGATGCTCAGGAGAAAAAGATGCTAGAAGAGAGATATTTCTTCCAGCACAGCCAACATGAAGCCACCACCTGAGGACACAATCCAGGAGCCTGTCCCAGCACAGCAGCACCCAGGGTGTCCCCACCACCAGGATCAATCAGGAGTGGTGCACATTGACCATCCCACCATGGAGCAAGTGGCACTGGAAGCCTCAGCCCTTTCCATAGGTTATAAATGTGTACAGAATTGTTTGAAGCCTTCACCCTGCAGGTGTTTTTCCCTTAACGATGTTTTTTTACTTTGCTGGTTGCAAAATGCTTGTGGCCATCAAGGATATTTTACTTGAAGAAAGCAAAAGAACCACAGAAGGGGGAGGTGAAAGGAGAATTGTCTGGGCAATGGAAGGAGGGAGAGAGGCAGGAGGTGGGAGGCAGAGATAATGGGTGGGTGAACTATCAGCTCTTGCTGGGCTGGCAGCAGAACAGGAGACAGGGGTTAAACCAGATGTACAGCTGTGATCTCCCCACTCCAGATAAACACCTAGCAGCCACACACTGCCCACACCTGCCCCAAGCCTTGTCCCAGTGGCTGGGATGAAGCCAGCCCAGTCCTGGCTGCTGGGGCTTTGCTCAGCCTGGCTGTGGAGGGGACACCCCCATGTCCCTCATCTGGGGCTCTGTCCAGACAAGGCTCCCTGCACCCCCAGGGTGGAGCCTGAGAAAGGGTCCCCTCTTCCATCTGGGGCAAATTTCACCTAGAAACCTTAAAAGCAAGCGTTGGCTCCCAGACTGCTGGGGAGAAGGGGTTAGCAGCTAAGATTTTGTTGGGAGCCTTTTAAAAAGCAAGGGATGCTTTAAAGGGTTTGTTCAAACAGGCAACGACTCTGTAATTCATAGAAACTGAAGACAAGAAAATACTTGTGCTTCCATTCCTGCTCATCTGCTCCGTGCTTGGTACGGTGTCAGCCACCATTAGCAGCATGGTGCTCTATAAATCTCTATTTTATATAGATATAAAATACAGCTATGTATAAGATATAGCTATGTATAAGATATAGCTATGTATAAGATATGTATATGTATAAGATATATATATGTATAAGATATATGTATAATGTATATATGTATAATGTATATATGTATTATATATATAAGATATATAATATGTATAATTTATTTTTTTTAAAACACACACATGTTCAATAGACCACTTAGCCTGTAAACACTCCCTAATTAGCGCTGTAGATTTTTAAAAGCACTTATGCACTTGGCTGGATAATTTTTTTTTTTTTTTTTTTTTTAAAGAAAGAGGAATTACCATCACTGCCTGTTAAACCATGGCCGAATGCCTGCCGTGGTGCAAAGGGAAGTAGCACGGCCCCCAGCAGCCCCTTCCTTGCACAGTCAGCTTGGCCAAAAGAAGGGAAAAGGCCACTGGAGCCTTTGGGGGACCTGCGGGTGCCAGGCTGGGGGTGGCTGGTAACGCTCGCCTGCGGCGGGGCATTGCTTCATCGCCCGCCTTCCTTCCTGCCGGCCCCGCGCTCTTCCTCCCGCCCCGGCTGGACGTGTGAGTCAAGCAAGGAAAAAAAAAATTAGCAGACCGTTTTACAACTTTTTTTTTTTTTTCTGCCCGTTTATGTCTTTGGCCGGCTGGGAATGGGCCACCCTGGCATCCTCACCCCACAACGCTCAGGGGTGGAACGCCAAATTAATGATGGGTTCAAGTGGTGAGGTGGGACAGAGGCAGACAGCGAGTGGAGGCTGCTTTGTAAAACTTTATTTAGAAATATTCTTGATATATTCATTATATATATATATTTATATATACACACACATTACAACAAATGTGTTTTTCTAAATAGCACATCCACAGTGAGTTGAGACTCAGGGTACCAGGTCTGGTTACTTCATTTCTGCAGAAAAAATGCAGAAATCCAAGGGGAGGGTGGCAGAGAAAGGGATGGGGCTGAAAAAACCAAAATTGGTAAGGCGGGAATTCACTCACACGGCACAACACTGCCCCAGAGCGCTGTTTCCAACAGGAACGGGGGTGATGGTCCACACAGAGAGAGGTGAAGCAGGCAGGGGGAGAGGTGGGCAGAGGAAATGTACCATTCAAATCACAATTAAAGTACAACTGTACATACCCCGAGGGCCTCGAGCACTCCCTGCAGGAGCGCCTGTGCCTGGGGGCTTTTGGGGGTGCTGACAAGGTTGTACCATTTTCCCGACTGTTCAGCTACCGAGAAGATACAAACAAGGAGTGATGGATTTGTGTGGAATGAGGGATTTCTGAGCATCAGTGAATTATTTTTTTTTCTTGCGACGGTTTAGTAATGAGGGTGTAAAACCCCCACATATCCCGCCCAGGGTTATTTGGGAACCAGGAATGGCTTTACCTGTGTGACAGCACACCCCTGTCCCCCCGAGGGCCCCCTGGCAGCCCCCCCTGCTTGCCTCTCCTGCCCCTGGCACCAGTACCAGTCCAAACCTCTTCCTCAGCATTGCTTCCTCACCCACCAGCACCTTCCCTGGCCCAGCCCTGCAGGTAAAAACCCCTCTAGTAAAAACCCCTGTGCACAGGCCATCCAGAACCAAGAACTTCCCTCCTTTCCCCCAATTTAAGATGGGGGACATTGGTGCTTTCCAAAAATTTTGGGGACTATGCTAGAAATCCTTGTATGGGCCAGGATCCCTTCCCAGGCAAGTAATTCCGCCTAACACACCAAGCCACTTGCCAGACTCTTACCTATTATTTACAAAGAGGCATCAAAACCAAGCAGGGACGGAAAGGACAGGGCTCTGAATAAAGCCTGGACAGACCTGCAGACACCCACTCAAATCCTCTGTGTTCCCCTGTACCTCAGCATCCTTGGGAAGGCACGAGTGTGGTGGAAGGTGTCCCCACTCAGAAAGGTTTATTCCCTTCCAAAGGATGTTTGTGTGTGGGTTTGGTTTGGGTTTTTTTTTCCTACTGTATCATGGTAGAGATTCCTGTGCCTGGACATCTCTGCAGAGGGAGAGGATGGGTTTGAGGCAATTGCTGCATCAGGCCTCAGGAGATGGGCTGGTGAGAGATGGGCCTGATGCAGCAGTGATGGCACGGTGTGGTTCTCAGCTCCCACCACCACAGCAGCAGCCTCCTGCTCCCCTGTCCTCCTGTCCCCCTGTCCCCCTGTCCTCCTGTCCTCCTGTCTCCCAAACATCCTCCTGGGGGGCAGCAGGATCAGAGGAGCAGCTCAGACACAGAGCTCAGTTTTGCAGCAATCTGAGCACTCAGGAATGGAGGTTAATCCCACCACTGTTTTTGCTGCTTCCCCACAAGATTCAGAGAGGCTGTGGACTCCCACCAGCCTTGATAGGTGAGGACCTTCCTAACACCAGAATAAATCCAGCACTATTGTCCACACTGTGGGCATTGGCAGAACTGAATTACCATTTTCACACAATAAAGCCAAAAAATTCAAAGCATACCATCAAAAAACCTTTTTATAACCCTATGTACACGCACACTGTTGATACATCATTGACTCCCTTTGCCCTTTTTTTTTGCTTTTTTGAATTTAAAAACTCCCCAGTCCAAAGAGATACTTCACTAGCAAATATTTTCTTCCCTTACCCACTCTGAAATTCATCTTTCTTGAGAGAAGCTCTGGCCCCACAGAAATCACTGGAAAAACTCTAGGAGACCACAGCAGGCTTAAAATTCTCCTGCTGAGTGTTACCAGCAGAAGGATCACGGACTGGGAGGGTGGCAGAAAATACCTATGTACCTTTTCATTCAGTGGATACTGCATGACAGTGTTAAACAGAAGTAATCCCACATCATAAATACAACAAGCCCAAACAATCCAAAATTAGGTAGAAGAGAAAGGAAGAAAGGGAAAGTAAAAAAAAAAAAAAAAAAAAGAAAAGAAAAAGAGAAAAGGAAAGAAAAAGAAATAGTCTAAATCCTTTTAATAGTCCTTTTGCTGAGGGTATTTTTTTGCCTCTTTAAAAAGATACAGTCAAAAGCTCTCGGACAACAGGAATATGTGGCCAAGCTCGTGCTCAGACCAGCTGGATGTGCCACAGGCTGGAGCAGTGCTGCAGCACTGGTGTGATGAGCAGTTTCCAGCACCACGTGGAGCTGGAAAGCGCCGTGGGCAGTGAAAGAGGAGTTCCACGCCTCACCCAGATGACTGTTTGAAAAGAGACAGTCACCAAGCGGTCTGAAAACCCTCTAGACGCTGGAGAGGCACCAGCCACTTCTCCTTGCCCTCCTCAGAGTCCCATCCCGAGCAGTTCTGTACAACGAAGACGACTGCAGCTCTTTTCTTCTTTGTACGGTCGCGTACCTAAACCCCGAACGTCCATCTGGGTCGGCCTTGTCCTCAGCCGGCCGCTGCTCCCAGGGCTGGGGAAAGCGGGCAGCCCGAGCTCCCGGGGAAAGGCAGAGTCCCAAAGCCACCAGCACAAGTTCCAGCCGCCGCAGAGCCAGGCCTGGCCCTTCCCGTGGCGCCTGGGGAGCAGCGTGAGGCTCATCACCGCTGCGCGCTGCCCTCGACGGGGAGGATGGCGTGGTGCAGGCTCCGCGCGTGCTTCGAGTCCAGCGCCTCGTGCTCCTCCGTGAAGCTGTCCGGGCTCGCTGCTCCGTCCAGGGAGCTCCCGCAGCTGGAGTTGGGGGACAGCATGTCCTGCAGGAGGTCCTCCTGGACTATCCCCGAGTCTTTGTTCACTTTGCCCCTTTGGTTGCCTTCCTCCTCCTGGTCGTTGAGCAGCTTGGCCAGGAAGTTGATGTACTTCATAGCCAGGCGCAGGATCTCGTTCTTGCTGAGTTTTTTGTCGGGCGGGTGGGTGGGGATGAGCTTGCGCAGCTCCGCGAAGGCCCCGTTGACGTTCTGCTGCCTCCACCGCTCCCGGCTGTTGGTGAAGATGCGGCGAACCACCTTCGTGTGAGGACCTGCAATTCCAACCGCGCAGAGTTAGGGGCTGGGCTTAACAGACCAGGTGTTACTTCGCTGAGTAGATCACTGCTTTGCAAATTAACTGACTAATTTTAGCGAGGTTTAATCAGCCAGGCAGTGAAACAAGAGTTTCCAGCTAAGTGCAAGCTGACCCTGTGAGCTGAGAAAGACGTAACTTCTGTTCAGTCCAGTGGAAGGGAAAAATGGAGTTGCACCTCTTTGGATATTTCCTCAAATATCTAAATTTACCTCACCAAGGAGGAAGGCTTAGGCCATGATATATGTCCAGAAGGTTGCTATAATTTTAGGCTATCTCAGCTCATCAACAAGGGTTACTTGGTAACAATGCTCCTATTAAAATTTTATCTCACTAGCTGGTTTTATTTTCTATCCCAAAAATTGTCTAAAGGACACACCATTGGGAAGGGAGGAAATTAGGTTGAGCAGAGGCTTTGACAGCTCTGGGATTCAGAGGCCTTCCCTGCTGAGAGAGACCACAGGATTGCCACCAGCCCTCTGAGTGAAGCAGGGTGGTGGGATTTGTCCCACAGCAATGAGGACAGGCAGGATGTGACCCACAGTGTCCTGCTGGAAGGGTGGTCACAGGTGAGGGTGGAACAGGTCCACAGCTGACCTGAGGGCTGCCTGCTCTCTCTTCTCATCACTGCCACAGGGCAAAAACTGTCTGACACTAATTGGAGAAGGGATTCCAAATTGCCAGAGGTGTCCATTTGACCTAATTATGTGTAACCTCCAATTACACCTTGAAATTTTACAGCCATGTTTCTGAGAGGGGATGCTACTCAGGATGAAGGTACAAAACATAACAATTCTCCTTTCAGCACATCAGGGTAACTCCTGGTGTACATGGGAAAAGCTTTGTCTCTGTGCTAGAAGAGACCCCAAAGCACATCTACTGCAAAGTGCTGTTCTGCAGGAGCAGCAGTGCTGTAAATCAGGACTGCAGCTCCTTGGGTCCATGGAAACCAGCTCACAGGAGGGAACACTACCATAAGACGCTTTTATTATTACATCCTTCCCATCATCTACTCCAGGAGACATCAACAATGGAAGGTCACATCAATCTCATGAAAATCATGAAGAGTGACCAGGGCAGAAACTCCCATGGGATAGGAAGCATCACATCCAATGAAAATCATCACAGAGTGGGAAGCAAATGCTTGCAGGTAACACATTGGTGAGATTTACCCCAGAGGTCTGTGGAATTCCCATTCCCCCCATCTCTCCCCTGTATTCCCCACTCTGAGACACCTGCCTCACTTCCTCCTGGTGGGAACCAGTCCCTGGCCTTGGTGAGCAGTTTAAGCCACAGTTCCAACATCACCCAGTGGAACCAGCACTCCAGGGCACATTTAAACACCTTTATCCTTTTCCAGCAAAACTCTTGGCTGCCTTGACTGCGGCACAGGAGCCAAACAGGTGTGACTTTCTGTAAATATCCTAGTCAGGCTGTACCTCAGCAAATCCCACCTTGCACAACAGGAGAAGTGCAATCCCTTGTTCCAGCTGATCAGACACCATCAGGGGAGGCTGAGTCCCTTCAGTCCAGCACCACACAGAACGCCCTGCACTGCAGAGTTTGCATGGGGGCACACTCCCAAGCAGCCAGATTAAAGCTGCCAGCTTCTCCAGTGTGTGAGCAGTCACACAACTCACTCCTCCTTACAGTGTGCTCAGAGCTGGGAGTCCCCTAAATTCACAAACAGCCCCTGGGAGAAGCTGGGGGTGTAGAAATGACAAACACCTCTCTGACCTCTAAGATTCCAATGTGATGCTTTAAAAAAGGCAATATTCACCCCCAGAAAGCACAATGCCCTTTATATGAATAAATGTGTAAGAGCTCATGCAAAGGGAAGGTTTCTTGTCCCTGATGTGCACAGCCTGATATGCCACAGGATTGTGGGGAAGGTGACAGGGACCAAAGGGACCTCAGCAGCACTGCTAATTAAGCAATGAGGACTGTGCTACATCCTACTAAAATAATATGACATTTTTAAAACTTTACTGCCCTTTCCAGACAAAATAAAGCAGCTGGTCTTGAATCCAGAAAGAGATGGAGCTTAAAAGCTATTTACTTCCATAAGGGTGTGAGAAATAACCCCATCTTGGATACTGTTCATAAAAAAAAATCCTCAAGAGACTCTGAGTCTTCAAACATGGGTCTCTGTTCACTGAAAGGTGATTACTAAAAGACACCTATTCATAAATTGAGTCAGAAATCAGGAAAAAAAAAAGAAGAAAGACCTGTTCCTTTTCATCCAGGGGCACCCAAATCAAGCTTCAGTACATAAAACAAATTCTGACACCACTCAAATTCTTGATTGCTGCACCAACCGAATTAAACATATCTTTTAGAAAGAGATCAGGCTTTGGCCAAAACTTGTCAAGCAATGGAGGAAATTAAAATGCCCCATAGCTGTGTTATAATAGAAAATCTATTTCTTGTAAGAAAACTTGCCTCATAATTAATTCAGGCAATTGGATGAGAATTTTTGCCTGGATTTTGTTCTAATGGATTGACTGATGCTTTTTAAATTTGTAATTAGAAATATGAGGAAAAGTAATAAAAATACGATCTTCCAAAGTTCCAGGATATACTTTTTTAGAGATACTTTTTTTTTTTTTTTTGCATTTTTATCTTGACTTCTGGCTATTTTTAAAGAAGATATTAAATGGAACAAAATTTCCATAAAAATAGATAAAGAACTACTTGCAAAACCCCCACCATTATTCTCTTGCAGAAAAAAACACAAATGCAAAGTGTCTGGCAAGACTTTCCTGCCCTTCTGCAGCCCCCAAGGGCTGAGGACCCTCAGGAGTGATGCTCCTGTGTGCTGTGGGTGTCACTCACCAGGTGCCCAACAGAGCAATAAGCAAAGTCCCTCAGACCACATGGATGTCTCAGCATGGGATGTACATCCCTACAAATTGTTCCTGTTTAGACAACATAATCTAATACTCTTTTTTCCCAAAAAAATAAAATTTGTAGTCAGATCGTGGAAATTCACATGAACCAGAACCTGCAGGATTGGGCCCAACCTGTACACCTGCATCAACCCACATGTTCAAAAACTTGGTTACAACCAAGTGTTTCTGTATTCCTTAATACCTAATTTAATAGCAAGTCCAAAGCTTCAGTCAGACACCGAGATTTGATGGACTTTTCCCCGCCACTGCTAAGCCTCGGAATCAAAACCCAGACAAAAAGCCCTTCTTGTGCCAGGACTCTGACATCCCCTGTCCCACGGGGCTGCAGTCTGAAAGGACCAGGAGGGCAGAGAGTGGGGAGAGAAGGACTGATTAATGCAGATAAAACCCTGAGCCTGCCATTTGGGGATGCATTATTTTAGACCGATGCAGGTTATGATTTAGATTAGTTGGGTAGAAGGAAAGGGACAGCTAGCTGGAAAGAAGGAAAAATAATTGTCCAGCAATTGAAATACAGTGTTCACAACTGTTAAAGAGAAAACACGTTTCAGTGAATCTCATGTGTACGGGCTGTTAACTCCAGAGATAAACAGGCCAGCCTTCCATGTGCAAATTGTTCTTGCAAGTGTCCCTTTGCATGGGCAGCATCCCGTGGGCAAATATCCCCTCGCAAGCAGCATCCCACACCCCGAGCCTGCTGCCAGGAGCAGGCAGAGGATCCTGCCCTTCCCTCTCCCTGCCGTCCATTCTCCGAAATCATCCTGCGGCTCCAACAGGGATGCCCGCACCCGGGATCTCTGCTCGAACGGCACAATATTCCACATCTCCTCCCGGCTCTGCCACGGGATATTTCTCCACGGCAGACGGGAACAGCGTGTGGATGTACACTGAATTAAGGGCCCGGCCACGATCCCAGCGCAGACCTCAGCACAGGGTTAGCTCTGCCGCCGGGCGGGTTAAAAGGCAGGTTATCCTTTCTGCCCAGGGCTGTGCCCTGCAGTGCGAACGCCTCCTGGCTGGAAGGGCTTACAGACTCAACATCTCACTGCAATGCCCCCGATCTGCACTTCAGCAGAGACTTGCGTTTATTGTCTTCTCTGGGATTTAATCTCTAAGCAATTTGCAGAATAGGGATGTAATTAGCCGCAGGCTGAACGGCATCGTTGGGTGCTGGGTGAGGGCAAACTCACCGAGCACGCTACTGAGGGCTGCTGAGGGCTCCGCTCACCCCGACTCCCCGGGCAACCTACTCGCCTTTTACTGTTTGGGGCTTTAGTCTTTTTATTATTTGGGGGTTTAGTCCCGGAGTGTGGCATCGTGCCGGAACCTGCCCCCCTCGGCAAATGGAGACACCCCCCAGAGGCGGCACAGGGGCGAAATTCGCTCACCGTCCGTGATCTCCATCTCGTACGGAGAGGGTCTCCGCTTCACCCGGTTGCTGCCGTACATGGAGAAGGAGTCTGGCTCTCCGAAAAACCCGCTGCAAAGGAAGGCAGACAGGCCGTGAGGACACACCGACATCCCCCCGGCCCGGCCCGTGAGGGGGGCTGCGTCCGGGGCGGGCGGGAAGCGGAGCCGCTCCGTGACCTCGGGGCGAGCTCACGGCTCACGAAGCCCAGCCCGGGGTCGTGCGGTGACACCACAAGCGGCCAGCCGGGGACACGCAGCAAGACACGCCAGCCCTGCGTGGGCAGGGGGGTGTGAGCGGCGTCCAGGCTTACGGCTTAGGGCAAAATCCCCCATCCCTGGGACTCTGTGCTCCGGCTCAGGCGGGCACGCACTGCCCCCGGGCCGGGTCCGCTCCACAGCTTTCCCTGGAGGCGAGGCGGGGTCCGGCCCCGCACAGCCCCGACTGGCTCAGCCCTGTCACAGCCTCTGCTGTCCCTTTCCCGGATTTGCGGGACCCGTCGGAAAACAGAGAGAGCCCGGGGAGCTCGGAAGAGCTAAACCGGTTCTCGTCCGTTTATTGACGGACCCCTTCTCTCTGCCCAGGACTTTACCACTGCAAATATTTTTCCTTCGAGGAACGAATTTTTAGGGAGTTGTGTTTTTTTTTTTTTTTACTTCCCCCCCTCCCGCTTTTCTCTTCCTCTCTTTGCAAAGTTGCGTGCAAACCCGTCAGGATTTAAGCGACGAGCCCCGCGCAGAGGAAGGGATGCTGCTGCTGCTGCTGCTGCCCCCGCACCTCACCCCGCGCCTCCCACCGCCGCTCGGGACACCCCTGGGGAGCTGCTCCGGGATGGGACGGGGCAGGGAGACACGAACCTGTTGATGGTGGCCAGCGGCTGGCCCAGGTTGTAGAGCATGGCCCTGCCAGGGGGCTGCAGCGGGAGCGCGGGGGGGCTCAGCTGCACCATGCGGGCCTCGCAGGCGGCCTCGGCGGCGCGGCACGGCTCGGCTCCCGGCGCTCTCTGCATCGCCTCCCCCGCCGCCTCTCGGCTTTTTATGTCCAGGGAGCCCCCGCGGCGCACCAGCTCGATGACGGGCACGGGGGCGGCGGGGGGCCCGGGGGAGGGCCGGCCCGCCTCCTTGGCCGCCCCGTTGAGCAGCAGCTGGGGGTCCGCCGGCGCCTCCATGCCCCCGCGGCTGCTCTCCGGCTCGCTCGTGGTCTCCGCTTCCGAGTCGTGCCGCCGGGCGGGGCGGGCATCGCGGGGGTCACTGGGGGGCGGCGGGGCGGGCGGCCTGTCCATCGTCCTGCGGAGAGAGGCAGCGCTCAGGGGCGGCCCGCAGGGGGCCAGGGGGGCTTTACCCCTCCGCGGGCACCGCCCCGACGGGGAGGGCGCTTCGGGGCTTACACCTCGTCGGTGAGAAACGGGGGAGTTCCTGATCACCCCGAATAATTTAGAGTTTGCTGGCGGGACTAGGGGGGGTTCTGTGGGTCCACCCCGCCAAGCCGTGCCGTGACGTCACGGGGCGCCCCGGCCCTGCCGTGACGTCACGGAGCCTGGCGGAGCGGCGCTCTGACGTCTGGCGGCGCCCCGGTCCCGCACGGCGGGGACGGGCCGGAGCCCCGGCCGGCCCCGGCGCCCCCGGGGATCCACAGCGGCACCGGCGGCTCGGCCGGGCAGCCACGGGGCTCGGGCAGCGCCCGCACCCCGCCGAGGCTGCGGGGTAAATCGCGCGGCCGAATTACGGCGGAGGCTCAGCACACATCCCCCCGTTCTGGGGGCATTTCTCCCGGTTTTGGGGTCCCCGGAGGTGTTTGCTGCCCTGCGGAGCCAGCCCGGGCGCGGCCCGGCCTGCCTGGAGCGGCCTTAGCCTCACGGGCGGCAATTTCTCCTCCCATGATTATTTTGTATTGTTATTTATAAACTATCGAAATATGCCTGAAATCGCTTTTTGGGGGAGAGGGGGTTAACCCAGCCCCTAACGGAGTCAATCCCCCGCGCATTCGCTACCGCAGGAAGGAGGAAGGGGCCCGGCCGCGGCCGCACACAGCATTGTCCCTTCTCCCACAGAACAAATGCTGTCGCGACAGGGCACCTCCCGCCAAGGGCAGGCAGCGATATCGCGATTATTTCTATGCTTTATCTCCCACATATGCCCTCATTCGTTTTTGGATTATTTTTTTATTGATTGATTATTCTTTTCTGTATAAATAAGGAGCTTCATGGAGCAGAGAGCTGCCACCCATCCTTCTCGCTCCCTTGCCTCGGGTAATTTTTTATTTCGTTTCTGATAGGCTGAGTCGCGAGAAAAAAAAATGCCATATTTCACTATCTCGATGGAATATAAAATTATAAAAAAAAATACAACCACCCTACATAAAGTACAAGTTCTCTGCCTTCCCTCCGGCCCCCTTCCCTCCAGCCCTTTAGAAAGAAAAATCTAATTGCCTATTCCGATATTGTATACGAAGAGATTACTCACATGTGTCATATTTAAGTAGGGACACCGCAAGTCTCTCCTGTTTCAACAAAAGCGCTCTCAGTGTCAGGCTGAATTTACTCCTCCCACCTCAAGGTACTTACGACTTTACAGAGAGGAAGGACACCCGCATCGGGATAAAACTGCTAAATCCTGGGAGGAAGAGAAGGGGGGGAGAAAAAAAAAAAAAAAAAAGGAGAGGGTGGATCTCGTGGGTCCAGATCGCCAGAGATCAGTGGAGGGAGAAAGGTGCAGGGGAGAGGGAAGGAGGGGACAGCACCCCGGGGAGGCCCCTGTGATAGGGGACAGCGGCCACCCCCGGGTCCCCCCCCGCCGCCGCCGGGAGCCGCCGCCTCGCACACGGGGCCACAACGAGCGACGGCCATGGTCTGGCGTGGAAAAAAAAAATAAATAAGCAGAGAAAAAAAGGCGTGAAAAAAAGCGCGCCCTATATTTTGGGCGAATTGGGCGGTTTTTTGGACACATTGCAAGCCCGGTCTTCCCGGGAAGGAAATCACAGACGGGGCCGGACACGGGGTTGTTTTTCTCCCGATGGGCTCGCACGAAGCGGCGGCGGCGGCGTTTCTCCCACGTCGGGATGGAAAATTTAATTCCTAAAGGGGCAAATTAAATTCCTCAAGGGGCCGGTTAGCGGCCGCGCTCCCGGCCGAGGAACCGCGGCAGCCGGCACCGGGCCGGCGGCGGAGGGAGCCCGCTCCCCGCCGCCCAGACACAGGAAGGTGAGGCCGGTTCACCCCGCCAACGAAATCACGAAAAATTAGGTTTTCCCCGTGGTAAAAAAAGAAATAATCCCGATGGCGTCTCTTCCCGCATTCGTTAAAAACGAAATAGGCAAAACCGCAAAGATATCAGCAGAATTTCGCCTTAAATTGGGGTGGTTTCGTTTAGAAAAAATGGAGGGGGGGCATTAAATCCCCGCCCGCTGGTTTCTTCTCCGCAAAATCCTTTTGTTTTCCAGCAGCTGATCGGCAGGAAATTTCCAACCCAAAAGCGCACCTCTGCCGCCGGACCTTTGTAGGGCAATCGCCCCAAAACGAAGGGGCTGGAGGGAGCGGGATATCGGGGACCCCCCTCTCGGGGAGAAGCGCTCAGGTTCTGTCCGGGCCGTGTCCCGGTGTTTGTCCCCGGGGAGAGGCTGGGGGAGCCGGGCCCGGTGGGCGCTGCGCCCCCAGCGCCCCCCAGCCCGTCCCTGCCGCTGCCCGGGGGTCCCGGGGCGGTGGGGGTGCCGCACCCCACAACTTCAAAGGGGAAAGTGTATTCTCCTCCTCACCGACCCCGCATCAAAGAACGAAAAAGATTAAAACCCAACCGCGGAAAAGGTTTTGTGTTTTTTTCCCCTGTCTCTGATGTGGGGCAGAAGCCCCCCAAAGCTCACTCGCTGCCCTCCGGAGCCCCCCAAAACCACAGCCCGCCGTCCCCAGCGCCCAGGCTTCTGCAGAGCCGATTCCTCCTTACTCACCATTTGCTTTTCATTGGGAAAAGTGAGTGGAGCCATTTTGTGGCCTACGCATCGCGGCTATATTTGTAGTAAGTGTTGGGTGGCTTCAGCTGGGTAGGCTCTAATTCCACATCACGTCCAGTTTCCTATTTAGTATGGAGAGCGGAACACTACTGCAATGTGGCCGAGAGAGATAAAACCCCAGCAGTGGCCCGCCTGCCCTGATAAGCTTCTAAACCCATTATTTATGAAATGATTCATTATTATTTGGCAATTTTATCGAAGGAAAGCGGAAAATTATTGCAGGGATATGCATAGGAATAACTCCGGAATGCATGCCTTCTAGCTTTTTATGTGTGTGTGCTTAGATGCTCTTAAAAAGACATGGAAAAAAAAAAAAAAAAAAAAAAAAAAAAAAAAAAAAAAGGTAATAAAAAATTGCACTGTGGCTGCCCGCATCTGAATAGGGATTCTTTATTTTAGTCCTCTTGGAGGTTATTATGCCCCTGTTTTGGTGTGGTTTTTTTCTTTTTTTTTTTATTATTATTAAATATGGAACACCTACTCTGTTCGTAATTAAATTTAATGAGCCAAAATAAATTGTTGGAGATGTTGAGAGAGGGGGAAGGGGTGTTGGCTGCTTTGGGACAAGAGGAGGTAAATAAAGCGCATCGAAAGGAGATGTTTTGGAGAAAAGCGGCCCCATCCCCAGCCTTCGTCCCCCCACACTGTGCATTTTTGCTGAAGAGCTGAATTAGGGCGAGCTCCCTGTCTCGTCTCCCGCTTTGGGGTGGGAGATGGCCGAGCATCCCTGCCGAGCTGGGGGATGCTGGGGACTGGGAGCGGAGCGGGTACCGAGCCGCCACATCTCGCCCTCGAGGAATTTGGGATGTGAGCGGTGGAGCCTGGAGGAGAAAGGGGATCGGGGAAGGGAGAAAAGGGCCCTGGCTCGCCCCGTAGCAGTGCGGGGCAGCCAGCGGGGCTCGGGCCGGGCTGCACATCCCGTGGGGCCGGAGCTCGGGCCCGGCTGAGCGCCCCGTCGGGGAAGGGGCTCCGCCAGCTCCGGGCCGGGCTGGGGCCCGGACAGGGAACCCCGGGCTGGCCGAAGCCGTCGCGGCCCCGGGGCGGCTCGTGGGGACGGCAGCGGGCCGTGCGGGGGTCGCGGTGCCCTGCGAGGAGATCGCAAAGCGACGGGAGGAGTGGAAACCTCCCCGAAATGCCAAAGGCTCCCCGAATGGAAAGGGGGGAGGCGGGAGTCCCTGGAGGGTCCCAGATCCGCTCCTCCGGGCACCCACGGGTGGCGCGGCTCTAAAGGCAACAGCGGGGAGCGGCCTGCGCGGGAACCCGAAAATCAACGAAATCACCCCCGAAATAACCCGGCGCGGGGCGGGAGGGAAGGGGCCCGGCCTGAGGCCCTCCCGGGACACCCCCGGTGCCCTTTGCCGGGTTCGGGCCGGGCCCCCGGCCGTGTGCGGGGCTCGGGGGACAAGCGGCGGCGAGGCCCGGCCGCACCTGCTGCGGAGCGGGGGGGGGCGGGGCCGCGGTGCGGGGGTCGCTATTGTCTCCCCGCCACCTGCGCGCCCTGGCGGAGCGGGAAATGCCGGAGCTGTTATTCTTCCTTTCACTCCTTCCCCTCAGCCTCCCGCTCTGGCCGCGGCCGTGGGAGAGGTTTCCAGCAGGCCCGGCGCGGCCCCGCCGTGTCCCGGGCTGAGGGAGCCCGCACGATGCCGGCAGCGTGCGGGGGGCGGCGGCGCGGACCCGGTCACGACGCGCCGCAGAGCCCGCCGTGCCTCCCGCCAGGAAACACGACCATGTTCGAGCCGGCTCCTCTACCAACAGGAAGCGTTAAAGATAGAACAGCCGGCGCTGGGCGGGGGAGATGAGGAAGCCGAGCATCTTCTGAGCACCGAGGGCTGCTGCGGGGCCGTTCCAGCCGTGCCCGTGCCCGCTGCGGTGGGAGCCGGGGCAGCGCTCCACACACCTCCGGCCCGCAGCTTTACTTCACTGAAGAGGGATCACAGCCTTTGGTCAGGGCAGGGAGCACCACAAGGATCCGAAGTAAAGCGGTCAGTGCTGCTCCAAGCAGGCCCAGCATCTTTTCAGCTAGCACTATAAACATCGTGCCTTAATTATAATAAAGAATAGCCAGAAACAATAGAAGAAAACCCCAACAACTTAATGTTGCCCCATTTACCCATGCCAGCACCTGACAAGCCAGCTCTAGAGCTTGGGCTTCAGTGCTCAGTTAACAAAGCTAGGCCTGACTTTACATGTGTTTTCTTTTTTTTTACCTCAAATTGCAGTAAATGCTTCAGGGAAAAAAAATCCAGACATCTTGAAATTACTCAGCACCACACTGTGAAAGGAAAAATGTTGCTTAAAGGGAAGGGTGTGGGGTTTTTTTTTGTTTTGGTCCAGTAAATTAACATTTTGCTTGCTCAGAGGTTGCTGTCCAGGATTATACGCTTTGCATAACTTATTATAACACCACACCCTTGTCCTGAGCTGTGTGCAAGTAGTTTGGCTTTTGTTTTTGAATTGTTTCTAGCCCTTGAGCATTTGAAGAAAGTCTTTAAAATATTAACCAATACAACTCTCATCTTCCTGTGTTTCCAGACATTTTACAATAGGAAACAAAGAACAAAACCCTGCAACAATAGCTCAGAGGTATGAATTGCCTCATTCATCTCACTGGAATGTTCAAAAACATTAACTATTTTTTGACTGATTCAGCAGAAAATGTGCTGGCAGATAATAAGCTTATGCCTGATCCAGGGGAGATTCAGGGACTGAGAAAGGTTTTATTTTTCAGCACAGCAAAGTAGCACCTTTCCTGAAAGGAAGCAAATATCCTTGTTGATGGAAGAGGCTGCGTGAGAGGAGAAATTCTGGCTTAAAAGGAGCTGCTGCCTTCCTCTCTCTCTACTGGCTTCAAAACAGCACATGGTTTATCTCAGCCCAGTTCTATAATAAATAATTAGCAATTAGTGCCCACTCAAACATACCAAGAACTAACACTGCAGTCCTTAAGATCTGACCAGGAAAGGCCCGGGATTTCGGTGTGTTTTAATCTCAGGTTTAACACTCAGAACAGGAAAGGCAAGGTCAGCACCACTGGCTGAACTGCCCTTGAGACAATGCCAACCCTAAAACAAAGTTTGTTCCAGCGCCTGTGAGAGAATGCTGAGGCACTAAAAGAACAGTGAGAAAACACATGGCTCCACCATCATTCCACTGTCCTCCCACCAGGAATGGTGGGAATGGGAATGAATCACCACTTTCTTCAGCCAAATTCTTCACCTTGTGCAACATTCTCATCACAAGGTTATGGAAAAGAGCTGTTTCATTATTAGACTGGAGTGCTTGGTGACAGAATATTTATGTGTTAATTCAGAACAATGTAAATTATTATTTCTGCTTACCCCACCACCCAGATTCCTGAGGAGTTCAGTAGCAGGTGAACCAGCAAACTTCAGGTCAACCATTTTAACAATGACTGGGAAGCCACATGTGTCTTAAATAAAGGCAGCATTGGACAAGTGAAGATTAATTTTTTTTAATGGAACCTTTGACCTTTATGAGCAGTATGTAATTTTAAATAAATAGAAAACATAGAGGTGGAAAAAAATTACAAGTTTTAAAAGTGCCAGCTTTCCCCCTTTTCCTTCAAAGATTTCATGATACACAGAGTTACATGTGTCATTTTGGCTGAATTCAAAATAAGTTTATGCAAAGTAAAGCCAAAGTTATACTTCTCTTCCCCACAGACACAACCCCCACACAGGAATCTGAGCATTTCAGCAAACTTCTAGAAATTAGTGCTTTAGCTCTGTTACCCCTGCTTTGCCACACACATTCTCAGTGGCTCACAGTTGGCACAAACATGGAAAAGTCTGTTGTTAAAATGTCAACAGAAGAACACGCAAGTAATCACCACTGTTAAAATGATATTAAAAGTACATCTTGGGCTCAGGTTGATTCACCTTCAATATGCTTTAAAATCACACCTAACTGTAAACAAAAGTGCTCACATATGTCTATGCTGATCAGCACTGCCTCAACCAGGCACTTTGAGGTGGCTGTCCCTGAGCTGGGCTGAAAACTCAGTTCTGCAAGTTTTACATTGCTACAACAGAGTGACCTCTTCAAAGACAGCCCAATCCACAGTTTCCTGTGGTCTTTTATAGAGAGATCCCTCTGATTTGAAGCAGTGGTTGCAGCCATCTCAGGGGATGTTCAGAACAGCTTTGGTAATTGCCTGAGTTGTTTCACATCAAGAATGGTGCCAACAGAATTTATGCTGTTTGTCTGGTTTAACATTTCAAGGGTTGGAGTGTGTAGATTTCCACGGAAGGCCTGAGAATCTCCTTCATCTTTCCTGACGGGTTGTTCTGTGAATTCAACCCTCCCAGGTAACAATCTGGTTTTTGATTTTAAATCCTTTAGGAACTGAAGGGAGTTTTCATCTGCTGGATCTGTCCTGGGAGGAAAAATTTCATTTGCAGTATTTCTTAACACAGGGCTGTTTAATTCTGGTGGAGAAGCATTAGTAGTCAACTCCCTGCTGTGACTTTTTAGGTGAAGTCTTCCATCCATTCTTTTGGGTAATTCAGTCCGGTGGCTCAAGCTGTCCAGTGCAGCAGTACAGTTTTTGTCTGGCATGCTTTTGCTTTTGACAGGGCCAAAATTACCATCTTGAGCCTGCAGCTCCTCTTCCTCTTCACTGCTGTCATCGCCCTGTATCAGCCCATATCTCTTCATGTACTTCTTGGTTGCAAAGGACATGTTGTTGGGTGAAATTAAACTCAAACCCACCATGCTCTTGTCTGTGTTTGTTTGCAAGATGTCGTGGAAGGAGAAATCTGTGGGAGGGTTTTGGCCTGAGCGACTGAGAGACAGTCGGGATAACTGATTTTCACTGAGATACTTCAGTGCTATGGCATTGGCTTCCATGCTCAGATCAACAATGTTGGGACACATGCTGACATTGGCAAATGACATGGAATTCAATCCAGGCACCACTGCTTCAGGACTTATGCACGCCAAAATGCTGAAATAAAGCATCAAAAAGTTACCTTAGCATTACAGGAAAAGCATCAATTTCACGATTTTGCTCACTGTACTGATTTCTTTCTTCTGAACACAGCTCCATATCAGGACTGAGATCACATCTGCACATACTGCAAATCAGCTACTCACCCCCACAGTATCCAAACACTGTGGAGGATGGATGATATCCCCTTCTTTAAATACACCTCCCATCTCTAGCAAGTTACAGAGCTGGCTTTGGCTTTAAAGCAGGTTTGAGCTCTTGGTCTTTTCTCACCAGTGAATGTGACAGTATGTGTGCCTGATCCTACAACTCTGAATTCAGCCCAAATTTTATAGCTAGAAATACAAGCCCAATGACTGAGACCAAGAATATCTTTCCCAATGCATGGTAATTCCAGGATTTTTACACAAACTCTACCATAGCATGTGTTTCCAGAAGTCTACAAGGTCCTAGATTTTGAAGTATCCTCAAATGGGAAATGTTCATTTGTTCTGTTGCCTGGTGCAGCAATTTCTTGTATATATATCAAGTGTTTAAAGACTGAAAGGACAAGCTCAGGTACACCAGTAATGGTATATAAAACACTGCATTTAGTTCACACATCATACATTAGTTCACAAACCCAAGCTCCTCATATTAAGAATTAAGAGCCTTCCTATTTAATTGAGCACAAATTCTGAAGTTTGTCCAGGGAGAATAAACTGGCTCAGAACAACAGCAACCACTTATTATGCTATGGAGCTGCACTGTTGTTTCCTTCTCTACTGAGCTGTAGACCTATTCTCAGAATTGTTTATCAGTCTTGAAAGTGGCAGAAGGAAGAACTCCACCCCACTCCCCAAGTTTGAAGAAAAAAAACCCCAAGAATTCCAGTTTTGCCTTATGGGTTCACATGTTAGCACGTTATTGACGTTAAAAGAACACTGACAGACTCCAGCCAGGAAGGCAGTTCAGAAATTCCAGAAAAACACCCAATAAAATACAAGTAAAAAGGAGAGAAAAGAGGTTAGAAACTGTATGACTGGAAACAGCTTTTGACACATGGCTGAAGAGAAGATGAATTAGGAGGTGGTTAGATTTTTTTGTTTACATAACAGCTACACACTGGGATCAAGAAGACAATAAGGATGAAAGTGAAGCTGTACCAGGCAGTCATCCTATGCCTACACAGCTACACAAGTAAATTCCTGTGCCTAAAAGCCCTCCTTCAGAAGTTACTTCTCTGTTCCTTCCTCTGTTTCAACAAGGCTGTTTCCCTCCCCAGCACTTTCTCTGCTCAAGGCACAGCACCCACAGTAAAAAGCAATTAAGACAGAACTAGTTTTGATTAGATACCAAAGCCACAGTAACAATATCACATATACTGATAAAGTGCCAGACAAAGATTGAGAAGCAATGACAAAATACACAGCTGCTTAATGTTCAGTCTCCCAAGTCCAGAGTTGCTCTAGAATACTTTGACACAACCAAAGAATTGCCCATAACTTCCTCGTTGTTCTAGGGAATTGCATGCACAATGCTTAAGAATCACCAGGTGCTCTAACAAGCAAGAGCTACTTGTGTTATATTTAAATAATCTGAGTTTTGCTAGCAGAGCTCTTAAACCCATCTGAAATGCCCACAGCATGAGCCAGCATTCCAATTTTGCAGGAAATGTAGATCAAGGTGCACCCAAATCCCAGTGGTAGTGAACAGTCTTCTCTTCACTCATTGAGCCAGATACTCATTTTCAGTTGGATCTGCACATTACTACTCAAAACCACCAGCATTTACCTGGCACTCTCCACTTTGTGTGTATTTTCCTTCATAGTGCCAGGTGAGTCCACGGTCACTCCAAGACTCCTCAGTTGCTTGAGTGTGGCACTGATGACACTCTCTTTGTCCACCCCTCCTGTGTCACCCTCTGGAGCCACTTCTGCTGTATTCTCAATATCCTGATACGTGGGACAATCACCAATAACAAATCCTGATTTTAAAGGCAAGTGATTTTGCTCTTCTGAGGTCTTTAACAGGTGGTTTACCTGGCCCTACAGAAAAAGGGAGCACATGGCAAAAACATCATGACATACAGGGACTGTCAAATACCAAAATCCCGACTTATTCTTACACAACTTCGTGGATTAATAGCTTATTCTGACAAAGAAGGCAAATTGAGATACAGTTCAGATGCAATCAAACTCACAGCAGTGTAGTCAAACACTGGAACATCTTACACTTCAAGCTTTCTATAAGAGTCTGTTCTGAATTTAAACACATCACAATACTGATATTCTTCGAGATTAAAATATCTGCACTTTGAGGGACTTAAAGGTAAAATGTCATGTTATATTAAAGGCCACTAATCTGGGAAGTTATCAGCTGATGTCCTTGAATAGAAGAATTATTATTTATTAGATAATAGAAAGTACTCCATGTATGCATGAAAGAGAAGTACAAAATAACCACTTAAACACTTTTAAAAATTGAAGAACCACAAACTTGGAGCCTTCTGTAGAGCACAATGTGAATTTGAAAACCACACGCAGCTTTCATTCATGCCAACACCACATCATAACTTCAGCAGGGTGCTGTTCTGACTGTTGTATTCAGTGCAGAATATAAAACGTGCATGAGTTACCAGTAAGTCCTGGTAAAGCTTCTGCTCCTCTGAGGGCTGCAGAGGCTGTAGCGAGGTGGGTGGCTCCGAGCTCTGCTCACTTGTTACCACCACCTGGCTCCTGGCTCCCTCCGATGGCTCTTTCTGTAAAGACACACTGACGCTTTCTTCCAAGGATGAACCACGAGCAAGTGCTTGGGAAACGTTTCCAGTTCTGGAAGAGAACACCAAGATAGATACATACTTCCTTGAAACAGCAAAAGCATCATTATTACTATATGTTTGTTATTTTTCCACAAACATCAGGGGAAGAGAACAATCAAGTACTGCAAACATAACGGGTTTTAATTTTGCCTGCTGCTCAAGGCTTTGCTCCTTTGTGCAGTCACTTCCTCTCAAAAATCATTTGAGGACTGAGGAAATAGACAATAAAAAATAGAAGTGTGCAACTACAACAGCCTGACTAGTTTTTCAGAAGATCATTTGAAAGTGGCAATGGCATCTCTGGACTAGCCACAACTCAGTGACACTCTGTGACTTAAACCAGATGTAAGGAAAGTTATTAACGATTTGGAATTTATGTTTTCAGCATTTCACTTATAAGTCTTTAGGAACAAGTATCTTCTGTATGCTCTGACACACAACTTGTGCAAAAAGCTGCTTTTACCAGGGTACAGAACTTATCACGGGATTCCTGTGGCGGTTTAAAAACTTCTCAAAAACAGTTACAGGTACACACATGCACAGTGAGTATCACAAACTGAGAACACACACCTAATTGAAATATTTTTCAATAAGAGATGTGAAAGAGGAGTTATAAAGGCTAAAAAGGGCAAACACTGAATGAGTTACAACATGATGCTCTGCACCCCCCTCAGTTGGTGTGTGCATTGCATAAGCCCTTGGAGACCAGACATATCAATACTGCTATCATCCCAAGAAGATCCACCAGCAACCCTCCTCCCCCTTCCTGTTCCTCCTGAGGAGACAAGTGTAAGATAAGGGAATTTCAGAACTCAACTGATCAATTGCCTGTGTTGAAAGCGATAAGATTTAAACCACGTGACATACCAGATAGTCAATGTAGGTTATCAGCTACTGTTACACTGGCAATTATTCATCATTCCCAAAAATGTTCCCATCCTCCTCCTCAAAGAAATCTGGGTGATGGTTTACATTCTCACTATAAGATACTTTACAGCTATTTTACTGATTTATGAATCAAAGTTGAAGAGACCCTTAAGATGCCATTGTCCTAAAATACAATATTCATAAGATTGATCTGAATCCATAATATTTCTGGTAGCAGTATATGTTTGCAGACAGTACTTTAATCAAGGACTATGAACAGGTTATAGCTTAATTACCATCATTTTTCCCGATATGAGTATTTTAGGAACCTAATTTAACTGGAAGGGTATTCCCCCTCCTTTGGTTTTTTATACTCAGACAATATTAGATCACTAAAGTGCTACATTTTTGAGCTATTCCTACATAGAAATAGCATCCATATAGATAATTAAAAGCATTTTTAAAACCACTTCCCAAATTAGTCTGAGATTAGTCACTACACTATAAAGAAACTGAGCTTAAAAATAATTAAATTAACAGCAGTGAAGTCAGTATCTGCATACACCACACACAAAGTAATCAGGCATAAAATAAGGAGAAATTCAGGGAACAGCCACATAATTACAAACTCCTCATCCCAAGCCCCTCAGAACTGGAAGAGTTCTGAATGCTGACAAGGAAAAGCCATTGTAGGAAAACAAGTGAGTATAGCAGCACCCCCTTTTGCAGTCAGGATTTAAGGTAAGAAAAGGAGTGCTGCCAGCACAGTGCATGCTTTTGCACATTAAAGGCTTTTGCCATCAGCTGCTGCTGATAGGTAGGCGAGCTAAACCTGCGTGACTGATAAATGCAGACTCTAAAGGCAGCTGTGTTTTGGTGAGCTATACAATTCAAAGCATAATTAAAAAAAATAAAGAAGGGAGAGAACACAACAGCTGAGGTCAGACTATTTATAACTCCTGAAGAAAAAAATAATACAGAAGTAATAACTTACATAAGGCATTTCAGCACATTATGTGAGCACAGGGTGTTTCTGTTACTTACTGGGGAGGGTTCTGATTAGTCCCTTCTTCCACAAGGTGAATACTCTCTACAAAGCTGGGCAAGTCAACCACCCTTAAGGAAGAAGCAATACTTGTATTACTTGCATCTTGTTCAGCATTAATTGAAATGCTTATATCCTCCTTGGAAATCTCTCCATCCTCTTTTTTCCCTTGTGGTACAGAGTTGCCTTGTTTTTCTGAGGTTGTATTCCAAAATAAACTGGCACCTAGGATAAAATTAAACATTTAACTGTTCAGGAAGAGTCATTACTTTTTTCTGAGACCCTTTGGCTTTGTATAGCTAGAGGAATAATTTTCTCCTGTTCATGTTTCTTTCAACATTTTAAAAGTAATTTACAGTTTAAATCAGCTAAAAGTTGCCAAAACATCATTCAAGTCCTAGTTTCTTCCAAAGTATACTTGATAAAAAAAAAAGTTGTATTAAATAATTTTAATGTATTGACCTTGAGCCTGTTTCAAAGTTTCCTCCAGACTAACCACATTTCCATGGATTTAAGAGGAACTAATATGTTAATATGCAGCTGTACAGATACAGCTGCATAACTTGCCTAAATTAAAGCATATACAATCTCCTCTTCATGCATGACTTACAAACAACATCAATAATATATTTATTGGAACACTATATGACACAGAAGCTATATACTTTTCAAAACAGTGTATTAAATCAAAAAAGATGTGGAGTTATGTCTTAACAAGACACCATTTTAAACAGAACACCTTTCTAAAGCTATTGGAAAAATAATTCTTTCAGTGATGGCAATCAAAGACAAAAGTAACTCCAGGCTGAACTTGCAAACAACACCTCAACAACTCAAGTGTTTTTTGGATCTAGGTGCATGTTTGCACAGCTTCAGCATTTCTGCACATTTCCTCCACGCTCAAACAAACCACAGAAACGTCCAGAAGAAGCGGTGCCAGCCCGTTTGAAATCATGCGGCGTTACCTGTGCTCACGGCAACGCTGACGCCTCTCCTCCTGAGCGGTGGCGGTGAGGTCTGTGTCTCCATGGATACGAGGTCCCCTGGCCTCGCCTGCACAGCCCGCCCGGCTGCTGCCGCCTCCCCGGAGCCCGCCTGGCGAGCCTGCGCCTCCAGCAAGCGCTGGATCTGCAACAGCCAGCACAAAGTTAGGCTCTGCACAAGAAAATGTAAGCTGTAGCAGGCAAAAGGGAATTAATTGGGTTCTGCTAAGATCTGGATTCAAACACGGGCTGCGCTGCCACAGTGGTCTGAACACCTTCCAGTTCTCAGCAGTGCACACAGCATAAATCAAAACACCAATTTTGATGTTGGCAGAGCTAGCAAAGATGTTTAAGCACGTTGGCAGAGGCAGCACCAAGACAACTTGGGTAAAGCCTATTTGCACCACACTTGCTGGAAGTATTCCCTCCCTTTCATTCACACACAAAGCCTATTAACCGACTTACCAGCCAAGCATTTATATGCCAACTGTCCCTACACCAACTTTGTATTAATTACAAAGCTAAGCAATTAAATGATAAAATTAAGGTTGCCAGGCAATCTTCTCTCTAGGATTTTCATCCATCCTGTTCACCAATTAGTTTGCAGCTCCAGGGAGAAATACAGTAACAGTGAAGGCAGTAAGGAGGGGTTTCCCCTCACACAATCCATGCTTTGGTAGCCTGACTTTACATACAGGAACTATACCAAAAACAAATTCCAGGTGTAATTTTCTAGTTCAAGTACTGCAAACTTTCCTTTTTGTATTGTTCATCACCAGCAGCAAAATTTAAACTCTGGCTCTTCAGCCCCAAGTCATAGCCTGCAAAATACAGGGCCAGCAGATTGATCAAGGGGCTGGTATTTTAAAGAAACTTAACCTTGTGAGGCAACAGAACACAGCAAGACTCCCAAAGTCCAGTTTTCTAGCACAGCAAAGACCTGATGAATCAGGAATCGATGCAGAAAACTGAAGTTTTCGAAGCAACAGCTCAGGGAGCTGCAGGCTTGAAGGTGGAAAAAGCAACATATGTGAACATTTGTGCTTCATCTTTAAGTTCACAATAATTCCAAAGCCTATGGATTTTTTTTTTTTACACAAATAAGCATTTAAGTAGAAAAGCATTTATACAAAGAGTGTATCAGTTTGCATTACAGTCTACTAAAAGCAAATCTTCATGTTACGGGAACACCACAAAAATAAATGCAAAATTTAATGAGATATAAGTCAAATAATTTTTAAAGGGACACCAATTGGTAGAGCTAATTGAGTCCCTTCTCCATGCCCAGACTCCAGCTGGTATGACAGGCTCCCTTGTTCCAACACAGATAGACAACAATTAATTTAATTCCTTTGGCAGGGGAGCAATCAAAGCATAATCACGGAGAGGGCAGAGCAGAAAGCTGACATCTCCACAAACCTGAGCCTGCAGTAATTTGAGTTGCCTGTCTTGCTCGGTGAGGAGGCGGAATGCATCTGGAGATAATCCCATCATGCCATTATCTGGTGCTGCTGCAGGAGCAGGGCAGGGCAGGCACGGCGAGTGGGCTGCGCAGCACTGCAGGCTCGAGGGGCTCGATGGCATCCTTACTCCAGGTGATAAGCCACTGTCAAGAGAACAGCTCCCTGTTTTCCCAGGATATCTCACATTTATAGGGCTGCTTGTGGCATATCCTGGGTTGCAGCAAACATTTGGGCAAATGGTATTGTGATGGAACACTGCACAAGGATTTTGCTGAGCCACCTCCACTTGGATTTCCGCTCCGTGGTTGGGGCTCATTTTACCAACTCCTTGCCATGAGTTTATGGGATTGTACTGGAGAGAAGCAGGACACTGACAGCTGCATGCTGGACAGGAAGGTGACACCTGAACTGGCACCTGCAGGTCTGGTGGCTGTCTGCAGCTCTGTGGTGACAAAGCAGAGCTGTGGAGGACTGGCTGTGTAACAGCAGGAAGCTGCTTGGAAGCAGGTATTGATGCTCTCCTAGCCAGAGGCTCTCCCTGGGATGTGACACTGTCAGGATTTAATACAAGTTTTTCCAATGGCTTCCTGGGGTGGTGCACAGATGCATCTGGGGAAGGCCCACTACAGGGAGTTGAAGGAGAAGATGATCCTGAACTTTTTCTTGATTGAGAGGAAGCCTTCTTACACTGCACCTGCTGCTGTAGTAGAACTTGTTTTCCTCTACAAGGCACTGAAGGTGGAATTTTCTGGTTTATAGGAGTTGGTAATCGTCTCAAAGAGGGATCTCCCATATTAGTAGGAAAGTTCTGCCTGTCTTCAGAGTGCTGGCTGGGGGGACACTTAGATCTCATGCACCACTTCTTTTCAATTGGCTGATTTGGCACTGTGGGTAGACTTTTGGCATTTGAAGTCCCCACAGGCTTAGATGATTGTCCTGATTCTATGAAGCTCCCATCCAAAATAAGTGACAGCTCCGGCACCGAAGGAAAAATTTTGGTAACCTGAAAGGACAATTACACACGTGTATGGTAATTTAAAAACATTGGCTGCTCTTTGAATGCAGAATTTCCTTAAAGAAAATGTTTTCATTTAAAATCAATATATGATGATTATCAGCTCTAAACCAACCATATGTTAAATACGTTCCTAAAAGATTGGAGAATCCAGAAAAAGCAGCAATATCTTTAGGAACATTCTGAAAGGAAAATTGCTTTCATATAGTGTAACAGCCATGTCTGCCAAACGAATGCTCCATGTCATTTGGGAGTACATTTCAGAGTATAGATATTCCCCTTCTAGAGGTGGACTCTATGTTCCCTCTTGCTATTCTTAGATGCAGGAGATACCTGCAATGGAACATATTTTATACACAATTATCACATCCCTCTGGACCTACGCTGTACAAGGGCTGGTATTTATTGCATTTGTATACACTTTAGTAAAAAAGGGACAGAGCAGCAGATCTTTTGGGTAAATGAAATAAATGTCCTATTTAGGACAGCAAGAGCTTGCTGTCTTTGTCTCAGACACTACAGCTCTTGCATTCAACAAGAATGAGATTCCTAAAGTAGAAACTACTTTCGCTGTTCCCAAATCATAGCATTACAGGAATTATAGTGTCTAGAATCCTGGAAAAATGGCAGGTTAACTAGAGAAGGAGTGGGACTCTTGATTCATTTCTTCAATTCTGTTGTTCCCTGCTAGCATTTACAGAGAGAGCCTTTAACAGTCTCCAGTTCCTTTACAGTGAGTTTTGCTGCTCTAAGTGTCACATCTGAGACACCAGGAACAACTATTTCTGTAGTTACCTGTTGACTCACTGGGTGAGGACTTGGAATTGGTCTGGGGGATAAATCCTCATCTTCCACACCAGAGTCATGATCACTTGCTGACAACTTGCTGGGTGAAGAGCTGTGGGGAGGACTAAAACCAGAACAAATCAAAGTAAAAATGTTTCCTTGTCACATTTGGCAGCAGTAACATGAAACTTTATGTTTTTCAATGTGCCATCTACAGTGCATCATTTTTCTAAGAAGCAGTTGCCATCTCTCTTCTCCCTGATTAGCTGGGGAGTTCACCCAGCAAACAGTTCTAAGATCAAACAATGAAAATACAAATGTTGCTTTTGGGCAAGAATATACAAACCCTCCCTCCACACAGCATCACACAAACACACCTTTTAAGTGACATTCTAACAGCAAAGCATTGATTTATAGTAAAAAGATAGGAGATGCTACAGTAAAGATTGTAACATTGTTTGAAAGAAAATGAAGGCCATCTTCTAGTCATATATAAAAATTTGATGGATAAGCTAGGTTCTTAAAAATTACTAAGTTTCAACCTATCCAGGTCTTGGAGCTCTGAAATCTCCAAGAAGAAAAAAAAGGATTTTTTTCTGATCTAGGTAGATTTCAAGCAGAGATTTGCTTCAAAGGACAGATCTCACTTAAAGCTTAATACAGTGAACTAAGCCTCATCAGTGAGGAAGCCTTTTTAGAAACATCCTCTGTATAAATTAAAACCACCAGTACCAAGTAGGTTTTTTGGAATACAGTCAGCTTGACCATTTTACTAGAAAAATATTAACTCGAGGAATAAACAAAAGCACATACACAGATTTTAATGCAAGAGAATTGCATTAAACCAACACATAGATCAAAAGCCTCATCCAATAAATATTTCATTTTTGCATATAAATGGCATCTGAGAGATTTACCTTTTGATTGGAAGTTTCTTGCAAATTCTGCTGAAGAACTCAGTTTCTGCATTTTGGTTTTCTGCACTCAACTCAAACTGGATAGAGCTCTTGTCTGATGGTTCAACATTCTGGAATTAAATGTTCCACACTTGTGAAGCATGAAACTTTCAAACTTTCAATCACTGAGGTACTACTCCCAAAGAAACAGCTTTAAGGACATTTACATGATTATTTGCTGCTTGTCCTCTACTTTCAAATTTTTCACCACTACAAGGAAGCAGGCAACTTCCCTTCCTGTTAGGCACTGCTCCCTGCTACTCTGTGAAGTAGTTGGGCTAATTATAGTCAGGAGCAGATGCTTCCTCACTGTAACTGCTCAGATACTCCTCCAGGGCTGTCACCACTACAGGAAACTGCAAACGTTCCTGAACTGTTTCACACACCACAGCTAGGCAACTCCTGGAGACAACAGTGAGCTTCTGTGGAGAGATCTGTCATCTTCAGAAAGCTAAGCTGTCCCTAGGCTAAAGGCAGCCCTGAAGAAGGAAATTCAATTAGGAAGAGAACTGAGTACACAGCATAGCATACACATTACACTCACTGCTTCTCTGACAGAGCATAGCAGCATTTACTGAGTAAATTAACAACTCAGCCTCAGGTTCTGCACATTTCCTAGAACTTCCTCAAACCTTACTAGCCATCTCCCAGACTTCTAGCATCAAATTCTTTGAGAGCTCCTTTGCACTAAGTTAAAATTTGCCATGATAAAACTGTGATGAAATTTGTAACCTCTGAATTCCTTTTTGCATTCAGCTTCAAGCAAAGCACAATACTCAGCTTTGCTCTCCAGCAAGCATCACCCAGATGTGAACACAGCACACCAGAGTCACAAATACCATAGGAAGTCTGAGTTTCATAAGGCCAGAAGGTCACTAGTAGGAAGGAACACTAAGCAAGTACAACACAGCACAGTGTACTTAAAAGACAGATGTTTTAATGCTATTAGAAAAGTGAGCAGTGCTGACTTTGGAAGTCATTTCTCAATTTGAGGGACAAACTGAATTTCCTAGTAGTCCCTAGGAAAAAGAAGCTTTATAGAGCTACATCATTTTCAAACACTGCAGATCCATTTGGGTCACATCATAATGACTCTTTTTAAGGCAAATTTTGAAGAACCACGAGGCAGGAGGAAAGCAAGACACTTACTTTGAAGAGGTGAACTGTTTCATGACAAGTTAGGATCTGAAAGCCCAGCTCAGTCTGCCCACTGCACGGAACACACTCATAAAACTCTGGTTCCTTGTGTGTCAATGAATAAAGCACAATAAGAAAACTCCCAGATTCTGAAAAAACCCTAAAACAGAAGAAAAACACATCTTTAAATAGCTTAAACATGAAACCCTTATATTTTCAGTACAGTGAGAAAATTTTCACACAGTTTAGCAAACTGGTCAGTCTCAGCATTCTGACTGGTGCTGAGCTACAGACAATGCAGATTTATTACTGTAGCCACATGCAAGAATCAAAGAAAAGTAGAGAAATGGGAATAATCCATCTCCTTTGTATTTCAAACGTTTATGATCACTTAGTACTTCAAATGAATTCCTGGAATAGCTTAAACATAACACAGAAGAAAACATTTGTAAGAATGATACTGTGTTTTATTTTCTTTAGTTTTCAGTTGAAGATGCATTATAAAGACACTTAGTGACTTAATTATCCCTAAACATTCAAACAACACTAATTAACAAAAAGATTTTTTTAAGGAAAATTATATTGAAGTTTTTTTCCTACAAGTTGAGAATAGCACATAACAATCAGCATTTAACACAAGTTCAAGGATAATAACGATGTGTGTTTCCAGGAAAAGGTAATACTACTTTCAGAATACTTTTCTTTTTATAGCACTTGTAGCATGCTTCTTTGTGGAGTTTTTGATTTGTTTGCTTTTTCATTAAATAATACATGTGATAGAAAAAACAGTAGAAACAGGATGCTTGAAAAACACATTCATGCAACTTCAAAATTATACTTACAATTTAAAGAGTTAATGTATGATGCACAGATTAAGCAGTTAGCCTGCAGAGGTTAATGCTGTTTGCATGGTTCATCAAATCTCCTTAATCCACCTCCATGATGGCATCAGTGAAAGTTAATGAGAGTCAAGCATCCAAATTGCGTATCTAATAATCTAATTGGTCTCTTATCTGTGTTTGGACATATTTCAGTTGTTAAGGGAAAGAAGTTTATTTTGTAATTGCAGACACATCTGTTCACCAAACGTGTCTGTATTTCATAATTTAAAAACAAGTGTGGTCAATCAGAAGTGCTTATGCATACAGCATATTTTGGAGTCTCATTTACCTGAGGGCAATTTCAAACTATAAACATCTTGGCAAATATCACAGGTGAAAAAATGTAGACAACGAGGAATGATTATCCACTAATATCACAATGAAAAAATAACCCGCAATGCAAACACTCTTAAAAAACTGAATATTTAACAGGAAGTCATAACAGGACACCATAGGCTGCAAATCAATATGCCTCAATATGCTGGTCAGGCACTACCAGGAAGAAAACTTTTCTGAAAGAAAATACCCCTAAGGAAAGATCAAAAACAAAATCCCACCACTGTTTAAATTACTGTTTTCTGCTGGTGGCTTTTTATTTGAACTAAAATGCAGTGACCTTAATGATATTAATGTTTACCCTTTTCTGATTTTGAGATATCAGCTTACCTTTCCAACATTTCAGTCACAGAAAATTTTTGTGCAGAAGCCAAAATTGAAAAGAACATTTAAACCAGACAGCTTTACCTCTATACAACATATAAATCACAGAATTTCCTCAAAAATCTTTGAGCACAGCCCATGCTGTCATGCATTTCTGGGGAATACTTTTTTAGGCAGCCAATAGCTTCTGTGTGTTACCTATAAAAGTGACTTGCCTTTCTTGAATTGAAGAACTGAACAAATACCGCAAGCAACAGGCCCAGACTTGAGGACTATAAATATGAGTAACTCCACTCAGCCAACTAGAAATAAGAAAAAATCTAATTAGAGACAGTTCTGTTACCAAATTTTTGCTGTGCAATCACTCAGACACATCTCAAATCTGTGTGTGTGTTAATCTGGACAAACACTTACACTCCAACTAATGGCAGAGCATAAGCCTTGGGATCAGACTCAAGCAGCAAAAGCAATTTCCGTGTTTGGTCCATAGTAAGGTAGCTGAAACAAATCAAAAGTTGGGTTTTTTTAGTATTTTGGAAGGCAGTTTTTTAGAAAAAAATCCTGAAGAGACAAGTACAAGTTTAGAAAATACAGTAAAAAAAGAAATTTAAGGGAAAAAAAAAATCAAAACTACTCTTACTCCATACACCTAACAGCAACTCCCCAGCTTTTCAGCAATTCCCTGTGTATCAAAGAGTTATCAAGGACAAAAATTACTTAGTACTATTCACAGTATTTTTAGTGAATACTAGAATTAGTCTTCATAACAAATCCCAAAGTGCAAGTCATGTTAAATTTGAAGAACAACTTTCAGAGAGGCATTCATAAAGTCCCAGTCCAAATATAATGATATTCAGTTGCTTCACATTATTTCCCTAATCTATCCTTAGGTCATCCTACTAAATTAGTTACCAGTCAGAATGATGACTCCTCATAACATCTCAGAAGCACAATTAACAAAAAAAAAAGCTTTGGTCTCATTTTCATTGCAGGGCAAGCACTGATGATGTTTAAAAAGCTGTTTATATTTATTATGTTAACTAGAGGTGTGTTCTCCTGCCCCAGAAGGAAGATCCTTTCACTGAAGCCAAAAGCAAGAACTCCTACTCAACCAGTTAATGTTTATGTTCCACCCCATTTCCTGTTTCTTATTCATAACTTTGAATATATTTCCATGGCCAGAAGACATGCCTTTTTTGTGACAGTTATTTTATTAAAAAGCAAAGTACAGTTGAGATCTCTCCTATCCACCTCCTTCAGGAAAGGCAAGAAACTGCCAGGCAGCTTTGACAGTTTTAGCATCACCCTTTACTCACCCACATTTGTAAGTTCCTTGAACTTGTGCAATATTCATAGGACTGTTCAAATTTCTAGCTAGGGCTGTTGGAATAATTGGGACAGACTTCACAGGGGTGTATTCCAAAATATTTGCCACAGTAAGAGAAGCCCAGTGAAAATTAAAGTGTAGATTATCCAGGTTTTCTGTGAAAACAATGTGAGCTCTAACAGTGAGCAGTTTGGAAAGATCCAGAGATTCTTTACTGCACAGACTCTGCTGCAGACCCTAAAAGTAAGAGAGAAATAAAAAAAGAGTTAAATACACTAAATTATTTTCATATGATTACCACGATTCAAGATGCATTACACTAGGAACTCAAATTATTCATCACAGCTACTATTGCAGCAGGTACTATACAAAAAGCCGTTAACCCAGGTCTCCAAAGCTCACTGCTCTACTGAATAAAATGAATAATGCAGAATACACTTGAAAGTCAGCTATGCACACCTTAGCATTGTTTTATGATGTATTAGAAAACTTGGGGTTACTTCAATTATATAAAAATTAACATAACAGACAACTAAAAGGCTCAAGCTGATTTGTTAAAGTTTTCTTACTTGCATTCAAGAAATATGCAATTTAACATCTGGATGTATCATCATGAGCAAGTTCAGGTGTGAGGCAGGCTAAATTAATATTATAAAATACACACTACAACAACTACAGGGAGAAGTTTACAAGGACAGAAAGTGCATTTAGCAGATTACATGTCTACAGCAGAGCACACATTTCAGCTATGGCTGTGAACCTACCAAGGGCTTTGCACGTTTTGGGCGGGTCACTTGCCTAGCAACACTTCAGCAACAACTGCCCAAATATTGCAACTGATTAATGACAGTTTTGAGGAAAAAGACCAAAAAAGCTATTTTCTCTTGTTTAAGTAAGTTTGCTGCAATTGCTTTTGTTTTGCTGGTTAGACCAGCTGAAAAACTCAGCAGCAAGATTTTCGTCCAAGATTAAAGACTGTGTGATCCTTAAATGCCTGTGAGGATTAACTGATTTTAACAGTTTCCAATACATTTTCCAATGACACTCAAGCAGCTCATTTCACACAGTCTTGCTTCAGCCATGACCTTGCTGTGCTGGAAATCAGGCTCTGTGTATAGTCCAGTGTCCTGCCTGGCAGAGAGTTCACTGTTTAAGAGACCCAAAAGCTGCTAAGAGCTGCCTACCTTGAAAACCAAGCTGATATCTTCAGCACTGTGCACTATTATATTATCTGAACAAGGTCCCCAGGCATTAACTGTACATGGAACCAAAAAGTCTCCAGGAAGGGATGCAGTTGGAATTTTGCCCGATCCACCAGCAACGTCTCGGCCAGGATCAAAGCGATCTATTGTTAGCGTTATGCCTTCCCCATCTTCAAAATAAATAAATAAGGTTAGAGTCCAAGAGCAACAGCTCAGGCTGCTTAACAACCGCTTACTCAACCCACCAATACTGCATGTCTACCTCACGTTTAGAATTACCTTCATCTGCTGCCAGGGTCCCAAGCAAAAAACAGGAAAAAGATTTCTTTTCATTCTGCTTAGCATGGCGATAGGCAAGCCGCAAGGTTTTCTCTAGCAGAGAGAGTCTAGGGTTTCTAAAAGAGACCATACACAAGTTTAAATCACAAATTCTTTTTAATATTTGTTTTAAAAAAGTATCACTTATCCATATGGGAAGAAAACGGAAAGATATTTTAAGTTACTCTAGACTGATGCACCTTCAAGCCATTGGACTGTGTTACACAAAGGAAAGGAATGGAAACTGAAATCTTTCCAGTGAAAATCCCCATACACTTGTAATAAACACACTGCTTCCTTTGCTATACAACAGAATCAAAAGACAAAATGAGGCTTTGCATCACACAATCCATTACTTATTTTAACCTTTAGCTTCCCTGAAAATGGATACCTGTAATAGGTGATGTGTGCGCCAATGACATCGCCCATGGGCATTGGGTCCCAAAGTGCACACTTGGACAGAGGGAAACTGAAAGGAACCATCCTTTTGGGAACAAATCTGGGAAGATCAGAGATAAAAACATGGATTAAGATACATTGTTATCTTACAGTCTTTAAAACAAAAAACAAAGGCATGACACAGTAAGAAAACCAACAAACAGGATATAGAAACTGTTGGTATTTTTTTGTTTCAAGTTCAGGCCAACAAAACAGAAACTTTGTCCTACAAAACTGTCGAGTTATGAAGCCAACACAAAACCTTTTTTGCTCACCTGACAGTTTCTTTGTGGAACTTTGGAAGATTTATAGGCCAAAATACAAGCTTGAAAACAAAGTTTAATGAAGAGCTACTTGAATATAACTCAGCGAGAAAAAGAGTCATCACTAAGCAGAAACTCCCATGGCACAAAAAAACCTGATTTAGCAAATTTAACACTAGATCAGCTTCCCAAAGCCTTCTTTTAGTCTTCGTATTTCAAGTAAGCATTCAAACCACTTAAACTTTGAAGACTTCTGAAATAAAGCCTTGGCTTAACTCAAATATTATAGTGCAAAACTTGCAGTCAGACTTCAAAGAGCCCTGCAGAAATTACTATGTAATCACATTAACTTATTCACACAAGCAGGATTAGATTTTTTTTGAGGCGCCTAAACAAAGCAACATACAAAACAATTGACAGCCCATACCATTTGGCAAATACCTCAATACCTTTTAACAAATAAGCCAGAAGTCTCTTTGTAGTTATCTCAAGCATGAAACTTTGCCAAGCAAAGGTGCTTCCTCTACATTTCAACTTGCCAGGAAAGAACTTATTTTTAAGGCAGTCCTCCAAGGAACTCGGCCATCTCTGATGCTTCCAGCGGCAGTTAATTAATTCCGCTTAAAAGCCAAATGCCCAAACAAGCCTCAAACTTAAGTTTATAAAATGGGGAAATTTTTTAAAGCCCACTGTTTCAACTTGACAAGCATGAAGCAGAAGCCCACTCCCCCTCCTCCCACAGCTCTTTATACCCACAGCCGCCCTAGCCCGGGGCACCGGGCGCGGTGTGCCCGGCGGGGCTGGGGCGATGCGGGCCCTCCCGGCGCCGAGCGG
Organism: Prinia subflava; assembly: GCF_021018805.1. Classification (NCBI taxonomy): domain Eukaryota; kingdom Metazoa; phylum Chordata; class Aves; order Passeriformes; family Cisticolidae; genus Prinia; species Prinia subflava. Next base: position 8,320,894 of record NC_086256.1, on the reverse strand, counting down.
GTACCTCAGATCCGACCCAACGGGGTCCGGGCAGGGCCGCAACTCTGCCCTCTCCTCTTCTCCCTCTCCCTGGCGCGGGGCCCGCCCGCTGCAGCCCCGGCGCGGCCGGACAGCGGCCGTGAGGGAGGAGCGGCGCCGGTGCCACCTCGGGCTCCCACTCCGGCACCGCCGCTCCCGCCGCGTCCCGCCCGCCCCGGCGCCTTCTGCGGCCCCGGCCGGCCCTCCGCCCCGCCAGCCAATCAGAGCGCAGAGCCCGCCCCCTCTACCAGCTTCTGCCCAATCGACGCTCGGAGGGGAACGGCCCGCTCGGCCAATCAGAGAGCGGCCCGGGGAAACCAACCGCCAGCGCGCGGACAGGGGGTTTTAAAATGCCAGGGGGCGGGGAGAGCGCATGCGCAGTGCGACGATGCGGCGGCGTTGCCATGGCAGCGGGGGCGCCGCCGCTGCCGCCGGGCCTGGCCGGGCCATGCCGGAAGGGGCTGTGGCGAGGCGAACAATGAACCGACATACCCGGTCCCGCCGGAGCGCCGCGCCGGCCTCGGCCTTCCCCAGCCGGAACCCGGGGCCGTGAGTCCCGGCAGAGCCGCCGCCGCCAGCCCCGCGCCCACGTGCCCGCCCCGCCCCGCCCGGGACCCGGAAGCACTTTCCCTCCGCGGGGACAGCGCGGCGGCAGCGGTGCCACAGTCACAGCCCCGGTCACAGCCCCGGCCTCGGCCCCGCCGCTCCCCGCCCGCCCTTCGGCCGCCCCACGGCCGCCGCCCCGCCGCCGCTGTCCTGCTGCTGCAACGCCGCCGCCTCCTTCTCCTCATGAAGCCCGTCGTCGTCTTCGTCCTCGGCGGGCCCGGGGCGGGCAAGGGGACGCAGTGCGCTCGCATCGTGGAGGTGAGGTGGAGGGGGTGCGGGCTGGCCGCGGGGGAGGCCTGGGAGTTGTAGGATCCCCCTGTGGGGTCCGTGACCCGCTTTGGGGTGGTCGCTTGGGGGTCGTGTCCCGCTTTGCTCGGTGGTGGGACCCCCATCTGCCCTTTGGTCTGGTCTCTTGTCGAACCTCCATTCATTCCTCGCCCCTTCGAGGCGATAAATCAAAACAAGCGACCCACATCTCCCCTTTGGTGGGTGAAGTGCTGGGGCAGCCCCAGTCCAGCCCCTCCGTTCCCCGTCCAGACGCTGTCAGGCCGCCTGGCCTTTTCCCTTCTCCTGCCTTTTCCCTTCTCCTGCCTGTGCCGGCGTCCACCCTGGGGACACCGCGGGGTTTTTGATCCACTTCGGGGACACCCGCTTGTGCTCCGGAGGCTGCCGCGGGTTCGGCCGGGAGCGGCATTGCCCTGGCGGAGGGGCCGGACAGCGGCCCCGGAGAGGCTCCCGGCTGCCCGGGCGGTGCCGCCCTGTCGGGCCGGTCCCGCAGCCCGGCCCGGGTGGGTGGCTCCGTCCACGTCTGCACCGCCACGTAGGTGGCTGCGGGGCTGCCACCCGGATGCTCCGGAGCTGCGGCTGGCAGAGGAGGTGAGGTGTCTGATAGCTATTGGGAATACGTGTGGTTCCGATGGATCAAGGTCCATATCTGCTCTGGGGCCTGTCCCATAAATGTTACAGCTGGTACAGCAGACATTGCAGGGTGTTGGCTTCTTGACCCAGTGCCATCTCAGTAAGTTGTGGAAGTAATGTGTTAAAAATAGAACAAATTTTTTTTTTCTGTGGCACAGTATGATAGAGGTCAAAGGATATCCTGATCCCATAGATCCTTCATCTCATTCCTTCTTCTTTTTTAAAGAGCCTAAGACTGACAGTATAATTTGACTAAACTTTCAGTTACATTATCAAATTTTCAGTTTTCCAAATACATTTTTCCAACCTTTTGAGACAACAAATATCTAAGAAAGAAGGGTGGATGATACATGGTGTACTATTGTCCTTTTAAACACCAAAAACCACAGAGGTAATTACAGTGTATCCAGGTTGATAATTACTTAAGTAGTTAGGCCTGAATGCTTCCAAATGTGTGTATGTTGGATTTGAAACAGCTCTTTTATATTTTTTCCCTTTTTTTTTTTTTTTAAACTGAGCGGTTTTGTGTACTCTTATTAAAAGCCATATAGGATCAAAGCTTATCCATACTCTCACTGAAAGCTATGGCTAAGAACTGTGGTGATGCCCATGTTCCTGAAACTTTTGGTGGGAAAGAACCCCTGGAACAGACACGTTGTGTGTGTCCTCTGCTCTGGTGGTGCTGTTACAGTTTATCCACGCTGCTGTTACATCCCAGACCTCAGTGTTGTATAACTAAATTAAGTGAATTTGGTCCAGACTAAAAAACGCCGTTATGTCTTTAGTTCTAAAGGATTTAAACCTCAAATTACAGACTTGCATTCAAACCAGCATATTCATTAAATTAAATTGTGGGATGGAAGGTTCACAGTGCTCATAAAGCCTTTTTGGTAAGGTCAAATTCAGCCCCTGGCACGTAGAAAACAAATGAGCTTAAACTATAGGGGAACCTTGTAGGCTGTGATTAATGGCTTTCACCAAACCATTAGTGTAGCCTCAGGGCTGAAGTACCTTGTGTGGCTGCTGGCCTGTGTTTAGGAGGATAAATGCCTATGGCTGGATAGGCTGATATAATTGGATAAAGACCACTTTATTACGAGGAGTTCAAATGAGCCATTGCTACTCAAATCGTATTTCCAGCTAGAAAGGAAAAAAGAAAAACCTTGCTTGTGCAGTATTTATTTTCTTCTCTAAGCCTGGAAAGGGAAATCCAAATTCGAATAAATGCAAATTTGCTTTAATTCTGCTAATCCTGTTCACTACATGGAAAGAAGTCAGTGAGCTGACAGTAGAAAGCACTCAGACCTGTTGAATGCAAGGACAACCCTCCTGCTGGCTCAGACAACCTCCACAGGAATCTCTGGCTAAGCTGGGAGGCAGAGAGGGTCTGAGGTAGCTTAAAGAACAGTTGAACTGTGCTGCACATGTGCTGGAAAACTTTAGAAAAAGGGCACATGAACAGGGAAGTGTGGGTGAAACACAGCAGAGGTACTGGCAAGCAGCAGCTTTTCTAAGCACAAATCCTCAGCGTGGCCCCTGGCAGCCCCCAGAGAGCAATGCTGCAGGTGAGTGAGCAGCCTGTCTGCAGTCAATGCTGCCTTTAGGTTGAAAGGGTATTTTTATTTGTATTTTAAACCCCGTTGGCTGTTTGCCACAGAGAAAAAGGAGGCTGTAGCTGAGTAATAATAAACTTCATTCATCCTTGTTAAATGGGCGGAATAATATTAGTTTACATTTGGAATGAATCTGACCCAGTATCTTGCTGTAGAGCTGAAGGTTGTGCTGAACAAAAAGTCAGTATGAGCTATAAATATGTCTTGGTTGCTATTCATACTGGAGATTTGGGACAGAGCACATCACATGTGGAAGAAGTCTCATTTGGCTGAGGTGAGCTCTTGTATGAATTTAGCATCAAACCATTTTTATTAAAAACCAAGGGTGTCTGTGTTTTGTAGAGTAAAGGGGATATTATGTACTTATTACCTGGGAATGATTTCTCAAAGAAGTGTTGTAATTTTTTAGCTGACTGTGCTTTAGGTTCCCAAAAAAAGGGAGATGGGTGTCCCATGTTGTGGGTAAAATATGTATTTGTTAAATACTAGCCTAAATCATAACTGCTCAGAACATGTGTGCTGGAGTCTGTGAATGTGGAGAAGGCATGCATTCATGCCAAATTTGGACACAAATGGAGAAATGATTTGAAGGAAGAAGACCTAGTAACAAGTGGAAATGGATATTGACACAATGCAAGAAAAGGAACAGTGGGTAAGTGATTAGGATTCTTTATCTCCACAGATAAGGCTGGATGAGACAGCTGAACCAGGCTGGTTTTCGCCACAGAGGGAAGATTCGACTCCCGTGTGTTCCACAGACACAGAATTGTCAGGGAAATGCAAATGCAGCAGAACTGCTGCTGTTCTGGAGCAGTTCCTCCTATTTAGAGAGGGATGAAGCAGAATTCCCTCTTAAGTTCTTATCCTCTCCATTCCAGCTCTGCAGATTAACTCCTGAAACCTTCCACAGCTTTGTTAGGTGGAGCTTGCCATCATCTGGGATTGTTGCGTAGCTGTCACGTGAGGCAGAATATTTCAGCTATAGTTGAATGATGTCATTTGAATGCAGGTTCTTGCAATAACCTTCATGCTTTCCACAGTGTATCTTCTGTGACTGTGAGATAATGAAATGTGCTTTATTGCTGACTTCTGAACTTTGTGTATAAAGTCATTACAGTAAAGTCAAGGAAAAGAAAATGCATTTAGCAAATCTGCACAAAATATGCTTTCTTGTGCTTAAATTTTAAATCCTTATAACCTCTGCCTGAGATGTAAAGCTCTTTGGTTGGTGGGAAGAATAATAACTAAATAATTTGTCTTTATTCCAAGCAACATTTGAGTTGTACTTTTTTCTCTGTTTGTTTTGGCAAGGTGATCTGTAGAGATTTGGGGTATGCAAGACATTGCTCTCTGTGTACTTAAAATATTATTCACCTCCACCACAGCCCTGTCCTGTATGTTTGTGGCTAAATCTGAAATTAATTCCACAAACTGGGATGCTGAGTCTTCTCATTTTTATAAGAGCATAAGTTAATATCCAAATGGAAAAAGCTGTTAAGTTGGATTGGGATATATGATAAGGAGATTTCCTAGGGTAAAGGAAACAATGCAGAGAAGAATTCATTGTATCTGAAATGCTTCTCTGAAAGTAGCAGAGGATTTAGGTTTTGCTGTCATGTGTTAATTGTCTTCTAGAAGTCTGCTGAGATACAGCGTTAGCTTCCTTGAAATAAAAACAGGGTTTAAATTGTTTGCTTTAAACTCAGCTTCTGAAATCTCTTAAATGAGTGTCATGTATTAGTATTCTTCTTAGCCTTAAGTTCTCATACATGATTTTTAGAATATAAATTCATATTTCTGAATTTAAGAGCTTTTTTTTAAAAATGTGGTGAGTGTTTAAATCTACCCCCTGAAAATTTATCCCTGAACATTTCCATTTTGCAGAACACTGGGCATTAAATTTTGGACTTTCCTGAACATACTGTATTGAGTCAGTGCTCCTGAAGCACCCAGGCTGCTCTGTTTTCTCTGCCCTTTCTCCCTTGAAGGCACTGTCAATGGGATCTCCATTGTGTGTTTTGGTTTGTTAATATGGGGGTTTTTTTGTTTTTATTTCCCAGAGACAGGAACATATTTCAAACTAAGAAAATTGCTTCAATTTTTCTAATTGAATAAGCAGACAGAAGGTCTAGTACTGCATTGTAGTCTGTACCCCAAAGATTTAATTCCATGTGCTAGTAGGACAGCCAAAAGCTTTCTAGGTTAAAAAAACCCCGAAGGCTGCAGGCTTTGCACAGTTTTATTTTTATTTTAATGAGTTCTTGAATGGTGTATGTAGCAAATTTTGGTTGTTTATTAAGGTTGCCCAAGATATGACAGGTCAGAACTAGGGCAATAAAAGTTTGTATTTTATTTGTTTAAATCTTAAGCCCTGTGACTTTCATTTTCAAACTAACAATGATAAGCCAAGATAGGAGTCAAGGTCAAAGCAGTAATTTGTGTTTCTCTTGCTTCTTGGCTTCTGCTCTCTTAAGGAAGTCTCAAGCTGGGTGTTTAGTGGGGAGATGTGTTGCAGGACCGCCAGGGCTGCATCAGAAATAAACCCCGTGCCCCTCGGAAGGGGCTGTGAAGGGAGTCCCAGTGTCAGCTGCTGCTCACCTCTGCTCCTTCCTGACACCTCTGCTCCTCCCTCACTGCCGGAGACTCCTCCTGGTTCCAGCATGACACAGATATGACTCATGGATTTCCAGTGCTCTGCATCTGTTTATTGTATTTACTGAAAACAAAGCGTGTTCTGTCTGCGGGGTGAAAGTTGCAAATCCCGGCTGACAGGAGGAAGCTGGAAGGGCCGGAGGACAGCAGAGGGAACATCCCAGGGAGGCTGCAGTCTCGGGCTGGAATTTGGAGGTGTGGAGCACACAGCTTGTGTGTCCCAGTGTGTCCTGCTATGTCAGGACTGACTGAGCAGGCAGAGGCAAAGAGCAAGGGGTGTTCTGCTCTGCTCTGTCCACTGCTGCTTTGATGGGATTGATGGAAACTTGAGCTCGCCTTTCCATTTCACTGGGATTTTTTAAAAATGATTTTTGTGTTTTATTTTTTTAAAGCAAAAGAGGAGGATGTCTCAAGTATTTCTGAAGACAGCACTTTTTCTTTCACAGTTGATTTTAAAGTTATATTTGAAGACCCATACTTCAAAAAATGGTTTTAAAAATAATGAGAACTTGTGTAATAAGTAGATGAGGTGCTTACACTACTCTTGCCAGTTTAAATCAAGATGTTTGGGGTACAAAATTTTCTTTTATTTTAGGTCAGAGAAACCCTCAGCAAGTGTCCTGAATTGGAGCAAATCATCGCAGCACCAAGGGCTTGCACTACTTGTGTAACAATGAGAACTTGTGTAATAGTAACTTACTGATTTAATCTCTTTTTTTATCTTCTAGATCATACCAGTCTGACAGCATAGCAGAAAACATTATCTCTGAAATACATTTTAGAACAGTTAATTCTATATTTTCTTTTTCTGCTCTGTAATACCAAAATCTCTCCAGATGTTAGGTGCTTGACACCTTTTTTTCCAAGTCTTCCTTTCAGTCTGACATTATGTGCCTAGTAAGAGCTGGGGAAACTGCGTTTTTATTGTTTGGCAACCACAGCCCTGCTCCCTTTTTGATTGCAAGGATTATGTGGGAGTGGCAAGGAGTCACATTGTGGGGATTGCATCAAGATGTGCTTGGCACTGCTGGAAAGTCCTGCTGCCACAAGGCAGACCGTGTCAGGACTGGGAGTGGTTTGGGTTGTGTTTTGTGCAGTTACATCACAGCCCCTTCTGCGAGCCCTTGGAGCTACAATGATTTGCTCCAGTTCAGGACGCTTGCTGAGAGTTTCTATGACCTAAAATGAAAGAAAACTTTGTGTCCTGAACGCCCTGATTAAAACTGGCAAGGGTAGCACGAGCACCACATCTCTGAAGCTGTCTGTGTGTGGAGCAGCAGCCAAGCCATCCCCCCCTTGTTTGCATTGTTTAAAGCCACGTGTTTTCTTTGGCTCTTGGCTCAGTACAGTTAACAAATAGATGTTTTGCCCCTGAAGGAGAGGTTTGTTTTTCTTATTGCCTAGTTAAGCCCTTCTGAGAGTTAGTTTTGAATATAATTTATTATTATCTCAAACAAGTCTGTTTGTACAACAACACTTTAAAACACTTCTGTCTTTTACTTTCCAGTTCTGCCGTTAAAAACTGCTTTAGTTTGCTGTTGCAAAAGGCGGAGAATTCCAAAAATTATCTGACTCAGTTTTGTTTTCATGCATGAAAAGGGAAATGCCAAGGAAAATTAAATGGTTTGGTAATCCTCTAAAACCTAAGGGATTATATTTTCTTCCTGTTTTCTCCTTTGTGGAAACCTGATGTTAAAAAAATCATCATTCTATAACTTTTCCAAGAAGAACTACATGTTAATTTAGCATTCAGCAGAGTAATGTTTCTTGCTTAAAAGGAACAATTTATTCTGGTTTATGGCTTCTGTAGGTTATAAATATTTAGATTTGCAATTAGTTAGGCATATCCAAATGCAATGTACATTAAAGCAAGAGTACAGTGGGCTTACAGAGGATGTCTGTGAAGCTTTTCCTTCACACTTAGAGCAAAATCTTGCTTCTGTTTTGCCAACTGTGTACAGTTTTGGAGATTTAGGTAATTATATCCCTTCTTAAATTATGACTGTGGCAGAACTAACTTTCCATGCTTTTGTGGGTGAAATTGGAAAGGAATTGAAATGTTTTAAAGTCACTTAGTGGGTTGTGTAATATTTCTCTTGTACTTGGTTCAGTAGCCAAGTTTTTAAATCCTAAGTTCACAGCCTCACCAAATGTGTAGTCACATTATTATGCCTCTCAGACACCTTGTTTGAAATTTGCTTTGGGTGTTGCTGCAGCCAAACTGATAACCCTGAAGTTTTTTGCTGCTGTTTTTGTTTTGTGTAAAAACTTTCTGATGAGAATGTATGTATGTGCTGTGTTTTGGATTTATAGCTAGCTTAGGTAATCAAGATGTCTTTTTCGCCTGTTTTGATGGACTTATATTTGGTTGAGGAGCATAGTGCACTTTGTTAGTTTTCTTGCAGTGTTAAATGAACTGAGAAAATGATTGTTTTGAGCTATGATATTTCCTTTGTGGCAATGAGTTTCTCTTTGATAGTAATGCATTTGTGTGCTTACACTAGGTATCTATTTACAATGATAAACACCTGAGAAATTCACATGTAAAAAATACTTCCATCAGTATTTTTCATAAGTGACTGTTTTAGCTGTAGTTTGAGGTGAAAGAGCAATGGTGTGTGCTGTTTTCCTGCACACTGTGTCAGATTGATAGATCTGAACCTGATCTCTCTGCCCTCTTTGTTTACTCTGTGTGCTGTGACAGAGGGTGTAGCTATTTACCTTCATCTACCATGTCATCCTTAGGAGAAGTCACTGGTTTTCCCCAAGGGCTGCTCTCTGTGGTCGTCTCAGGGAAGGAGGTAACAGGGGCAGGAGGATTATTTGTGCTGTTACAGGTGATTTCACCAAGGTAGGGGAGGAAATTGTGCCAGAACCACAACATGAACATAGGGATTTATGACTTATCCTGTGCTTGGGACATTTCTCCAGCTCCAAAGGACTTGCAATCACTCTATGTGTTTTTTTAAGTAGGTAATTAAACAAAATTCTTGTCTTGCCTTGTTTCCAAACATAACAAAATTGCTTTTGAAAACTGTACACATACACCTGACCAAAGCCCTGTTGAGTGTTTTACCCAAGGATGTCGAGTTCTGGGCCCCTCACCTCAAAAAGACATTGAGATGGTGGAGTGTGTCCAGAGAAGGGTAATGGTGCTGGAGAAGGGTCTGCAGATTGAGTCCTATGAGCAGCAGCTGAGGGAGCTGGGAGTGTTCAGCCTGAAGAAAAAGAGGCTTAGGGGAAACCTTGTCATTCACAGCTCCCTGAAAGGAGTTTGTACTAAAATAAGTCAGCCCCTTTTGCCAGGCAGCCAGCAACAGGACAAGAGGAGATGACCTCAGGGTGCACTGGGGGAGTTTCAGGTTGGGAAACAATCTCAAGGTGCACCGGGGGAGTTTCAGGTTGGACATCTGGAAGAATTTCCTCACTGAAATGGTTGTCAAGCACTGGAACAGGCTGCCCAGGGAGGTGGTGGAGTCACCATTCATGGAAGCATTCAAGAAACGACTGGATGTGGCACTTAAAGCTCTGGTTTAGTTGTGACAATGGTGTTTGGTCAGAGGCTGGGCTTGATGATCTTGGAAGCCTTTTCCATCCTTAATGACTCTGATTCTTACTGTGCGTGTTGTGTGCAAAGTGTGCTCTATTGTCAGATTGCACACTGAAGATCTATCACTAGCAAGATGCTGTTCCCTGGGTTTTTCTGTTGCAAAGCAAGGATAAACAGGGCTGACAGTGTTGACTGATGTTGGGTTTGCACAAATGCTCTGACTGAAAGGAGCCTGTGTTTGTTTTGCCTGCTGCAGAAATACGGATACACGCACCTTTCTGCCGGTGACCTTCTCCGGGATGAGCGGAAAAGGCCGGGCTCCCAGTATGGAGAACTCATTGAGAACTACATTAAGGAGGGGGAGATCGTGCCAGTTGAAATAACAATCAGCTTGCTGAAGAGGGTAAGGAAAGGGCTATTTCCTTGCAGGGTCACTCCTGCAGCAACACAGCAGTGGCTGTGTTCTGGCAGAGCTGCCTTTCCTCCATGTGAGCAGTATGAATGGGCAGACACGGAGCTGCCTCTCTCAGCAGTCACTTGTGTTTCTTTCTGACTGCTGGAGAGCTGATGGCCTCCCATACCTGGAGATCTGTGAAAATGGGTTGGTTTTATTTTCCTTTATTTTTTAGGAGCTCTAGGAGAATCAGTTAAACTGTATTTCTTATTTCCCTGCACTAGCTTTTGGACCTCTTGGTCCATTCAGTCATATTTGATTGGAGGTTAGAGGCCTTAAAGGCACTTTAAAAAAGATTTGTGAGTTTTATCAAAATAGATAGTCAGGTGAAGAGCACTTACTGTTTTTCTTGTGAAAGGAAAAGCTTCAGTTTCTATTGGATGTCCATGAAAACAATGGGAGTATCTCTTAAGTCAGAAAAGGCTGCTGTTCATGGCACTTAATTTATCTGTAGCTTTTCCCTTCGAATCAACTCTAGATCAGGAATTTTCTGGTGTCTTATTGTGTAAAGACACTTCCCAGTATCTTGTAGAAAATAAGCTTTAAAGCTGGGATTTATTACAAGATTTGTTTGTTATGAGATTTTTGAGCTTGGTGAAATAATTAATTCAATTTGAACAATAGCTGTGTTGGTGCATCAGTGAATTAACCAGCATGCATTGAAAGTGAAACAAAAGCACATTTTGCAAATCTGCAATAATCCTAAAATAAATGCTTCTCAACTTACCACATCAACATCTTGGGGGTAAATTAATAAGTAGATAATTCAGCATATGTGCAGGAGATTGTGAATTGAATTCTCTTTTATCAGGCTATGGATCAAACAATGGCTGCCAATTCCCAGAAGAACAAGTTTTTGATTGATGGATTTCCCAGGAATGAAGATAATCTTCAAGGCTGGACTAAGACTATGGATGGAAAAGCGGATGTTTCCTTTGTTCTCTTTTTTGATTGTGACAATGAGGTAATGAAGTGTGTAATTCTGTAACTTCCTTTCTTGCAATATTGTGGGAATCATTCAAGAAGAACAATTATACTCTGACAGGGAGAATGGACTAATGTAAGACTAGAAGGAAAACTTGGCCTGGGTGTTTGAAGGATTTTTCGGCAACTTGTTTTAGCAGATGAAAAGCTGCCTGTTTATTGAAATAGACAGTTAATGACACTTGGTATAATCATATGTGAATAAATTGTATTGAGGAAGTACTCTAGGCAATTGCATTCTTAAAGAAAACTTATCAAAACTTGAAGTACATTTTACAAAATTATTTGGTTACTTTTCAGAAAATATTACTCTGCTTGCTCTTAATAATTTGTTGTTTAGTCCAAAATGAACTTGGTATGACATCTGCTTGAATTCTGAAGTGCAGCAGTAATCTTTATTTTCAGTTATTAGCTGTGCTACAGGATAGTCAGTAATCAACGTTTTATTCAGCAAGTCATTAAATTACAAGGGCATTTTGACAGTGATGCATTACATTCATTTAACAAGTGCCATGATGTGCTGTCTTTTTAATTTGTCAGTGCCCTTGAGCATGAAAACTGTTATGAGTATCCCAGCACCTTCCAGTGACTTTTTTCCTTTTACCCCTTTCCCCAACTTCCTGAGATTTTTTTTTATACTTATTTGCAATTGTTTTGTAATCTTAAAGAGTATGTGAGGGATTTTTTTTCCTATTAAATAAGACTAAATTAATTTTTTCACTTGTTGGAGCATTAATTTTGTGATTCTGGTTTCTTTACAAGATTTAAAAATACACAATGCCTAAATGATCTTTACCATGATTGTCCTGTGTAGGAAAAACTAATTTTTAACCGTTGTCCTCTTGCATGAGTAGGATAAATGTATTCAAGGAGTGTACATGTGTCAGCTTTGCTTATTTAACTAAAGGTTTAAAAAACTTAGTTCATTGGGACACTTCTAGCTATGGTTGGTTCTTCATTTTTTACTTAGATTTTGAAGTCTTCATTATAGCAATGTCAGGTAAGAACATTTTAACTGACAATAACTTGGTATTGTCAGTTTGCCTTACAAATTTCTTGAGAGAACGTACAGTGACTTTCCTTTGGTGCAGACATATATTAATAGCCCCATTTGACATGCTGCTTTTCAGAAAGCCTGAACACATCCTCGAAAATCAGCTAATTTTCTTTTTTAATGTCTCAGATCAAAGATCCAGTCAAATCACAGAGCTTGATGCTGCTTTTACTTCCTCTGACCCCAATCCCATTTTCATAAACTGGATTGTAAACCATCATCATTCTTCTCTAGAAGAAATTAGCTTATCCTGTGAGTTCTGGTTACATCCACCAGACCTGGACTTTATTTTGTGTGCCAGGCCGATTTAGATTTCCAGGATTTTTGTTTGTTCCTGCCCTCAGGATGGCAGCTTGTGTTGCTGGCTGTAGTCATCCTTTTGATGGTTTTTTGTAGATATGTATCGGCCGCTGTCTGGAGAGAGGCAAGAGCAGTGGTCGGAGTGATGACAACCGGGAGAGCCTGGAAAAGAGGTACTGTCTTCAAAACTTTTCAGTTCTCTTCTCTTTAGATTTTACTGTGTAATGTGGGTTTTTTCTCCATGTGCTTTCTCTTAGAATTCATACATATCTGCAGTCTACTAAGCCTATCATAGATTTGTATGAGAAAATGGGAAAAGTCAGAAAAGTGGATGCCTCTAAATCTGTTGATGAAGTAAGTATATATCCAAAAAACCATGGGGATGACAGGGTAGCAGGGTGCATATTTTTGGCATTCTTCTGAGATGTGTGTGCGTGTGATTAGCCTGCTAATTAAGCACTGATGTTATTACTCAGGGATGTTGTGGAACTCTTGATTTGACTCTTGAAGGACTGAGTAAGATGTGAATAACTTGAGGAAATTGATTTGTTCTGCTTGAGTGTGAGCTGGGCTAAACACATTTCCAGTGTTTCTGTGTTTAACAGGGCCTTGGCTTTTTCATTTTCATGAGCTTTTGTTCTTCTGCAGTAGTGTTGCTCTTCTGTCTGCTTCCCAAAATTGATGTTAATTTCACTGTTAAAGTATTACTGTGAATGTTCTAAAAAACCCTATATATTTTTAAAAGTACTGTCAAATACTGTTTATGTTGGCTTAATTTGGAGTAGCTGTTTGATGAATGCTTCATAAAATTGTTCTTTATCTTTTTAGGTTTTTGAAAAAGTTGTACAAATTTTCGACAAAGAAGGCTAATTCCCAGCTTGAAACTTCATTTAAACTTGTGCTTGAATCTTGCTTGAATAGCTGCTACTGCAGTCCACTCTTTGTAATTATTTTAAAAGATTTTTTTTTATTTTTTTCACATATCTAATGACGATTGGTAAAACAGTTGATTAGAAATGGATCTGTTTTATAAATAGAAAATCATTTCTTGTGGCTATAGTATACAACTTTCAGGGTTCTCCATTAGTGCAAGTTCAGTTACTCACATGGCAGGATCACAGTTAATACATCTTGCTGAAGAAACTGTTATTCTGTCACAGTTCTGTGTCTATCATGGGCAGTCCTTTTTCTTCCTCCTCATTGCTGTACACCTTTCTTTTTAAGGATCAGCTGAACAGCAGCATTAAGCAATGAAGGACCCATATACCTTATTTTTCTTTGGATGCTTGGACCAAATTTAGCAGTTTTTTTTTTCCAAAGTATAATTTTGCCCAAAATTCCCTTGTATTCCCAGACCTGAATTCTCTAAGTCATGCTACAGTTAGTGTGAGAATCTGTTTCAGCAGTTCTCAAAAAACTATTAAATAGCTTTTCAGGAGCAGACATACAAAGTACTTTATGGAAAGTGGTGCTTCCTTATGACTCTGGATGTAAACTGTCTTGCAAGTTCTTGGATGACATGGCCCTGGATTTTTCCTTGTTTTCATTTGCAAAAGATTTAGAAAGTCAGTTTAGTATTTCAATACTCATTTATCTTAAATGATAGTTATGTTCTTAACTACAGCATGATCTTCACAAGATGGCAAAGCTCTTAAATAGTGTACAGTAAGCAAAATCTTTTGACAGTTCTGTCTTTTGTAACAAATGGAAGGGTTTTTCTCTATTATTATTGAAATACTGTGTTACCAAATGCTTTAAGGTTTGTTACCTGGGGAAACATTTTTATGGTTAAACTAGTGAATGTTTCCCTAAAAATGTGTAATTTTACTAGCTGTTTATTTGAGAAGTTTGTAAGTTATTGCACTTTTGTTATGATGTGGTCAGCTGATGAGAAGATAATTGCAGACAAGAGTTTCATTCCCTGTAAGAGAGTCTTGCTTCCTTCTGTTCTCTTGAGTAAGCCAAGTGCAGTCATTAGGAGGAGCTGGGTGAGCAGGGAACTGGTTGAAACAACCTGGATGAAATGTTTGCACAGATGTGGTGCAATTTTGTCTTTTGTTTAAGCTTTTCTGTCCCCTGTATAGTATGCATAGGTCTGGGAGGGGGCCCAACCATGGATTCCTTTTGTGCCCTAAGCTTCCACTGACAGCCTGAAGATGAGAGTTTTAACTGATTTTAGTGCTAGAGTGGTTGTTCCTACATTAACTGATGCTCTAATTGGTTTGTGACATGCTAATTACACAGAATTGCAATCTGGAAATCTTGATGCTCAGCTTTTCTTTAGTCATGGCTTTATTTAAGGAAAGGTTTAAATTAAGCTTAGCTTTTAATTAGAATCAGATGTGTTGGTCCTCATCCTGCAGTCAGGTTTGTATTTTCAGGAATTCTCATCTTGCTGAGGTTGTTGAGGCTGCTGGACTGGGGAAGAGGTGAGTGCAGAAACAAGGATAAACTGCAGTAGCTTTTCCAGTCTGGTAGGAGTTCAGGCAATGGACTTGCCACAAATAGCTGTTTACTACTTCAGAATATATGGACCATGACTGCTTTTTTGAGTGTGGGAGGCCAATGCTCTCACTTTACAAATTTCTCCTTAAAGAAAACAAAAAAGAACACCTGGAATTTAACTCTTACTATAGAAGTATGCTGACATGGATAGGATCCAGTGAAACTGCATGTTTTAACATGAAGGTTAGAATCAGGGTTTTTTAAAAAAATACTTCAGACTGGATTCTTTCATCCAGTTAGAGATTTCATTAACTCTTGCTTCTAAGTTATTGGTTTTTACAAGTTCTGTTCAGAATTTCTCTCATCATATATTTTTCTGTGTATTTAAGTGCTGAAACAAAAAAAAACCCTCCAAAGCAAGTTTTAGAAAAACACCCAACAATGTTTTGGCAATATTGAATTTGGAGTGGATTGTAATGCGTCTGTGCAAGGACTAGATTTTTTTTGTCATTTTATTTATTGAAGATGCCATTAAATGTGTTACCACTTCTTTCAAGATGGACTTATGATTGAAATAAAAATTAAAGGCAATATGCCAATGTGTTGTGTCTATTGAGCAGCAAAACTGTATAAAGAATTTGAGGAGATCCAATAAACTTTGTTCTGTGGCTTAATGAGTGCTTGCCTTACAGTTATCTGTCACAAGGGATGTTTTTCACATATATCCATCTGTATAAAGTGAGTATTTATTGATGTTAAATACTTCATGTGGCCACATGCATGGGTATGTGTATAAAAGTTCAGATTTTACTATCAAACTGAAGTCCTGAAGATGCTTTTAGGCACAGGAAAAGGTCAGGCCATTGCCTGTGGAATTGGTCCCTTTTCTTGCTTATACAGGTTTATCAAATGACTGCATTCATACACTTGTGCAGTGATAATTCATTTGGTGCATGTGTGAAAGAAAACTGGCTTGGAAACTGGTTTAGGAAACACAAATGTATTGTGCTCCTGCTGTTGGAGATGTTTTTGGTCTGGATTTCTCATGATTCCTTGCTCAATCAGCAGCTGATCTCCTGAGTGCCATTCTGCTGCTCTGCAGCACATGCCTACATGCTGTACTCCAGGCTGTTCTTACAGGAGACTGGCACAGCATCGTATTCTTTGTAAAACAGCCTGAGAGGCTGCCAGGCTCATTTTAAAGTAACCTGTTTTTTGTAAAGGTCTGCTACAAAAGAGGTTGTTTTCTCCATGTAGCTTCCCATTAAACTTGTTGAACTTAAAATTATACAATCATTTGGGCTGGAAAAGACTCCTAAGATAGATCACTGAATCCAGCCCTTCCAACTTGAATCTTTGCACTGGAAAGATTTGCAGGGCTGGTCTGAAAGGGGTGGAGAAAAGCAGGGGATTTTTCAGTAGCAGTAGGTACCTTTCTGCTGGTAAATCTGCAGGGACTAAACTTTTGCTGAAACCTCACCCTGAAGTTGTAGCATCTTCTCAGGGACAGACTGAAAGGGGCAAAGCTGCCCATCAGATTTGCACCTTTTGGACAGAGATTTTGAGTTCAGTCTCCCACTTTGGGAGCAGGAGCAAGCAGAGAAGACCATAAGAACGCACTTGAGGATTGCCTCAGTGTTCAATATCTCCCACTAGGAGCAATTTGTCCTTAGTAAGAAGAGCTGGCTCATGAGAGAGTTCCGAGGTCTTGTGGAAAATTCTGTGTCTTAAAACAGTGGGGACATCTGTGTGCTGCTGCCCAGGCTGAGCTGGGGAGAAGGGGAGAGTTAAATGGAAAAAACACTCAGTCCAAGCTGGAGCTGCCAGCTGTCGTTACCGGTTGGCAGTTTGTGGCTGCCAGCATTTAGGAAAGTTGCAGCTTAGGGGATTACTTTCCTGCTCTGGTGTGAGGTTCAGTACCAGCTCGGTCCCTCTTGTGGCACAGATGTCTCTGAAGGCTATGATCTGTGGCAGCTCTGCTGGTCTTCTGCTCTGGGCTCCTTGGCACGAGCAGGTTATTTCTTCAAGCCGTGGTGCAGCAGGACTTGGAGACCCTTATTTGCCCTTGCCACAGCCCAAACATCCCAGGGTTAATGGCTGATAATGAAAACTGCGAGACATTGTGAAGAGGATTTGCCTGATCAGGTAACAAAGGAGACAAGACATGAGATAATATAAAAATATTAATATGTGGTTTCATATAGCAGCAGTGTGAACACTCTTGAGATCTGTAAACCTTTATAAGCCTTCCAGTGGAGACAGGGGAGCATGGAAGAATTTAATCTTGCATCTCTCTGCTATTTTTCATGGACTGCTTAGTTTAAGATGGTGGGTTTCAGCCTGTGTATTTGTAGAGTATTTCTGTTGGTAACAATAGCCGTCTTTATTGAGTGTTCTAATCTGCTCAGCTGAGGTATGCTCTATCCTCTTTGCTTTCTGCCTTTTAATGCCTTTACCTTACCTTTTTGAATTGCAGATGCTCTTTGGCATAGGGAAGGGGGTGCTCTTGCCAATCTCTGTGTGCCTTCCTAAATAAAGAAAACCTTTAAACCTTCATCTGAAGCAATCTGAACCTGTTTCTGACATGAACTTGGTACATAAGCTGTTACAAAACTGACATAAAGCACATTGCTTTCTTTTTTTCCCCCAGCTACAGGAAATCTCTGTGTAGTACCTCTGCTCTTTTCTCCTGTGAGTCAGATCAACTGTGTCTGCCTTGCTTCAGCTTAGCAGCAGTTGCATGAGGAAACCTCCTCAGTCACTAGATGTTAAACCAGCAGTGACCAGTTGTGCAACAATGGAGGCAAGTGAGATGGTTGAAGAGGGGAGGGAAGATGCTTAGAGAAGCTCAGTCAATTCTGCTTCACTCCTAAGACTTCAGCTTTAGATAAATACCTGTTCTACAGGGCAGCAATTCTTGTGGGGTACAGCTATTTCATTGTGCTGTGCAGAAATTAATGCAAAAGCACTCCCTGCCTACTCAATTTCTCATCTCCCCTAGTTGAGTCTGGAATTTTTCTTCAGGATAACACTGTAGAAACTAAACTGGGCAGGATGAAGGCAACATGAGCCTTGCATGTGAAGCGTGAGATGCACAGTGCATTTCACTGTGGGTAGCAGTGCCAGGCACTTTCATCATCCTGGCTTAAAACTGTGTTCAGACAGCAAAGCAGAAATTTTCTCTTCCCTCTCAAATGTTTGGCAGAAAGCTTGCTTTTGTCTAAAATGCTTCTTAAGCACTGTGTGAACCCTTCAGTCCTAAACCAAATACCAGTGTGAGTTGTGCTTTTTCTATCCAATTTACAAATAGGAGGGTTTGGTTTAGTTTCTTGTAATAACTGCTACAGCAAGACAACTCTTGGAAAATACAAGGCACCATCCCAAAAGATATTATCTGCTTTACTCTGGAGGGCTTTTTAGCACAATGCTGTTTCTGTGTGGTAAGAAATGGCACAGATTGCTGTGTGACTACCAAAGTGTGATGGGCTGGGTAGGGTACGTGAAAATGGCATCTTGGACAGCTTCTGTTCTCAGCATGCACTTTTATTTAGTGCCAAGAGGTATAAAAAGAGATTCGGGGATAGAATTAGATCAAGTTTTAGGATTAAAGCCTAATCTATGGTGGAGCTCTTCAGGACTATCACAGTGTATGGAGGATGTAGTGTCTGGTGGCCCTCTCTCCTCACTGAGCAGAGGGCAGCTCCTTAGCTTTCTGTTCAGCTTTCTGCTCAGGGCAGTACTACTGTTGTCTTCTTAAACCAGAACCAGCTGAACTTCCCAGCTATGGTCACCAAGTATGCTGAGGTCTGTAGTATATTCTAATACCTCTGTTCTGTCTGAATACCTTCTCTACCTTCATTTGGATTTGATGGAAATCACAAGGAGAGGGAGGCCTGGCACAGTTAAAGCTGCTGTTCCACCTCATGTTCCACACACAGATTTTTATGAGAGTGAGATACTTTCTGGGAGCTGTATGGCTTCCTTACTTCCATTTTTCCCTTCCAGGCTGCATGTTGGATGCACAGGAGTTCCCAAGGTACAGCAGTATCTCCATACCCCAAGAGGGGTGTTGGTAGCTGGGCCATGGAAGAAACCCTTTGGGCAGAGAAGACAACAATAGCATGAAACATCCTGGATGCATTTTTCAAATGAAAGTATAAGCAGGAACCACTTTTTTGCTGGGTAATCAAAATGTCTGTGGAAAAGAAACAGGGATGATTTCACCATGTTCTTTCTAATTTAAAATTTTCTGTGGAAAGAAAGTGCATTTGACCACTTCCTTGCAACAGCAAGCACAGGGGTTTAAGTGGTGTTCCTGAAGCAAGCATTGCTTTTGGCTTACTATGTGTGACTCCTTGTGAAGCTTCCCTGGCTCTTGGATGTTGCTCTTGCCAGCCAGAGCAGATTGCTTCCAGCAATAAACATCCCACAAAATTATGTATGTTCTTTAAGAAAAGTACCAAGATTTTCTGCTAATTGCAAAAATACATAATGGATGCTTTCAGCATCTGTTATTTATTCTCTAACCAGCTTTCATCCAAAAGTAACCTTTAAACAAGCATGAAGATTGAGAAGTGTAACTGTTTCAATGTGTCACACATTTCTACTCCCTCCAGTTTAATGATGTTTGAAACGTGTGCTTAGAACTGACTTCTAGTAAGAAGCAGAAATTGTTTATATCTCTAGTTTGGAGACGTTCACAACACGGAGAAGGTGGTGCTTGGTGCCAGGGATGATGGATGTCTCTGTGCTCTTTTTTGGGAGCCAAAGCCCAGCAGAGAGGATTTTGCTCACATGACAGTTGCTTCGATGCACCACAAGGAGGGGTGCAAGGCTCGTGGAGAGCAGGATAGAGCTTGGAAGTGCCATTCATAGGATGCACGGTACTGCCCGTATATTGAACGACCTGGTTCTTCGTTTAAAAGCCTATTTTTATTGGTATAACTTAAAAAAAAAAATCTATATAAAGAAATAGATTTTTGATTCGTTTTTTGCTTCACTGAGATGGATCTCCTGTATTGGTAACTTGACAACAGCCATTGCCATGCCTCTTCTTCTTTTCTTTTTTAGTAATTTTATTTAATTGTATCTAATGAGGACAGCTAGATGGGCACAACTTAATTATTTTGGCTGTTCTGTGCAACTACATTCGTGACAGCATGAACCAAAAGGCAAAGTTCTGAGATAATCTCGAGTGAGAGTTTGCCACTAGTGAAGGAGTTATGTGGTACCATGGCAGAGAGTATTCCTGGTGTCTCTCTTCTGAGTGCCTCAGAAGTGAGGTGAGGTCTACCTGGGATGGCAGGGGGAACACAAGAAGTGAAGCTGCTGGGAGGAGCTGAGTGGTAAGCACCCTGATTCCCTTTCACAGGTGCATTGCACCTGATTCTTTTTCACAGGAAAATTTTGGAGCGAAAAGACAGTAACAATACAGTCAAAACCTTAATTGCTTTATCTGTGGATAGATGTTTTTTGTTGAAATCTTCTAGATGCCCTTCTACCCTATTATTCCTTCCAAATGACTCTGATGGAAAAGCATGGACTAGTTTACTCTTCAGGCATGGCTGTGCAGATGCTACCTGAGTATCCTTCAGCAATAACAAGCCCATTCTTTCCCAAAAGGACTTCAGGCTAGGGGAATGGGAAGAGACAGAGTGGGACCAGCATCTTGGCTGGTGCAGGACAGAAATGAGAAGTGTGGAGGTGCCAGCAGGGTCAGACTTTGTTTTGACAACACTTTGTGCTGGGGCATGACCAGTAATTCTGACCGTAGGGCATGAGCAGGACTGGTATCAGCAGCCACCCCCTGGGTAGGCTCAGCATTTCTGCTGTTCCAGTGACATCTGGGTCTTGTGTCACTTCACAGATGGACAGCAGAGTGGCACTGCTAGGGGCTCAGCACTAAGGAAGCTGTAGCCCCTTTGCAGCAGATCTATTCCTCTCTGCATAGATGTGTTCCCATTTTCTAAGCAGAGGGGAGATCAATGTACAAAGGGACTCTCAAATTTGGGAGAAGTAACATTGTACATGTCTGGCAAAAGGAGAAACAGTCTTTGCAAAGAGCAACTGCTCAGATTTGATCAAACTGGCTCCTAGCTCACCAGTTAACAGGGCAAGGTCCCTTAAGAAGGACAGGCTTATTGGGCTTTAGGAGAATTCACTGCATCTCTTCAAGGAGCTGGGAATCATTTACCTCCAAAGTTAGTCCAAGTGTTTATGTCAGGGTGTTAATTCTGCTGTTTTTCCAAAAGACTGAGAGGGATTTTTTTTCTGGGAAATTCATCAATGCAATTTTTAGAACACCTGCTGATGCTGGTAGAGAAGTGCCTCAAGAACAATTTATCATAGTTGTGGGAATCAAAACTGTTTTGGGTGTCCAGTAATCCTTGAAGGATGTGATATCTGTCAGTAGTCATGTCCAGCCTGCTAAAGTCCATCTGCACTGCAGAATAAAAGAATAGATAATTTTAATTCAGACAACACATGTTTTTAAAAGTTAAAAACATCAGTTAATGAAAATGATAAAACACAAGGGACATTATCATTAATAATAATAATTAAAAGTTGTAGCCTTAATTTCGAAAATTAGGGGAAAATGATGCATCCATTAACTGACACTGTGATAGAGACTGCTCCAGAGAAGGGAGATTCTGGGTCTCTTTGGGAGAGCGGGTTGGTTTCTGCTGTCTGAGCAGGCACAGGGTCACCACAGCAGCTAATGAAGGTTGGAGGACAAATATGAAGATCCTTAATTAGCTTAGTTGTTATTCTTCCATCGTGAGCAATTCATTAACTCCTGCCTTTTCTGCACTGCTGTTCCCTCCCTGAACTGCACAGTCCCTTAACAATATAAAAAAAAAAAAAAAAAAAAAAAAAAAAGCTCTGGGAGTAAGGGGTAAAAGTGGGGAGATGAGAGCCCCCACAAACAGCAGAGGAGATGATGAGGGGAGGAAATGAGGAAAGTCTTTGGCAAATACCCACATGTGAGAGTCCTTAGCACAAACGCTGATGTGCTGCTAATTGTTCTAATTGGTTCCAGCAGCGAACCCAGCCCAGATGGGTGAGGACAGGCATTTACTGACTGGGCTCCTACTGGTCCCCAGAAGTCAGTGTGGAATTGCTGAAAGGATGTCACACACAGCGAAGAAAGTGCTGGTCCTGCAGCCCCAGGTTTGGGATCCGGGGAAGGAGCAGAGGTGAGAGCTCACGGTTTGGTTGTTACTGCGTTGGTTTGCTCAGGGGTAAAGTTGCTGGGTCCTTTGGGCTGTCTAAGGGGAAGGTGTTTTTGACCAGTGCCAAGGACGTTTGGCTGAGGAGCTCCCTTTCAAAGGGCATTATTGGACGCAGAGTGGAGCCCAAAACCTTAGGTACCCTTAGGCAGAGGTCCCTATCAAGCTCAGGTCTTTCCCGTGCTCCGGGTCCCTTTTCCCCACCAGTAAATGCTCCAAAGCTCCCAAACTGCTGAGGAGTTTGATAACTGAGGAGTTACTTAAGGGGAGGGACTTTGGTGCCCCAAAACCTTCGTGACTGGAAAGCCTGCCAGGCACTCAGGGAGCATGAAATCCGGTTAGAAATCATCTGAAGCTTGGCTTTCGTTGTTTTTTGTCTTTTTTTTTTTTTTTTTTTTTAGTTTGTTTCTTTCCAATAGCCACAAGGAGTAGGAAAGATGGTTTGGGTTTTTTCTCTTTTTAAGTGGACTCAGATTTCTGTATCATCTTTTGAAGCTTTATTTAAAGAAAAAAAAAATCCTATCCAACTCCCTCTGACTCCAGTACTGAAAGCTTTAAGAAAGCACAGCTAGCTCTATTCAATGAGAAGACTTCTTTTTCTGTCTCTGTACTGCAGGCTTTAATTTTAAATGGGGAAAATGAGTAAAAGATAGCAGGTGAAAGAAATGCTGAAGGTTAAATGAGTTAGCACACACCTGTAGCAAGTCAGTGAACCTTGCTTTCTGGAGGAGCTGCCCTGGTTTATCAGACTGGTGGCAAGATCTGCCTGCTGTGCCCTGCCCACGGATCAGCAGCATGTGTGAGGGGTTGGGCTTTCCTCTGCTCGGTATGAAGTCAGAGCCAGTTCTGAGTAATGAGCTAAGTGAGCTGCATGAGTAAACCCCGACCCCTCCCTCAGCAGGTGACAGAGGTGAGACAGAACGATCATGACCCACCAGCCCTGTTCTCTGTTTCATGTACAGCTGATGCCATTTTCCCTTTTCTACTGCAAAAAAGATGTTTTTAACACCTGAGAGGCATTAGACAAATGAGAACTGTTTGTCCCAGTGCTGAGCTGCTGCTGTGGACCTGCTGGCTGTTGCTGTGCCTGGCTGCAGTGACAGACCCTGTGCTCCCCATCCACAGGGACATGAGACCCTGTCTGGGCTCTGTTCACCCCATCCCCACACACACACACTGGTCCCCACAACCTGCCTCTTTAGGGGTGACATTTCCAGCTTCCCCCAAGGTCCCTGGGGGTGAAGTCACCACCAGCAAAGTTAAAAAGCCTTTCTGGAGGTAAATAAAGCCCCAAGCTCTGCTATTATTTTAAAGAAGCTGCCTCCCACGTGTGACCTTGGGTGTGTGTTGATGCGAGCCTGCCGCAAGGGTTTAGTCTGAAACCAAATCCCCTCTCCCTCTGCCTTTCTCCCTGAAATGGTAGCTGTCATCATCCTGCTCAATCTTTTAAGTCAGCCTGAATGCTGATTGTCTCTCTTTACTAAAAGGAAAGAGTCTGGGATGCTGCATGAGGCTGCAGCTCTGTTTTAAGGTGTGCTGTCTCTTGCTCTTTGGTATTTGCCTGGTCTCCTCTCTTGTGACTCCAGTGAAGGTGCATTCCTGATGAAAGGTTTGCTTAAGTGAAAGTGGGGCAGATGGGAAGCTTGCAGGCCTGTGAACACACCTGTTTTTGAGGCCACTGGA
This sequence comes from Prinia subflava, assembly GCF_021018805.1. Lineage (NCBI taxonomy): Eukaryota > Metazoa > Chordata > Aves > Passeriformes > Cisticolidae > Prinia > Prinia subflava. The sequence goes on along the minus strand of NC_086256.1, from coordinate 8,297,388 downwards.
GTCTCTCAGACTACCCTTAGTTGGTAGGGAGGGGAGGAATGACAGACCCCAGGGGTGGCTGCAGGTCCCCCACGTTCTGTGGGTGAGAGGAACTCTGGGGGTCACCCCTCTCCTCATGGGCGAGAGTGTGGCTCTGGGGTGGATGAGGGTGAGGCAGGCAGAAATTGGGCTCTTGCTGCTCCCTGATGGAAAACACAACCATGAAACTGCTTGAAATACCCATCATAAGTAACAAACACACCAGCAGCTGCCAGGAAGCTTTTGGGGATGGACCAGCGTTGGGATGCTCGCTGCTGAGGCCTGGCTTGAAAGCATTGGGCTGATTCAATGGGGAGATCATACATCCCAGGTGGAACATAATCCCTCTGACAGGGATGAAATAAGCTCTCACAGCAGGGACCTTTCCCTGCTGAGTGTGGTCTTTTCCCTCTTTGGCCCCAGACCACAGCCTACTTGACAGGGCCATCTTTAACTGTGTCAATCAAAGTGCAGTGGAGAAGAGAAGGCAAACAGGAAGAGCACAGTGGAAGGGCAAGTTTGAGTGACCTGATGATGGGGTGGGGACAAAAAGCATTGGAGCGTGGGTGAAATGAATGGCTCCAGCAATGAAATCCTCAGTCTTTCAGTGAACACAAGGAGGGGAAAACTGTCTGGCTCCAGGAGAATACCTGGTGACTTGTGTAGAGGAAGAGCTCTGGCACCGACCAATGCATGAGGCTGATGAGATGTGATCTGGGCAGGTCATTCAGAAAATCTGGTTTGCTGGCCTGGGAAGGACATAATCACCCAGGGCTGATGTTATCTGGGAGGCTGTGTTGAGGAGGAACCAGTGAAATGGGCAGGCAAGCAGGAGCCTCTGGCTCAAAGTCAAGCCTTGAGGTCCCAGGGAAGGGGTGATGCTGGAGGGAGAGGGGATTTGAGTTACCTGTGCTGGGGAGGGATACAAGGCATTGGAGGAACTGGCTGGGCTGAGTCTGCCTTAAGCTCAACTTTATCTATGTCCTTTCTGATGCTGGGTGCAATAGTTTTCTGCTTCTGTTGTTTTAATGTGGTTGGTAACTTGAGTCTCCCTCCATCAAAACAAAATTTCATCAAAACCTTGATTTTCCAGAATTTTTCAGAAAAGTTTTTATTTTTATCAGCAAGCACACCTTTGGAACTGTAGGCTAACATACCATAGATCCTGGCTGGGAAAGGATGTGGCTCTGGACGCCACTGTGTCCCATCACAGGCTCCAAATCCTACAAGAACCCAAAATGTGGACCTCGTAGGAACTAGGTATCTAGCTCCAGACTGGTGGAGCTGAAGTGACTTTCCCAAGGGTTCTGGGGCACGAAAGGTAAAAACCTCTAAAAGGCCCCGCCAACATTAAAGTATGAAAACATCTTGTGTCCTCCTTAGCCTGCATTAACAGGCAACAAACTCGTGGTTCCTGTCAGCACAAAACCTTGTTCATATTGGCTGGTTTAATGCTGAAATTGGTGTCTTTCTAAGTTAATCACAAAAATGTCTTGGTTTATTATTATTTTGAATGGCATTCTTATTTTCAGATGGCAATGTCATGAATAGGAGGGACCTGCTGAATAAACAGCTATTCCCTTTCTTTGTGAAGAGATTATGTTTTGTTGTGCTTGCAAAAATGACTTCTGCTGCCATGTGTTACCCTTTAAAAGCTAAGGAATAATAAATGAGTAGAACAAGCATCTCAGATACAGTGCCTATTTGGAAGGAAAAATCAGGTTTGGGATTGTGTGCGTCGTTCAGTTTCTTGTATGTTAATTTGATCTTTTTCTTTTTTATTTTGGTGTAGCCCGATTAGTTCCACATGTTTCCCCCTAAGGATTGGACAGTAAAACTGCTTGTCTGAGTCATCAGCAAGATAAATAATTGGCAAATTCAAGGTCTCATCTCCTAAATCATTCCACAGTTGCTTGTGGCCCTCGCAGAGTCAGCGGTTCAGTCCCCAGCCTGGGCTTTCACTGGTCTCAGGAGACCCACAAACCTCTGGTCACGGAGCCTCACATCAGCTTGTCTTGGCACATCTGCTGGAAGAACACGGGGAGCCGCTGGGATCCTGCAGTCAGGGCTGGTATTTACAGCCAGGGCGGAGGAGCCTTCCCCAAATGGGCACCCTGGGGTGCCCACCTGGCAGCTGTGCCACCCCTGGCATGGGGCTGGGCCGTGTCCTGCGGGGAGCTGCTGGGGTGTCTCCTTCTCACCAGGTTTCCTGAGCCCATGGCTCAAGAGGAGCTGACCTGCCACCCAGGGGTACCTGGGGATGCCACGCTGACCTCTGATTTAACATGCTGATCCTGAAATGGGCCATAGCAGCATCCTTATCTTCTCCAACTGCAGGTATCGGGTCCAGCTGGCCTAAACATAACCTCACTCATGGTCCTGTAGAGTAGCCGTGAGATAGGAAATGAGAACATGAATACAGTGCCTGGGGTCCAGCCATGTGTGAGCACTGAGAGATCTGAGATGGACACATAGCTGCTTCTTCATAAGTGGTGGATGTCTGGAAACATGAATCCCTTCACTTGAGTAAGAGGGATATTGGACTCCTGTTCTTCTGTCCCTGTGGATTTTTTCTGGCTTGGATTATTTTTTTTAAGCGGTGCCACTTGTGTCTAGTGGAAATCATATCCAAAGTGTAACCCCACCATGGCTGGAGAAGTTGTACTGCTGTCCTGGGAATGTTAAAGGAGCTGAACTGGATGGTCCCTTGTCTGGATATGTTGTTTTTGTTGGTTTATTTTGGGGGAGGGAGTATGATTGCATTTTAAAATGAAAGAAAGTGCCAAAAGCAGAATGAGAGACAGCTCAGTGATGATCTCTGAGCTTAGGGAAAACCAGTGTAAATCTGGAACAGGCCCATAGTCTTCAGAGTGGGCTCCAGGCTTCTTAGCAGCAGAGCCACAGTTTCTGCTGAATTAGAAAAATAAAGCAGCCCAAATGCCTCGAGAGAGAGGTCCTGGCCCCTTGGCTCGAGTCAGGTGTGTTTGGAGCAAACCTGATGCCTTGAAAGGGAAGCCACTGAGCCCCAAGGAGACCACTGGGGATGCTGGGCATGGGGGATGCAGAGCCCTCCCCTCCTTTGGATGGTGTTGAGGAGTTAAGTGAAGCTGAAGGAGAATGAGTGGATTGTGCCTTGCTGGAGAAAAAGGTCACCTTAACACGCTGCAATGTGTGACGGTGACACCTGTGAAAGCTCAGTCGGCTCATTGAGTTAAAGCTGAGCAGAGCTGTGTGCATTTGTGTGTGTGTCCCCATCAGGGCTTCAGCTGCCTTGGCTCTTGTGGTGGTGGTTTTGGACGTGGGCATCCCGGGCACACTCAGGTCCTCCTTTGGCAGGTTCTGGCTTGGATGCTGGGTGCAGGCACTGCTGAGAGTGTGGAGACCTGCTCGAACTGGGGACAGGACCCAGATCTTGTGATGGGGCTAGGCAGGAGCCAGAGCATTGTCCTCTGTAATGCTCTCATCCCAATTAAAATAATGATGAGAAACTCAATGGGCACCTTCCTGCAGGGGCTAACCTCTAATCTGTGGTGGTCTGTCTTTGCACCTCTCCTTGCTTACCCTGCTTTTCCAGGAGCACATTCATTGTGCAGCTGAGAGCTTCACTTTTGTACATCTTGCTTTTTTTTATCTTTCTGCTTGGGGAATAGTTTCCTAAGAGAGCACACTGTGTGTCCATGCACAGCACATACCATGGAGTGTCAGCAGGGGCTGGAGTGGGGAGCTTCACCCCACTTGTGGAGCTGTCTGGATGCTCCCAAGAGCTCATCAGCCACTCTGTGCCAGGGGAAAGGAGCTGAGCCAGCCCCTTTTGTGGATGTTTCCCATGCAAATGATGAACTATCCTGGCAAGAAAAGCTGGAGACAGCCACCAAGTCTCCTTTTCTTCCCTAATCATCATGTTATACTTAATATAAGCTTTCTTCCTTCTCCCCACCCTCTTAGCATTTGAATTTAGGTCTGGGTCTAGCTTTTCAAGAAAACAGCTCTCCTCTCTATTGGCTGTTTAGGCTCTTCTCATCCTCCTATTCCAGCTCAGGGAAAATTGAAGGTTCACACTTTTCTTTTGCGTCTAGAAGGTCCCTCCATGTATGGTGAATATTTGGTGGTGCAGAAGAGTAAAAAAGCAACAGAGGACTGGAACAAGCAATTTGGCAGTCAGTGAAGCTGGCTGGCTTGAATTACGTGTTAAAGTTTTGCCAGTTGTCAGTGTGTTGAGCATTTTGTATCATTATAAGATTTTAGGAGTCCCAATGCAGATTTTCTATATTTTGTTGTTGGAGATTTGTGTGGTTTTTTTCTCTTGTAGAAAGAAAACTTGCCCAGCAATTTGCTGCACACATTTATGCCCTTCTTTTTTTTAGTGTACAATGGAAACAAGCATCTGAAATCATTCTTCTCTTTCTGACAGCAACATCTGTAAAACCTTAATGCTGGAAGGAGGCAGGAACCGAGAGATTTATAACCCCCTGCTGAAATATTGGAACGACCTTATTTCCCGGCAATTAGCTTTGCTCAAAACATTTTTGTTTCTTATTAGAAACAATCTACTAACATTTACATTGATGTGTTTAATAGTTGTTGGCCATCTCTGAATTCAAGCAGGCAAGGCAGGAGTGGAGGGAAGGAATATGTTTTGTGTACCATGAGGGTATTTGTGTTGCTTTGTGTGTTGTCTGTGTTGAGAGTGGTGAAAATATCCATCACGCCCTGCTCCAGGATGGGAATAGCATCGTTTGGGAAAGGGAAGAGGCCTGGGGTTGGGCCAAAGCTTCTCTGCCACTGCAGCATATCAGGACCAGCTCCAGCAATTGCTGGAGAATGGATCTTGATTCATTTGCAGCCCTGAAGAGTGGAGAGGTGAGGAGAGAAGAAGAAGAAGCAGCACCTTCATGCAAGATGGTGTAGGAATGAGTGAGGTCAAACAGTGAGGAGTTAGGTTAAGGAATGGGTGAATGAATGGATCATTCCCCTTCTTCAGTGGATGCATTCATCTTCAGCAGAGACAGCAGCTCCTGAGATCTCTCTGAGGCCATCAGCAAGAAGTAGATGTTTGGCCAGGTGGCTGAGTTTGGGTTTGTTTGGTTGTTTTTTGTTGTTTTGTTTGGTTGGTTTTGTGTTTGTTTGTTTTGGTTTGGGTCCGTGTGTTTTTTGTTTGTTTGGGGATTTTTTTGGGGTTTTTTTTTTTAGGCTGTTGAGAGCATGATGTAATGGGGTGAGACTGAGAATCAGATATTTGAGATTGAGTTGCAATGTGAGGAAAGCCTCATGTCTGAATGCAGTGATAGCCTGGGTTGGAAGTGGTGGCACATACTGTAGCAGTATTGTTTTGTAGGACCAGGGCAAAGAAATGCCTATTTTCTCCTTGGCTTTGAGATCAGGAAGATTAATATGTATCTAGATGAGGTTCTGAGTGGATCTGAAAAAGATGAATTGTTTAATTGATGAAAAGATTCAATTTTAGGGATGTTGAAACAACGTTTAACTTGAAATATTGGGGATGTTTAAGGACAGCATCTTGTCTTTGTTTGGAAATTAATGTGCCTTGAAAATGGAAAGAACATAAAAATTACAATTTAGGATATTGTTAACTGGCTGTGGGATGTCCCTCTGAGGGGCAGCATGGAAGAGAAGATTCTTGGGGAAATGCCATAGCCCTGCAGGTGATGGATGATCACCCTTGGCACTCCACAGGCTTTTGTTGTCTTTGTTTTCTGGAGGTTTCCTTCACCATGAGATTTCGTTTTAGAAGTTTGCTCCAGGATGGGCAGCAGATGGTGTCAGCTCAATTTTGCTGAAATCATAGATGATTCACTCACTTTGGCTAAAAATGAGCTTTTCCTGGCCCAGTTGCTCTTCCAGCTATGCCCCAGTTCCCCATCCCTCAGGCTATGTGGCCGTAAGTGTTTTACAAGACCTTTAGCTGGATACTCAAATGGTCTGGGTTCAAAGCGAGTCCCTTTTGGGGGTGTGGCAGTGAACTGTAGCCTGGAGCTGCAGGCATTTGGGATGGTAACCTCTCAGTCTGCCTGGGCTTTGGGAGCCCAGGCTTTGCAGGGTTGTACACGAATATTCCATCATGCAGATGATCTCTCTCCATGAATCATCCTGACTGCCAATCCTCAGCCATGGATGTGTTGACATAAGTACTTACTAGCACAACCAGAGGTGAAGAGGGTCTTTTGACAGCCTTGGGGAGCAAAGATGTGTGCCCCAAAGGGACAACCTGCCCCCTTTACCACCCTTGGTACACTGGTTGGGTTCCCAGTGGAGTTTGGGACCCTCTGCTGAGTCTGACTGGTGTGGGGATGAGGGTTGATATCTCTTTGTGGTATCACATCCAAGTCCACCTGGTTCCTTAGACTTCATGGATGGCTGGAGCCAGTGCAAGCTGGTGACTGAGACATCAAACCTCCACTGATGTGTGGAGACACCAGGGGCTGAGATGAGCCCACCTCTGCTGCTCTTTGCCACAGCCTGCTGCAGAGGGAGGGTGCTGCTGTCAGTCGTCAGCCTTTCTCGCTCCAGGCATTCCTGGCACAAGTCTCTTCAGGTCTGCCTCTGTGCACAGTCTGGGAATTCCTCCTCTGAGGAGTTTATTTATCTTTGCTTTTTCTTTCTGAGAGGCTGGACCAACCCCCTGCTCCCCATCCTCCCCTCCTGAGACACAGCCTGAAAAATTATCCTCCTCTTCAGCTGCAGAATCCCTGGCATATGCCTTGGGCCACCCTGGACAATCCCTGCCCAGCCAGCTCCCTGCAGCATCAGGAAAACTTATTTAAGCACCAGCAGGAGCAACACTATGGTTGAACACCAATGGGGAGAAGGAAGGCTGTTAGGAATCCTCTTGGTTCCCCCAGCCAGGGGTAAACTGGCCATGGATCAACTTTTGCTTTAAGCATCAGAAGGTGAAGGGCTGAAGCAAATTAAACAAGGATCCAGTGAGAGGCAAAAACTCAAGTGAGTTTTATGGTGGAGGTTGGTGCTTTTCTGAAAGGTACAAGTTGCCTTAAGAGCCTCTTCAATGTATCTTTCCTTGTGGAAACATTCCCATAATATCTACCCCACACAGACTACTTGTCCCCTTAAACAGTGCTGTGGGTAGGGGAGCACCAGGGAGGATTTTCTCCCTCATTACCAGGTCTGTATCTTCCCTTTCATTCCCCAGACTGTGAGAGTTGTTACCTGTGCTGTGTTGCTGGTACTGCAAGGGCAGTGGCAGGACCAAGCCAAGGCTGGATTGGGCTCTGGCAACTTGTTTGGTTTGGATCTTGTTCCCAGAGCTTCATCTGGTCACAAGGGATGTGCAGCTGGGAGAAAGGATGCAAACTGCTCCTTACTCTTAAACAGATGGAGGCGTTTGGGGAGATGTGTTCATCTCACACATGGCACCAAGGACCCGAACCATGCAAAACTGCTCTGCTTGCAGCTGGCCTGGGACACCTTCCATATGTTCCCCCCTGAAATGGAGGGTGCCCTGCCTTCCTCCTCGTCTGCTGGACAAAGAGGCTTTTCAGCAGTGGAAATCCCTTAATTCAACTGGGTGTTTTAACTGAAGGATGTTTCTCTGTGCTTTGGGTGTTCTTTTGTGCCAGAAATTGTCACAATGTGTGTGAAAGTCCTCTTTCCCTTTTTCTGAAGGACAGGTTTCCTTTCTGTGTACTGAGCTGCAGGCATGCTCAGTACATAGATTTATTTAGGGCCAGGTATGTGTGTGTGCATGGGGTTTTTTAGGTTTTTGTTTTGGATTTTTTGGGTTTTTTTTTTTGAAAGTACAATGTTGTGGCGGCCAACAGCTAATCCTAAATTTGGGATACCTGACATGGTAATAAGAAAACAAACCTTCCTGCACTTAAAATGAGTGACAGACCAGGTTTGGCCCCAGCAACCTTCAGAACTGGTTTGACCTTGCAACCAGATCTCCTGGGCTGACTGACAGCCCTTTACAGCCGCATTAGGGCTGAGCTGACCTTGTTTATCTGGGGATTCACCTGGGAGACAGCAGACATGTCCAGGGATATTAAGTCTCAAGCAGAAAATGTTTGCTCAGGTATTAGAGGGAGAGTTAATTTAGACTGAATAGCTCCTATGTGGCACCAGGCACTGCTCTGAGGGACGCTGTGCCCCCTGGCTGATGACAGTTGGTTTAGACTTTCTTTAGAAAGTGGAATCTTCTTTGAGTGGAGCAATGCAGAGCCATTCAACTCACTCTGAATTTCCTTTTACATTACTTATTTTTGGAGTTTTGGTAAAACAGAGCCCAGATGAAGGTGCAGGTGGATTTTCCTGCAAAGGATCTTGCACTTGGGACCACAAATGCGTTGGACCACGTGGACTCACTTTTGTTTTATAAAACATGACAAGTGGGAGCTGGCAGCTGTCCAGCTGTGGTTGGTATCCCTTTACCTGGTACCTACCAGCTCCTTCCTTCCCATGCAGGGGTTGTCCTTCCCCTGCTGCAGTGACTCAGGACAAGGCTAAGGACAGCAGTTCTTCACCTTTGCTTGTGCAGACCCAGAAGGAGAGGACTGAGCTCTGGAGCTGCCCTCCTCCTGCACCCCAAGAAGAAGAGCACCTTGTAGATGCTGCTCTGCCCTGTCTGCTCCTATCTACACATTTGGGAGCATCCTAGGAATGCTGCCTGAGGCCTGATCCATGCTGGTGTCACCTGGGGAACTAAGCCATCCCAGCACAACGATTCCATCTGCTGTGTCCTTGGTTGCAGCCTTTGATTTCCAGAAGCACACATGTACTCTGGGCAGGTGGTACAGCCATCCTGCAGCAACTGGGTGCAGGCAAGATGATTCTAGGTGCAGGGATATCTTGGGATGTAAATTTTTACAAGTTATTTCTTTGGGCTTGCAGGCAACTAACAGCCTTCAATGTGTGAGTGCATGGGTGGTCTTGGCTGTGTCCCACCCCTCAGGAGCACAGAGCATTGCTCTTCCCTGGGGTCAGGCAGGCACCTTCACTGCTGAGATTCTCCAGGCTTCCCTCTCATTTCCCCTGCTTTTTATGATGAATCACAACCAATCCTTCCTTTTTGGATAATAACCATAATAACTTTCCAAGAGGGAAGGTTTCATGTGCTGGCATCCCACACGTGGGTGTCTGGTCTCTGCTGGATGATGTTGGGCTCACACCAGAGAGTGGCTTGGGGGAAATCTGGAACTGATTTTTGGTAACAACACAGATGTCCATGGTGTGGCATCCTTTGTAGACAGAACTCTTCCCTTGGTGTTGTATGAAAGAATTTGTTTACTTATATTTTTTCCCATTTTCCCTGCTGATATTCCCTGGTATCACCCCCTGCATTTTTTCTGCTCAGGTTTCACCTCAGCCCTCCCTCTCCCCTCACACATGCTTGTTTGGGAATGTTGGGGTAATTGTTTGCTCCCTGTATGGCATATTTCCACCTTGGTATTGGATTTTTGGTCCCCAGCCAAGATAAGAAGCTAAAATGCCTGTCTAGTGTCAGAGAAGACAACCTTGTCAGGATTCTCCATTAGCAGAGAAATGGACATTTTTAGGGAAGAAGGCTTTAAAGCAGATTTCTTTGCTGTTTGTGGAGGCAAGGGATGCTTTTCTTTGACTGTCACAGTTCCGCAAAAAATTTGAGACCAGATACAACAATAAAAATCCCTCATTATAGGCTTGAATTTACTCAAATATCATGGTTGTGCTTAAGTGTAAAGTCAGCTGCTGCTCTAAGGCACAGCCAGCAGCTAGCCATGGATTCTCCTGTCTGTGCACCACACCAGAGCTGTGTCCCTTTCCTCTCTATTGTTTCTGTCTAGCCCAGGGTCTCAGGTCCCCACTGAGCCTCTCCGGAGGGCCCCAGGTAGAGAAGGGAGGGAGGCACAGTTGAAAAGCTGCCAAGGATGAGTAGGATGTGGTGGAGCATCCCACAACTGGAGAAAGAGCAAGAAGCTCACTGGGTTATGCAAGTACCCCAAATCCTGAATATTTATTTCTCTTGCTAACCCACCCTGCTTGGCCTTCCTCTGCATCAAGTTCTGGCAGGTCCCTAAAGGCAGAGAGTTCACATGAGCAGGAAAGGACCTTCGGTCAACCTGGGAAGGATGTCCATACCAGCTGGTGTTCCTGCATGTTGTTCCTGGGAACTGGTGGGGAAACATGAGCTGAAAGTGCCCTCTGGATGTGTGGATCCTCAGCACAGCACGAGCCCTGCTTGTCGGTCCCTCCTGAACCAGTCCACCCTCAGTAACAGGCCCAGCAAAGAGAGAAAGCATTGCAGCAGTTTGGCCTGGAGGGGTGGAAATGTGGCTGCTGCAGTGGGAAGCCTCCCTGTGCTGGGGTAGGCTGGGATCCTGCTGCTGAGCTATTTATTTAAGAAAAAAAATATTATCATTTCAGGCGTTGGCAGCATGGGGTGTATCAGCCATTGTATCAAAGATGTGGTTTTAATGCACTTTCCTCCGCTTAAATGCTATTTGCCTTCTCCTTCAGGCAATTGAATTTAAGAAAACTCTGGTTGCCCAGGTTTTGTTGAACAAATTGGTCCCTACACACACAATTCCCAGGAGGAGCCAGCTCTGCAGAAACTCTGGGAGCTGTCACTTCAGTGCATGGCTGGGATGGGCTGAACGGATTACCCAGCTCTGCATAGTCTGCTCTTTTATCTGTCTCAAAGCAATGGGAAGCCAGCAATAACCCCTCGGGGTTCCTCTGAGCCTGGCGCTTTCTGGAGCCCGGGGTCAGATGATTGTTATTGTAGCTAAAGGTGTTTAACCCCAATTGATTTTGACAAGCCCTATTAACGAATCCCACAATTACTTATTGGGTTTGGAGAGGAAGGTTGTCGATTCAAGGCTGGATGTTCTAAGCTGAGTGCTGCTGACAGGATGCCACAGGTACCAAAGCTGTTTCTGCAGGAATTGGTGGAAAAACTCCCTGTCACTCTTTGGGGCCAAATTCTGGCCCTTCCCCAGGGTCCAGCAGCTCTCAGGGGTATCAGAGTCAGCCCTGAAAGTCAACGAGTTGGAATGGGATGTATGAAGCTCCAAAGGACAGAGCATCCCTGGGTCAGGCTTAAATAAGCCTTGTTTGTGGCACAGCTGCCATGTCCCAGCCCTGGGGAACCGTGCAGGAGCCATGGGACTTGGTGCAAAGCATAGGAACCTGTCCAGAACAGGCTGAGGGTTGTTTCTCATCCTCTTTAAAACTGACCTGTCCCCCAGCTTGGGGAGAAGGGAGCTGAGGGTGTTTGGTACCCGTGGCTGCATGAGCAGAGGGAGCCTGCTCAGCATCTTTATCCCATGGGATTGAGTTCAGAGCCCCCAAGCCCTGCAGGCTGGAGCCGCTGCTGGGCAGGCAAAGAAAGTGCCTGGAGCCTTGTGTCTGTGAGAAATATCAAGTGATGAGTTCTCTCAGGCTCATATCCCAAAGACGCCTGAGATCGTTTGGATGTGAATGGGAGCTATGTGCCTAAGTAATCTCAGAGGATCTGGCCTTAACAGCATTGCTGAATTTTCTTTAAAAAAAAAAAAAAAAAAAAAAAAAAAAAAAAAAAAATTCAGCAACTGGGGATATAAAAGGATGATCTAAAAAAGGAAATCATTGCATTAGCCCGAGATTTTAACGAAGCACTATTGCTCTGCAGGTCAGGTGTAGGTGTTTATAGGCAGCAGCCTGCTCGTCACCCATCCCCGGGCAGAGGAACGTGGCAAAGGCAGTTTAGCCCTGAAATTTCGGGCAGCAGAGCAAGCAACCTCTTGGAAGCCCCGCAGGTTTCACATTCGCTTTTTCCCCTCGGTTGCTTGGGGAGAGGAGTCACCCTCGCGGGGAAAGCAGAGCCAGCATCGCCTGCCCGGCCGTGGCTGCAGCGGGCGCCTGCAGCTGCCGTGAGACCGCGCCGAGTTCTCGGGGGCTTTTGTAACAAACACCTTGTAAAACGCAAATGTTTGAATGGCGACGTTCACGGCTAATGTGCCAGGTCGAGGAATAACTGCTTATGTTTTTTTTGCTGGCTGTTTGAAACTTAAAGGGGGAGCTTAAGGATTTTCCAGAGACAAAAGCATTGAATACATTACTTACATACTCATCCTGCAGTTAGTGGACAGGATTGTGAGCCATTTATTTAACAAACAGACCCTAGTTAATCAGCAGTCTATTTATTGTTTCTTCTCAATTTGGCAGTAATTTATAACCACGTCTTGTTTTTCATTATGGACACAATTGCACTAAGTGTGCTTGCTCCCCATGTACCCTCTCTGAATTTTATTTTCCCTTTGAAAATTGCTCATATTCTTAAATAAAGGATCATATTTAAATGGAAAATATTTATTTCAGATGACTGCTTTCAAAAGAACCAGTTTCTTGCCCTGTTTTGGATTATTAAATAATTTTCCTTGTTTTATTGCAGGCTTTTTTAGCTCAGCCTTCGGAAACCTGGGCAACAGAGAAGGTGGCTGTAGGTGCTGGAAAGCACTTGGGGTCAACTTTGGTCATTGATGTCCTGTTTAACTGGGTCAAGTCACTGAATGCCTAAAGGTAAGGAGGATTTTTATGCTGATTTGGGGGCTATTATTAGTTACCTCGCAATGAATCTCTGGTCTCTCTGCCTACTTGTGGGGTGTGAAGAAAGTCTGAAGTTGTTGTGCTTCTCCCAGCCTGCTCTGGACTCTGATGGGATCCAGGCGTGACTGAAGGGACTCCAGACTGGAGTTTGACTTCTACCACAGGAGATCCCATGCCCCAGCCTGCTTGGTTGGCATTGTGGTTTTCACCTGGAAACCCTGAACCACCGAGGTGCTTTTATCCCTTCTCAGGCACACAAGTCATTCCTCCTTCTCCAGGTGCTGGTCTGACCTCAGGACTCTTGATTTCCAGTCGTGTGAGGAGAATGGGGCTCTTTGCCTGCTCCCACTGCCAGGCAAAGAGGGAGAGAGAGCTGTGGCAGCAGCATGGCCAGGGAGCCGATCCTGGGGACTCAGTGCCAACGTGAATCAGGCCATGGTGACCTCCAAAGCCTTGTCCTAAGCATTGTCTCTTCTCCCACCAACTGCAATATTCAGGGGAATGCTGATACCAGTGAGAACTCCTGGTGATGGCTGGGACAGAAACAAATTACTTTCCCACTAGGAAAAGGTCATCTGTGAAATTTCATGGACAGTTCGCCCTACTTGTTAAACACCCCCTTCACTTGGTTCTTTTTCTTTTTTAAAAATTTTATTATTATCATTTTTTATGTGTGTAATTGCATGTCAGACCAAGTGCACTCAGAATGTGAGCAGGGTCTGATACAAGGAGGGTGAAATGAGATAATCCATGTTTTCATCATCCATAGGCCTCTCTTTTCACGGGCCGTGGGCCGTACTTTATTAGGCTGAGCAGCTCTGGGCCTGCAAGAAAGAGGAGCCCTTTCTCATCCCGATGAGAATAGTGCAGTGAATGGATTCCAAGTGTTTACTCAGCATTTGTCTCGTGGTTTATCAAAGGAATGAGGAGGAGGTGCCGACAGACCTTTTGTCCTGCTGATGTGTTATGACAATGTTCCATGAATATGCAGAATGGCAGAAGGGATTAGAGCCAGTACAATTCCCCTCCGGCGCTCTTTTTTTCTTTTTCTGCCCTTTTTTTTTTTTTCCTGGGATGTTCAGGGGTTTAAGAGTGACCTGCTCACAGTCAGGGCACTAAACATCAGATTTTCCTGCAGATAGGGGTGTAAAAATCCCACACTTGTCCAAAGCTGTTAGCATCTGACTTGAAGGTTGGGCTGCCTTAGTCACTCGCTGCTCTTTATGAAATTTTGGCTGGCAGGAACTGCCTGGCTGAAAGCTTTGTGTTTTGGGAGACATGGAGATATTGGGGCATAATTAAAACTTGAGTCAATCAGTGACACGTGAAGCCCAGGGCTGGTGGGGATGTGGCCGCTGCTCTCTGCTCTGCTGCTGTTGGAGGCTGGCAGTGGTACCTTGCTGTGTTTTCCTGTTGCTTCTCAGAGTCCTGGCTCAGGAGTTTGGGTGTGATTCAATGAACAGTGCTGACATCAGGCATCTTCATGTGCTGTTTTAGATGGGCAGGTTAATGAGATAACCCTTGTACACCCCTGTGAGGGGATGATTATCTCTGTTTTCAGGATGGGGTACAGTGGGATGGTGGGAGCAGACACTTCCCACAGGTGTGAATCCAGCCTTTGGTGTTATTGACTCCTCATCTTGGGGTTACTGCTGAGCTATGGTCAGAAGGTGTCTGCTGGTAGAGTGGTTTTTAGGGGCAATTATGCAAAGGTGTCCCATAGGAGAAATACTCTCCATTGATTTCCTACATCCTAAGAATCTTTTCTGCCCTGCTTCCTAAGTAGCCTGGCAGGGAGTTCCCCACATACACAAGGGGAATGATGATTTTGCATCCTGTCCTGGGAGGAAGGCTGTTGGCCATGCTCAGCACTGTTCTGATTCTTCTCTTGTTGAAGCCAACAGACCAAAGCACAGCCGAGAGCTGTTAAATCCACCTGGAATCTCCCCTGGCCCAACTAGAAGGTTGGAACTAGCCTGTTCCACCCTTGCCACATACATGTAAACTGGTTGTTCTGGCCCTTCTCTGGTACCCTTCTGTTCCTGCCTTTCTGTTTGGGATTTTGGTTGCTCTGTGGAGTATCTGGAAGACGTTTGGTCTGAATCAGAAGAGAGGTGGGATGCAGTCTGCTCTCTCCCATTGAGCCCATGGGAATCACCCTGCCTGTGATGACCACATCTGCTGTGGGGATATGCAGTGAAGGCCGTTGAGGAGAAATTGCTGCCATCTCCTCCTGTGCAGGGGTATTTGAGCAGTGATGCTCTGAAGGTTGTCAAGGACAGGCTGCTCTGTTCCTGTCCTCTTGGAATATGTGATGTGCAGGGCTGAGGTCTGGATCCTGCACAGAACATCCCATGGCAGGCTTAACCTGTGGCTGCTGTTGCCACTGTTTTTTTCCCTGGAAGGGATAGGAATGGGGGAGTTTCTTCACAAGCATCAGCCTGAACAAGGCCTGTGAGACCCTCTGGGGCATCGAGTTTCTGTTTGCAGAATGAGGCATTTGCTGAGCAGGGGGCTGGCAGGTTTGTAATTTGAGTGTGTGTTGGGGAAAAAGGGAAGAGGCAGAGCCTCCTTGCAAGTCCTGGCACCAGCTGTGCAGAGGTACCTCCTGCTGCTGTGGCATGTTTGTTCTCCTTGCTGCAGCCCCTCTCCACCCACCTGGGAACACAAGCAATAATTAGATTAATGGATTTTGATGCAGTGACCCCAAGCCCAGCTCTTGGCTGGTGGCCCCATGACAGCCTTGGCAATGGCTCCTGGTGGAGGGTGTGTGCTTGAATTTGCTCCCTGGGGAGGTTCTTGACTGATCTGTGAGGAAAAAGTGATTTTCTGTCTCCAGAGGCAAGGACCACTGTCCAGCCAGCGCTGACATCCCCCCTGTGGGGCCTGCCTAGCACTGGGATGTGTCCAAGATGCAGCTGATATGGGGGACCCGAGGCACCTCAGCCTTGGCTCTTAGGCCAAATTCTGGATTAAAAGGAAAAAGGTCATTTTACCCCATCTGCCAGCTCTTGCCACACTCAGGCGATCTTCCTTTGACCTCTGGGGCTGTGCACAAAAGACCAGAGTTTTCAGGTTATCCTTTGCAATCTGCACTCCTCAACTGTGCAAGGAGTAAAGAAACCAAAACAACTAAATGGGAACAAATCCTTCCCAGTCTGAGGAATCTGTGATGAAAACACAAGAGTTGGCAGCCCTGGGAAGAAGGCCAGCCTTGGTCTTGTGGGACATTTACAGCACAGACACTGCACTGTTGAAGCAGCCTTCAGTTCTCTGCTCATATTTTATCCTCTGGGATTATGTTGATGGCTGAAGGCTGCATCTGAGGGCCTTTTCCTTAGGGGTGGACTAAGCAGTGGAAGAACAAACCCATGGCAGACTCTGGGTTTTGTGGGGCTACAAGGCAAAGCCATTAGGGCCTGTTTGCAGTCACTGGATTTCTAATTTTTACAAACCTCTCTCAGACTCTTTATGCTGGGAAAATGATGACCAGATCCTATTGTTTTTCTCATTTGATTTGGCCCAGGTTTCCTCTGTCTCCCTCTGTTTCCCTCCCTGTGAGGTGGGGGACAACCTGCCACTTTTTAATCTTTTAGGTCTACAAGGATTTGCCATGCCTGCTGAGAAAAACACAAGGCAAGAAAACCTGTGCAAAGTTTGTACACTTCAAGTTTGGTGTAAAGAAAATAGATAATATTCAGTCCTCTGATCATTTTCCAAAGAAGGGTGTGTAGTGCAGCAAACTGACTGAGAAAGGGAAGGGAAGCAGGTGATGCTAAATTTTGTTGTTTTGACTTGTTCTGTGCCTGCATAAATCTGTATCTGCCCTGTTATGTCCTGGAGACCTCCAGTTGTTGTTTTCTCATTGATAATTTCATGTTATTTTGAAGAGAATTTCTTCCCATAGCACTAAGGGATGGCTCCTCCCTCCCAGCCTGGGCCCTACCACAAAGCTCTGCTCAGGTGTTTAATTCAACATTTATTCTGCAAGGAAAAAGCATATTATTGGTCATCCCTGGGAGAGAAATCCCTCCCTTCCCCTGACATCCCAGATCTCAGTCACACATCACAGATGGTTTCCCCAACACTGACACTTCTCCTTAAGCTCCATCAAATGGAGCAGACAGAGAAAAAGGTGAGATTAAATGCTGAAGTTCTTGCTGCAGTGGAAAAATAGAGATCTGCTCCTTTACCACAGATTTTCATTCAGAAAACTTGACCATAGCCTGTTATTCACCAATTCCTATTCAAAAGCTAAATTATGAAGATTAATCCACCAGCTCCATCCATGAGAATAGTGCAATGAATGGATTCCAAGTGAATGGATTCCAGAATCATGAAAATCTTTTTCACGCAAACAAAAACTAAATGTGTGCAATATATAACACTGTATATGGGGAGAAAGCTTCCAGAGATACCAGTCAGATGCATCTGCAAAATAGATGTAAGATTTTTAGTTCCATCAGGGAATATTTGGGTGCTGGTTGTGATGATGTCTCTGCCTCGCTGCTTTGCTTCAGGTATGTCAGTCCTTCATGCTCTACTCACATTAAGAAATGGGCAGAATCATTTCTGACCTTTCCCCAAGGGCATGCTGTACTGGACCTCTTTTAAAGAACGGTTCTTGTTTCTCATATCATGAGGTCTCCAGTCCTTGCTCAAGGGCCCCTCTTGAGGCTGAGATGATGTGAAGGCAGAGCTGTGCTTCCTACTCTGCTAATAAGCGAGGTCAGTGTCTGTTTTTGCACCTATCCTCCTGGGTAACCAGGATCCAAGCCAGGTTTCAAGACCAAATCCATCTCCCTCATTGGTTATACTCAGGGTGGCACTACCAGATGGAGTTGGCCTCGTTGCTGACCTTCTGCATGGACCCTGAGACCACCAGCTGGATGCTGCTGCCTCCCTGCATCAAATACTGCCTGTGAGACAGAGATCCCCATCTCAGCTGGAGGACTCCAGTGTCCACAGCATTTCAGCAGTGGCAGATGGAAATGAATTAACTAAACTTCTGTGGACCCCCAAATTAAAGAAATGCCTGTATTGATTCTCCCAGCCCCAAGCAGCAGCGGGCAGGGATGGTTTTGGCTGCAATGAATGTGAGGCAAATGCCATGATTCATATTTGTCCAGTCTGATTTGAGTCTGAATCATCTCTCTCCCCCTTCTCACTAGGAAATGATATGATGAACACCAGTCTGTCATGGCTGGAGACTTTTTTCCTGTACCATATGCACTTTGAAGTCATTGCACAGAATCTTAGATTTTGGTCATTTGTGGGGTGGTCTTAAAGGCAGATAAGGTTGTCTCAACCTCAGCCAGCTTCTCCACCAACACAGACAGGGTGAGCTCTTTCCATTTGGGACTGAAGGGCTGGGCAGTGGCCAGATGTGAGGATCTCTGCTCTTCTTTCCCCCCAGATCACCATTTATGGCTTCACCTCTGTGTCCCTCTCCATCCCCACCACCTCATGAGATCCTGTTTCCTACACAGCCTCCAATTCATCCTGTCCTGCCAGCTTATGGGGTACCCTGTCCCTCCTGAGGTTAGTGTTCTCCCTGCACTACCAGCAGGGGCTTCCCAGAGGTGCCTGGCTGGGCTGGGGGGATTAGGGAGTCTTTGTTTCAAAAGCATTTTAAGTGGTTAGAAGAGAAACAGCCTGCAGGTCGGGCTGCAGGCAGATCAGGCTAAAGGCACAGGACAGAAGGGAAATTTTTCATGACAGAGGTGTGCTCCTGGCCTGAGGGGAGGGAAGAGGCTATTGTGGTTGGAGTCAATGAAATCACTGCTGGCAGGAGCATTAAACAGAGCAGAAAGAGAGTGGATAGTGAACCAGCAAAGTGGGATTTTAACCATCTGCCCAGGCTTGCAGCTAATTTGTCTGGCAGTTATAAGGGAGTGAATATCAAGAACATCCTTGAGTAAATCAACAAGGAAAAGGGAAAGTTTTACACTCAAGTCCCTGCCTGGGAGCTCTCTGTGCAGCATCTGGGGCAGTTGGGCACCACTTCCTTGATTTCATTGACAAACCCAAGCCTCAGCAGGTTTGGGGAGCTGGCTGGGGACAGGGTTTGGGAAGGAGAAAAACCTTTCATCTGGCAGCTAGGAAGCACTGGGAAGAGGCAGAACTTCCCAGTGTGGGATAAGTTTAGGATAATGTATGGAATCAGGGGGAGGAAAGTAGTGTGGAAATGCACAAAACACTCCTGCTGCAGTGCCCTTGTCCAGGCTAAGTTTTCCTTTGGGTTTCTGTTCATTCTTGTGATCCTGAGATGGGTTTGTGCCCTGTTTGAAGCTGAAGGTAGGTGGAACAGGTTCACCAAGAGTGTTTTTTTTAACAAGTGCTGTAGTTCTATCACAATTATGAAGCCCCTTTGGGTTTCTATAGTATTTAATATCGCTTCATAAAGCCAAATAATTAAATATTATTTACTAAGTCCATGCATGACCCACACTTTGCTCTTCTCAGTGTCTTGAGGCCACCAGGCAGGACAGCTGAGAAACCAGGGAGAAGGACCAGCTCAGCCTGGCCCTTGTGCATGGTCTTCTCTTAGGCTTGGGTTCTGGCTGTGAGTTTTGGCTCTGGGGCAGAAATTTAAGGACTATTTTGTTCCAAAAAGAGGGAAAATGAAACATTTATTCACCCCAAATACTGAGGTTTGTCTTGAGCAAAAAAAGCAACAAAGTTTATAGAAGTGAAGTCTCCAAAACTACATACCAAAATTTGTCCCCCATGGGTTTTAACAGCTGAGTTCCCTTGTAATCTTTTCTGTTTTCTCTCAAAATTAAACAAAATATGCTTCTGTTAGGAATATTATTTTTGATAAACAGACAACAGAAAAAGGATTTCTTTTGCTCCCATCTCCTTCTTTCTATAACAATAAAAGTAAACTTAAAAAATATTACATCAAAGTGAACTTGGGAAAGAAAATCTGGACTGGTTGTAGTGGGGAAAAAAACCCTAATTTGCCCACAAAGCTGAAGAATAGTTCAAAAGTTTCTTTCTCTAGATTTTTCCCCTGCTGTTCCACAGTTTTTGTACATGCTTTTACCAATATATTTTTGGGAAGAAATGATTTTGTCTGGACCCTACAGCGTAGCTGCCCACAAATACATAAGCCACTCAAAGAGTTAGTTCTCAGGAAGAATTTATTTGCTTTGGTTATCAGTTTCCTGCATCTTGAAGAAATGGAATAGCTCAGGAAGGGTGTTTAATTGTGACTCCTTTGATGGCAGCTGCTGCCTGGTGTCCTGGGCTGTTTTCTGCGTGGTGCTGGTCCTGAGCAGTGTGGTGGCCCCACTCCTGCACGTGTGCTGTGGTCACAAGGCACAGAGTGGACCCTCCAGGTCTGCTGTTTGCTCCCCTTGCTCTTCTCCATCAGATGTTCCTCCTCTGAGAGTGGCACCCCAGGAGGGGAGGATTTCTCACACTCTCCCAAGCTGTCATCACCTCATGGAAATGTGCTGAGCTCTTATGTGGATCTCCTTGGTGCTGCCAAGAAATAGGACAAGAGGCAATGAGTAGAAAATGATGCACAGGGAATTCCACCTGAACACGAGGAAGAACTTCTTTACTGTGTGAGTGACTGGGCACCAGAACAGGTTGCCCTGAGAGAGTGTGGAGTCTCCCTCACTGGAGATATTCAGGAACTGTCTGGATGTAATTGTAATTGTGCTCTGGGATGATTCTGCTTGGGCAGGGAGGTAGGACCAGATGACCACTGTGGTCCCTTCCAGCCTGACCCATTCCATGTTTCTGTGGGCAGTGTGATTCACCTTCTGGCAGCAAAGCCTTCCCACTGCACAGAGTACCTGTGGCTGGGGCTCAGGAGTCTTCTGAGGGTCTCCACCTGGGAGTTCAGAGCATGGATGGATTCAGACATGGATACACAGAGGGTGGGAATGGGCTCGAGTGTTGTGTCAGGGCAGTGCTGCTCTTACAGCCAAGGAAGTTCCTGAACATTTGGTTGTTGTTAAGTGATGGGGTAACCCAGGGCCATCCCAAGAGCACCATCAACAGGTTTTGTCATTAAAGCATCCCCCAGAGGCCACTGCTGGCTCTCAGGCTGGAGGGTGCCTTGGATTCTTCACTGTGGAATTTCTAGGGAGAGAAAGCAGAGAAGTCCTTGCTATCAGGGCTCCCACTGCCCTCTTTTCCCTCATTCCAGGGGGACTGAGGAACAGAGGACTGCTTCACAGGTGATCAGAGGGCTCTGGAAATAGGGATGATCCAAATTCAACTGTGCCCAGTGCAGCCATCCAGGCAACTGTTTTACACAGGACAGGAAAAAGCCACTGGTCTCTCAGCATGGCTACATTAAAGATCATGAACCTTCCACTGAGGTACTCCCACACTGCATGTGATTTAGCAGAAGATAGTTTTGTTTTGGGGGAAGAAAACATACATTTTTCTAACCCATGTGATTCCCAAGTGTAGCTGGGACATGTGGCCTGGGTACCACAGATGCAATGCCTGCCTGGGTGCATGGGGGGCTTAAAACAGAAGCTGGCTCAGGGTACAGCCCCACTCCTCTGCAGTGAAGCAAGTTCACCTGTGCTGTAAAGTGTGTACAACATTTCTAGGGGAGGCTGAGGCTCCAGTGCAAAACAGTTCAGGAGCTGGAGGTTGAAATCTCTCTATGTACTCAGGATGAGCTGATGCAGAAGGCAGTGGATGCTGGAAAACTTACCCTTGCTTAGTAAATGTGATTTATTCCCTTCTCATCACCTCATTTTAATGAGACTTCTGGATCACATTTGTTTGGTAGCCACCTTTATTATTGTCTTCCACTTTTTAATAATAGATCTGGGCCAAAGAGCACCCTGAGTGAGAAAGCATATGTGGGAATCAGAGTCTGTGTGTTCTGGCCTTCCTTATTCCATGGTAAAACACAACTTCCTGTCTGTGTGCTCCTGCCCACCTCTGTCCTGCTGTTTTATCCCTCTGTCAAAGCTATTTTGACATCTGGGTCTCAACACACTGAAGCTGAGAGCAGTTTGAATGGTCCCATCAGCTTTAAAGTAACTACTCACCAGCTAGGGTCTGAGCCAGGAGGGGCCAGGGCTTCTCCCTCTGTGTGTAGAATGACATGAGATCAGGGCCTGGGACTATAAACACTTAAAACAGTTGGGTCTTCATAGCCCATTGTCCAGATGAGAGGTTTCTTCCTTTGCTAGATCTGATCTCAGGCCAGGCAGCTCCAGATCCAGCCATACTGGGGGGGTTTCTTTTTTAACTAATTTTTTGCTGTTAAGAATAAATTAAAAAAAACAAACAACAAACAAAACAAACAACACCCCCCCAAACAACAACAAAAAACCCAAACAAGTGGAAGAAAGTGAGTGATAAATAAAGGCTGTTTGATATGATTGAGAAAAGCTGTTCCTCTTTTGCACTCCATAACCCTTTCCCCTCCTAAACCTACTCTTGCCAGATTAGAATACATTGAAGTCCTTGCACCAACATGAAAATCCCACCAGTCAATGTTTGCAATGCTGAAGGTTTCCATCTCCCCCAGGTGGGCAACTTTCTTTGTGTAGTCTGGAGTGATCTTTAGTGACTCCCTTGTTGGGTATCTGTCCTGTTGACCTCTCCAGTGAGTGGAAAGTCAGATCCTGTGGCTGAAATTAGTCACATCCATTCAGATACTTGCTTGATTTAAATGTGCGTGTCAGGAGAAATACAAACTTTCCGTTCTTTTTCCCTTGGCTCTCACAAGGTGAATGAATGGTCCCAGCTGTGCCTTTCATTTGCTTTCCTCTCTGAAGACCTGTGTCTAGAGAAAGGCACCTTTCTCCAAGGCTGTTTTACCCTTTTCCACCCTCTCTGTCCTCCAGCCAGCACCAACATTCCTGTTATCCTCATTTGGCAGAATGGAAACTGAGGCAGTTATCTGCCTGAAACAGCACTGGTCCATGTCAGATCAGGACTGGACCCCCAAGTCCTGGAGAGAGGAAGAAGAGCCACAAATATCTGCAGGGAAAATGAAGCATGAACAAAACCACATGCAGGCACAAGAAGGGGAATGAGCAATGGTGCCATTATTCCACCAGCAAATGCTTAAAGGAAAGAGATGAAGCCTCTTGTCTAAAAGGTTGGGTGGCTTTTTAGTTCAAAAAGGAAGGTAGGAGGATGATAGGACCTGGTCAAGCTCACCTAATTGCCTCTGTGGAAAAAGCCTTTCATTCTGCTCTGCCCTTGGAAATACTTTCACACAAGCTGCAAAGTTGAAGACCTCAAGTTTTACTCCAGCTGGACTTACAAAGGGATCTGCCACTGCACTCATGGTACTTTTCCATCTGTGTCCCCAGGACATGGACACATAGCTACACCTAAAGCTGTGAGCTGGTTATAAAAGCTCCCCCCAGCTTGTCCAGCCCACCCTTAAGCAGTGTCTTCCTTCTCTGCTTTGGCCAGGGGCTCCTTGGGCAGGCATTTGGCTGAGGTGGCTCTCAGGAGCAATGTGTGAGCACAGTGTGGAAGCTCAGTTTTTCTGGTGCTGTTCAAGCAGCCAGCAGCCCTCAGCCCTGGCAGCGGCATATGATGAGGATGAGAGGCTGCAGTTCTGCCCAGCCAACCCGCTCTGGAGAACTGAACAGATTGTCCTGAAACCCAGTAGGGAATTCTGAGATTGGTGTCTTCCTCCAGCTTCATACTCTCTGATAAAGACACCCTTATTTTCTCTGTCCATCTCCAAAGTGCCATCCCTGTTCCATATCCTTTGCCCGCGCTCTGGGCAGCCCTGAGCTCTGCGGACCATTTCAATTTCTCCTGGGAAAAAGAAAAAAACCCTTTTCCCAGGATTTCCTTACCTAGGAGGTCTCACCATGCCGCAAAGTAACTAAACCGACGGACTTGGTTTTGGAGAGCCGCTGGCTCTTGCCGGAGCTCTGTTGAGGCCACCTCTGAGCGCTCTTCACAGGAGAAAAAGACAACGAAATCCAAGCGCAGGAGGGGTCGCAGAGGGAGGTTACCTGCTCTCCTGCTGGGGGCTGGCAGCGGCACCAAACTCGCCCCGGGCTGGCCGTCGGGACTCGTTTTGTTTGGTTTTTCTCCAGGGAGGAAGCACCGGTTCCGAGCGAAGCGAAGAAGGGCCGGGAGGATCTGCGGCCGCAGCGCTGGCCCCGGGACCCCCGGGGGAGGGACCACTCGGGGGCATGGCTATGGAAGGAACCCCAGGAGAGGCTGCGGGATTTAGTCGTGGGAGTCGGGACCCTCCCCGGGGGCCTCCTCCTCCCGCCGGGGGAGAGGGGCCGGGCGGGCCGGCACCGCACGCCCCTCCGGGGGGGCGACCGCCCTATATATTGCCAAGCGCCTCGGGACCGACCTCCCCATCGCAGGGAGCTGCTGCCGAGCCTGCCCCCCTCCCCTTCCCCTCCCTCTCCCCTTCCCCTCCCCTCGGGGGGCTCTTTCTCCCGCCGCTCCCCCCCTAACCTCCTCCAGGAGGAGGAGGAGGAGGAAGGCGAGGGCCGTATATGAACGCGGCCGGCTTCCCCTGCCTGCGAGGCATGTGCACGCTGCCGGCGCCCAGCCCCGCGGCCAGCCCCGGCTCCCCCGGGCCGCCGCGGGGCTCTCCGCAGGCGCCGCCGGTGAAGCCGGAGCCGCGGGGCGCCGGGAGCAGCCCGGCCCCGCCGCCGCCGCCCGAGGAGCCGCCGCCCGCCGCCGGGGGCCGCCGGAGGAAGCGGCCGGTGCAGCGGGGCAAGCCCCCGTACTCCTACATCGCCCTCATAGCCATGGCCATCGCCAACGCCGCCGAGAGGAAGCTCACCTTGGGGGGCATCTACAAGTTCATCACCGAGCGCTTCCCCTTCTACCGGGAGAACCCAAAGAAGTGGCAGAACAGCATCCGCCACAACCTGACCCTCAACGACTGCTTCGTCAAGATCCCCCGGGAGCCCGGGCATCCCGGCAAGGGCAACTACTGGACGCTGGATCCGGCCGCAGAGGACATGTTCGACAACGGGAGCTTCCTGCGCCGGAGGAAGCGCTTCAAGCGCACCGACATCACCACCTACCCCGGCTACATGCAGAACTCCAGCGCCTTCACGCCCCCGCCCGCCGGCCGCCCCGCGGCACCCGCAGCGCCCTACCCCAATGCCCTGTGCTCGCCCGGCTACGGCCCGCAGCTCTCCAGCACCGTCTTCCACCCGTACGCAGCCGGGGCGGCACCGCCGGCGCAGCACCCCAGGATGTTCAGCATCGACAGCCTCATCAGCGGGCAGCAGGCCCTGCAGCCCTCACCGCCCTCCGAGCTGGGCCACCCATCGCTGGGCTTGCCCGGAGCCGAGCTGGCTCCTGCCTGCTCTGCGGGCAGCTCCGAGCCCCCCTGCTTCCAGGCACAGCCCGTCAGCCCCGGCCTGCTGGGCCGCGCCGGCCCCAACTCCCTGGCGTACCCCTACGCCGCCTCGCCCCCGCACCTGCCCGTGGCCCAGGGCAGCTACTCGCCCAGCAGCCCGCAGCTCTACGGGGCTCCCAACAGACTGGCCCTGCCGGCCATGCGGGCCCCGGCCTGTGCCGAGCACGGCGAGCAGCTCCTGGGGCTCTCCGCCTCGCCCCTCGGCCAGTTCGGCTCCGGGAACACCTACATGAGGCAGCCCAACTTCCCCGCCGGCCTGGAGCGGTACATGTGATGGGGCTCGGCTGGACATCCCCGGGCTCCCGCGGGAGCCCCTGGACAAGCGGACTTCTCCCTCCGGTGGGGTCAGCCGGGGTGAAGCCAGGGGTCCCCGGCTGTGTGCAGACACGTGTGGGAGGGCTCAGTTCCTCTCTCTCTCAGCTTGTTCTGAAGCCGAGGCAAGGTGATCGATCTGTTTATCTGCTCCGTTCCTTCCCGGAAAAGGCGTTCTCTGGCTGCATCTGCCGGGCAGGGCTTCCCACGCGTGCCCTTGTGCCCAGCCTGGCCCCGGGGGTGCCACCTGCAGCAGGGCACCCAGGGCCAGCAGGAGCACACTCAGGAGCCGGGTGCATGGTGTAGCATGCAAGAACTCACTCTCAAATGAGCTTTCTGCTCTCTTCCCTGAGTGCCTCCCGTGTAACTGGAATGAAAGTTATCCAAAAACCCCCCAAACCACTAAACAAGTTCACTGGATTTTAAATGAATATTTAAGATGTTTATCATTTCCTTTCCCTGTAGGAAAAGAAACCCCGAATTGACTACTTCATTTTACTATTTTTAAAAATTACTTTTATTGTTAGAAAGGACTTTTTTTAAATAAAGCTTTTTCCTCCAACATGACCAATGCTGCTGTTCCTCTGGCTCTGGATGGATCTTGGCAAGAGGAAATTATAGTCTTGTAACTGATGGGAGATGGATTTGTGCTGCTGTTGTGACACTGCCACATCTTACATTTTTAATGATGCTTCTTAAAGCTCCCTATTTTATTATGATTTGCTTAAAACCAAATGGTAATTCCTACAAGGGTTGCCCATGCAGCTCTTACAGGACTTGATAGTTTCCATTTACATAAAGAGAATGTGACTTCCCTCCAAGGAATCCCTTGCAGGTGAAATTCTGATTTAGCCCGTCAAATTAGGAGATCACAGTTTTTCTTCCTAGCAACAAAATCAATTAAAATTCTAACATGTTCACTGGCTGGGCTGCTGCTATTTATTTGCAGGACTCCCAGCCAGACTACCTGACCAGGTTTGAAGGGAGAATTCCCCATCCCCAGATTCAGATTTTTTAAAATTTAAACATCCTTTGGGTAAAAGTGCCAAGCTAAGATTTCTCTCCTTTTTTTCAATAGTGTCTTCTGAAGCAGAGCAGTTTTCTGTAGTACCTATTGCTTTTTCCTCTCCAAGGACTTGGAAGTCATCTGACTTTGGTATAAAACAGCATCTCATTCCCCAGCTGCTGGGCGTGATTAAAAGCTGGTGTGTTGGCAGGTACCCACGGAATCAGCTTTTATCCACAGCTTGGGACTTGAGGCTTTTCATTCTTTCATTCTATGTGCTCCACAGAAATGGAGAGTGGGTTGAGTATGAGAGTGGAAGGAAGAAAATGCTTTTTGCTTCTTGGTTTCCATAAAATTTGGAAACCATCTGTCCATCTGTCTCTAAAAACTGGTCTGCCGTCTTCAGCTGAGTTGCTGAGTGCTGAGTCTCCTCTCTGGTCCTTCAAGCTTTACTCTTTCAGCTGGGATGCTGTCCCAGCAGCAACTTCTGTGCTTTTCCCCTGGTAATAACCCTGCTCAGAAAGGGTGTTGTGGAAGAACTTATCCCTTGAAATGCTTTGGCTCTCTCCACATGGTCTCTATAGGCAGAAATCTTCTGTGTGATGGAAATTTGCAATGTGCCATGCCTGCCTGTGACACACTGTCTGCAGAGATCCCTTAGGGGGGTGCTGAAATAATCACTTGCAAGGACAGTCAGCAGAAAGGACATTTGTCATAGCTCACATTCATTCCCAGGGCCCGATCCTGCAATGTTTTGCTAACAAAAGAACTTTTGAAATCTTGCCTAAGTACCCAGGGTGTCAGAGCCAGACATATGCCAGAGGCACTGGGTCTGCTGGCTGATGGGGCTGAGTCCATTGGGTTTGCACCCTGAGAAAGAGGGCAGCTGAGGCAGGGGAGAAACAGGTCCTGGCATGAAATAAAACCAACATTGGCTGTGGGGGTGGGCAGGAGGTGCTGTGTTCTGCCTGGGTGGGATGCCCTGGGAAGAGCTGGCCAAGCCATGACAGCTCAGACCAAGCTGAGCTGGCTCGTTCCCCAAACACCTTGGAGACTTGCAGCAGCAGGGAGCTGCTGTTGGAAAGGGCTTTCCAAGTTCCTGGTGTCTCTGAGTGTTAACTCAGGTGCTGTGACTTGCTCCTGTCCCCCAGTTGCCTGTGTCCTGCTATGGGGCTTTCTGGAGAGCGGCATCCAGCTCCAGATTTAGGGATGTGTCTGCAAGAGATTCACCCCACCCCTGTACCTGTGCCAAGGGGTCTCTTCAGCCAAGGTGGCTCTGGTGTGAAGTGAGTCACCACAGTGGGCTGACTTCCCAAAAACCTGGCTTGGAGAGGGCAGATGACCCTGTCCTGGTGTGTTGGGACAACCCTGGTTGCACATCTTCCCTGGTATATCCCTGTCTGCCCAACAGCCCAGAGTCCCCTGCAAGTGTCAACAACCTGCCCTCACCGCAGGCCTTACACTGCCAAACAGCTGGAAAACAGGGGGAACAAACCCCTTTTCTTCTCTTTCCTGTAGACATTAATCCTCACATGCACAAAACTCTGGCAACTTGTATTGTGATTGTCATTAAACTAATGCCTTAAGAGTGTCTTCTTGGTTAAGTTAATGTATCCCAACGAGGCTTTTAAGCTTCCATCTCAAAGCTTTGTTTACAGTTAGGGTGAATCTAGCAAATGAGTAGGATTAAGGTGTCATGTAAAGCATGAGCTTTGCTGGGACAGAGTAGTTTTGAGCTTTGTAAAGTCTATACCTGAGCCCTTCATCTGTTTTTCGATGTCCCTGTTTAGTGAATAAGAGGGATTTGAATGAAGCAGGAGTAATTATCACTCAGATTTCAGTTGTGAAACCATGTCTCCTTTGAAATCCTCCCCTCTTTATTTAGGGAGTTGAGGGAATATTATGTAATGACAGTTGTAACAATCTAGAGCTCACACAAAAGACAGAGGCCAAACTTTCTGTGCTTTCTGAGATTGTGGAAAGAATGTCATACCTGAGGGTGATGGCAAGAGGTACTCTGGGCTTCCCTGTGGTGGGGAGAGCTCTGTCCCGAGCCTGTGAGATGCTGATGGGGGAGGTGGAATTGATCCCGAGCACCAAAGAGATTTAGCGCTGATCTGGGGTATCTTCTCTGACTTTTTAGGGAAAAAACTCTTTGTAAATCAGGGTGATTTCAGATAACTCAGGCTGCACGTTCAGAAACACACAGCCAAAATGAGCTGGCTCTTTGAAAAGATGTTTGTTTTTCACTGGGAAGCTCTGGCTATGCAGGGAGGACTGACTGATCTGCCGTGTCTGTCTGTTACAATAGCATTCTGCACGTTTCATGCTTGTATCACCTTTCTGCTGCTTCCAACAGGTTCAAACAAGCAGTAAGAAATGCTCTTTCCAGATTATATTCCCAAACTATAAATAGTGTTTTCCACTCTGTTATAAACAAACACAACACTAGTTGAAATTTTAGTTGAAACACATTTTCTGAAGAACTTAGGTCTCTCTGGTGGTGTTAGGTTTTTTCTGGATGCTGCCAGCTGCTGCATGCTGCTGGAAATGTTACACCATAACTTGCTTTATCCTGTGCCATGCTTTGCCCTTTGCAAATACACAGCTTGAAGACATTCAGTGGTGTTTCTTGGAGGTCAGGATGGAGTCAGTAAAGCCAGACTGATGTGGAGATGGGCAGTGGCTGCAGGAGGACCGGCTGAGATTGGCTTTGTCAGATAATAGTGAGATTTCAACGAATTAGCATCTGGGAGTCATCATTGCCCCAGCTCTGAGCTGCAACTCGAATTGTCAGGGGTCCATCACCACTTCTGCTGCGTTACATTGAGTTCCTTTATGTTTGCAAAGTTCCTACTGATGCCTTAAGTTTTGGCTTTCATATTTTCAGATTCTGTGCAGCTTAGGTGCAGTTCTGAGCCTCATATTAAGTGCTGGTGAGCTCTCTTCACAGAGCAGGTAGACAAAACAAATCCTTTTTCCTGCTGTGAACCAAGGACAAATTTCAGGCCCGAAAGCACAAACAACAATGGGCTGAAGGGAGGAACAAGAAGGATGAGACCTCCCAGCCTGGAGCTGTAATTGCACAATTAAACCCCAATATGCAAATTGACCAAAATTTATGAAAATGTAAGATCTCGTGACCAGGGGGGCATTTTTTTGACCATTCTTAGTCCACCTTGGGTGCAGCCATGGTCAGGCTCCTGTCCTGCCCAAAGTGGATCCTGGAAGGCTTTCAATAAATCCCTGCTTTATTCCCTGGCTCTGTCCAGTCTCTGTTTCAGGTCAGCCTTCCAAGGCATCACTACAAGGGCAGGAGCAGGTGATGGGGCCGCTGTGTTCGCACAGGGCGCTGCCCTGCGCCGCTTTGCTCCGCGGATGGAGCGGCAGGGGGGTGGCGGGGCGAGGTGGCCCCGAGTGACAGCCAGCGTGCTCAGGCCAACACTGACCTCCAGCGGAAAGCCCTGGGAAGCCGCTCCCGGCTCCCGGGGGGTGCTCAGCAGGCAGCATCCCGGCCTTCGAGGGATCAGGGCTGCGGGGCATCAGGACATCGGGGAGTTTTGGGGTACGGTGGGGATGAGACACTGTCAGCGTTGTTCAGGGAGGGTCGTTGTGAAACACGGGGGGCTGGATACAACCTCCAGGCTTAAAACAGTGGTTGCTCACTCTGGGGAGGTTTTGAAGGGAAAGGGTTTATCTGGCTATACCTTCTTTTACCCTTTTAGTAAACCATCGCTGGGCACAGGATACAGGATTGGGCTGTGTCAGCTGTCCCCTGCAGCTCTTCTCCCTGGAGTGAAAACAGGGAATCGAGTGGAAGCACGGTGAGAATCTGCACCCTTCATGGAAGGGGAGGGGTTGGGGATGACAGATCACCCCTCTGCAGCAGCCAGTCTCATTGGGAGCCTGACTTTGTGTTTGAAATGTGCTACAGCATGGTTGAATGGCAGAGCTGGGGGCTGGCCTGGCTCTTAACAGCACCCAGAGTGCCAGGCAGAGCAGCAGAGCCTGAGCATTGGCAGCACAACACCTACAAGCTCTTGGGAGAGATTGGGGTGCAGTCATTTCACAGCCTTTGTACTCGTGGTTGCTCAAGTGGTTACACTGCAGCAGCTGGGTTTATGAACGTGATGAATTGACTGTGCCATCCCAGAACCAGCAGGCAGCTCTGGCTTGTGGCAGCTCAGGGGGTTGCATGGAGAAAAGATGCACCTGAGCCACTTACCTGTGTGCCTGGGAAAAAGTTCATTTTCCATTTGCATCAGCACTGCTGAGCCAAAGGCAGCAGGGTATGACCTCTACAGAGAATGGGCCCGATGGTCTCAGACATTTTGGGTGCTTTCCATCTGCACCAGAGTCATATCATCTTGGTTTTAAAACTCTCCTGTTAATCAGGTGTTGGAAACCAAGTCAAATCTGTAGACCCATTTTCAGGAGGTTTCAAGTGATCTAATCTGGCTGGAGCAAATGGACCTCAAAAAGCACAGAATTGTCCAAGCTCCCTGGCTCTTCACTCAGAGCAGGCCATGGGTTTCAGAAGAGGAATTAATCCACCTGTACAGGTCAGGCACACCCAGGTCTTGGTTATACCCTTTTCAGATGTTCTCTACTTGAAATGCAGGAGTCTGGGTAAACCTAAGGGCACTCTGCTGTGCCTCATTTATGTTCAGTTTCGGAAAGATGCTTATATGGAGCTGTAACTACTTCCCGAGATCCTCCCATCCAGCACTCTCTGTAAGATGTGTTTACCCATGGGTAAACAGATCGCCAAACAAATCTCATCGTTCAGAGCCTTACCCTCAAGAAATCACAAGTTTTACCATCCCAAAGACACAATTAGGAGGGAACATTTTCTTGCCAGACCCCAAACTCATCTCAGCAGAGCTTCGTGTTCCCTAGAGATGGCAGAACTGGCCGCCTGGTCAGGACCCTCCCTTCAGGTCACCGTGGAAGCGGTGGCAGTGGGGTGTGGTCCTGCCTCCTGCGCTGTGGGCAGCACCCACGAGGTGGCAGCCAGGTGACACCCGGGCCAGGCGCTGTGGCCCACCCTCAGCCCTCCTGCCCGGACCCCACCGGCCGCAGACCCTCCCCAAGCCGCATTTGCTCGTCCCTGGTTACTTATTGTCAGGTTTCCCACAGTGTTGGTTTAAGCACGCATCCATCCTCCCCCGGCTCGAAGCCCTTTCTTTCCAGGCTGTCTGCTGCTTGGATTCTCCCCGAGCTGATGCTCACCCTCTAAGTATAATTGCAATACAAAGTAGTTTCAGAATAGCGTGCAATAGTGGCTAATTATTTGGAACAATTATACATAACAAAGACAGAGCCAAGCAGCAAGAGGGCTTAATTGTCTGGCCAAGCATGAAATAGCACAGGATTATCGCTCACAGGGGGAGGGGAGGCGGCAGAGGAGAATTGCCCCATAGAATAGGCAAGAATCCAGCCAGCTCTGGAAGACAAAGTTTATTGAAGAACTTGAAAATTCCCCGTTGAAGCATCTTCTGAGATGGCAGAGAAGACATGAAAAGGATAATGACCCAGAATATGGGCTTAAGGCACAAATCCCTCCACTGACAGACTCCAGGCCTAGAGGGGCTTAAGAACATGCTTAAATTTTAAGCACATGAATAGTCCCCTTTGACGGCTCACGTGCTTAGAGTTAAGCTCAGGCATAAGTGTTTGTAGGATTGGAGCCCAGATTTTTATTGCAACTGGGCTCTTCTCAGTAATGACAGGAAATAAGAGATGTATAAAGTGCACAAGCTCCCAGGGCAGTGCCATGAAACCCTTTGCTCCGTGTGAGTGACAAGAACCTGCGGTGAGTCACGGCAACATCCACAGGGAGCTGGGGGAAAGAGCAGCAACTGTGCACTGAGAGCAGCATCTCCAAGTCAGGAGTGGAGCCTCAGAGTCCACAGGTGTGGGCAGAAGGTGAGGAGGTTGCAAAATGGAAAAAAGGTCACCATTAAAATCTAAAAAGTGCAGCGAGTGTTGCTGGAGTTCAGCCTTGCTGGAGAGTACCAGAGAGCAATGTCTTGGAGAGCTTCTGAGATGGTGTGGAAAATGAGGACAATTTTCAGTAAAAGTGATGAAAATATTTATTAAAAATCCTGCAGAATATGAGCAAATCAATGCAATAGCAGCTCCCCTCCAAGTAATCCCTACTTAGGCATGCAGCTGCTTTTTCTGCAGAATAAGGTTTCTGCAGAATAAGGTTCTGTAAGATTTTCCCTGCTCTTTTTTTGTCTCTGAAGGCTTTGTTTTTTTGCAAGGCTTTCCATTTTTACAAGACAGCTAGCTGCTGGGCAGTAGCACTTGTCCCTCTGCTTGGACCTAGATCACTGTTTTTCAATTGTCTTTAGGGTTGGAAGGATTTTTTTTGTGTTTGTGTTTGTGTTTGTGTTTGTGTTTGTGTTTGTGTTTGTTTTTGTTTTTGTTTTTGTTTTTGTTTTTGTTTTTGGTTTTGTTTTTGTTTTTGTTTTTGTTTTTGTTTTTGTTTTTGTTTTTGTTTTTGTTTTTGTTTTTGTTTTTGTTTTTGTTAGTGGGACAACAGCCTTGTGCTGGTGACTGCAGATGTGCCACAGTGGTGGTGATATAAAAAGTGGAAGGTGTGGGGTACGGATGCTGTGAGCTTCAGTGGGCTGGCTGAGCACAGGAGCTATGGATGTCCCGTGTCCCAGACCTACAACCATGCCTGTAGGTCTGGATGAGGGTGCCCTGCCAGCAGCAGCATGTGGGAGCAGTGGGGACGTAGCTGTGGAGGAGATTTTTCCTTGGGAAAAATGAGTGGACACGTGGATCTGCCCCACAGGAGGCCAGGCCCCCTCCCCACTGCTGGCTGTGCTCTGCACACCCCTGTCAGCCCCCAAGGGCTCCACAGGGTGGGAGCTGCTGGTGGAGGAGGTGACCCCACCACTGCCCCCCTTAGTGCACCTGGGACCTCAGCTGTGGCTTGGCCATCGGCACCCCTGGGTCCAGGCCACTGGAGGGCATTCCCTGACACATCCAGCCTCTCATCCAGCCCCATGTGCAGCCTCCCTGCCTTCCCCAGGCGCAGACACGTGTGTGGAAATCCCCACGTTGCCTCTTTCTCCTTTATGCCCATACAGGGTGGAGAAGGGGGGTCTGGGCAGCTGACATTGCCTCTGGGGAAGGGTCAAGCCAGCTGGTGCCATTGTGGGCTGGGATGTCCCTCAAGTGCTCAGGAACCTCCCGAACCCCCCCACTGCCTCCGTGCATCGCCAGCCTGCCACGACGCGCCTGTGCAGCAGCTCAGAGCAGCGGGGCATGGGTGGAGGATTTTCTCTGAAGCCAGAGGTTAATTATGCTTTATTGGATAATTTTCAGCTGCCAGTGCTGGCAATAAAGGGGATTTCCTCTAGATGGCACGCTTATCTCTGCACTGGGAGGGAAGCCCACCAGCCTGCATCCCCCGCAGCAGCCCAGCCATGTGTTTGCAGGGAACAGATAACTTATGTCCTCTTACGCCACAATGTGAAGGCTCAATAGCTAGACTATACAAAAGCCTGGAAAATGGTAATAAGAAAATAAGAAAAGGCATTTAATATTGAGCACTGTTGGGATCCAGTTAGCTGGGTGATGCTAAATATCCATCTTGAAGAAATGGTAGAAACTTCCAAGTAACATAAGGCCAGATGTGAAACATCAGCTTTTCCTTCATCAACCCCCATTGTTGCTTCTTCCATGTGAGTGATCCATTTTCCTCTTCCCAGCAGGAACAGGCAGAGGCTTACCTGCAGTAAGTGAAAGAAGTGGGGATGTATGTTTATGAGAAGCCCCAACACCCCCAGAGTGGCTGGATTAATTTTAATCTATGCATTGAAAGGTTTCCCTCTCTTGCCCCTGTGCTGCTCAGGGTAGCAATTTCTTCTGGTGGTTTGAAGAAAGGAACAGAAATTCCCACCCATCTGGAGCTGAGCTTCACCCTTCTGTGCAGATTCAACCACAATACTTCAGTGGTGCAGTTTAATAATTTTTCCACCTGACAGTCCTTCGCTAAATAAGGGGAGAGGGTTAAGGGGTTTGGTTTTGCCCGTGCTTCTCTGCATATGTGAGATGCCTCACAACTCTCCCCTACTTTAGGTTGCAATTTTTTTCTGTTTATTCTACTCCTTCCAAAGATGGGAACAGGGAAAAGGAGCCCTGGGCTGTATTTCTGTGCAATCTTATGTAAGGTCAAGAGGCAAAGTATATTTATGAGGCCCTTTGAGAGGCAACTCCATAGACATCAGCATATTCATGCAGGGCTGATTTTTCAGAAGGATACAGCAGATGGACCCAGATCTGATCCCCAGCTGGAGATTGCTGCATACTTCCACAAAGACTTCTATCCCCAGCCTTTTTCTACAAGAAAAAGAAAAAAAGAAAAAAAAAAAAAAGAAAAGAAAAAAAAGAAAGAAAGAAAGAAAAAAAAAAGCTAAAACCTTTTTATACTGATCAAGCTGTATTCCAGTAATTTTCCACCTTCTCTGTCATTTCCTCCTTTGAAGGCCCTCTCTGTATTGCTTCTGGCACCCAAGTTGAAGGTCCTCAACTGGCACTTCTGGCAGAGGTGGACTTTTGTGGCCTCAGTGGGTGAGGTGGGCATGAGCTGCTGAACTGCTGAATGCAGAAAACTCAGCATCAGGAATTTCCTGGACAAGTGTGGCATGATCAGATGCTAACATGGAAAACCTGGACTCAGAAACCTCATCATGAGTTTCTAAATCCTTATGGTTCTGGCCATTTATTTAGGTTCTTACACTGGTGCACCCACTTTTGGAAAATCTGATGCCCTCCCACATATATCTCTCACCTCTCCCAAAAACCCCTAAAAATCCTTCCTTTTATTTTCAGGGGATTTTGGAAAGAATGAAGTGCTTTAGCAGGCTTGTTTTCACAGGGATATTTTTCCTTGTGTGGTAGGCACAGTTACCAGGCTGTGCTATACACATTGCCATGTGCCAGAGCATAATTGCCTTCCACATGCATCGGCCTTTGGCTAATGTGTTTTTTATGGCAACCAGGAGAGCTGGCTTTGGTGAGCCTCAGAAGTGCACCTGGTGGTTTATGGTTTGAAATCGCTGTGTTCCTCTGAGTCATGTAAGTGTGTGTATCTCTTTTCATGTCAGATCGTTGAAGAATGGTACGAAAAAAGGGCTTAGAGCAAGTCAGAGTTAATCAGTTGAGTGTTAAGCTGTGTATGAGCTCGCATCGTGGGCTTGAAACCCACAGGGGATGGGATCGGTTTGGAAGAGAGAGCAGGAGGCAAAGTTTTGGAACTGCAAGCCCAAAACTAAGGTCCTAAAGTCGGATCATAGCACTTAAAGAAATGTGTTTTTAACACGTTTCCCACTAGTCTGAGGAGCAGAAAAGACAGGGATAATTGTGCTCGAAAGTTTCATGGGGACTCAGCCCTGAACGTAGGGTTCCATTTCTTTGAAATCCAGGCCTTTTTTTGGTGTGGATTTTGAGACACCTACATTTGAAAAGTCAAGTCAACAAACCCGAGCTGTCCAACATCTGAGCGCTGCAGGGATGGATATCGGCACTCGGCTCTGGTGGTTTCCAATCCGGGAATTTCATCTATCTCTCACTATCTGTCACCACCACTGCCACTGACCTCCCTGCGCTGGGAGCTCGTGGTGTGCAGGCTGCAAACTGATCTTTGCAAGCTGGAGCTGGCAGTGCAAGGCTGGAAAAAGGGTTGAACTGCAGGGAGCACTGAAGGTCTGAGCCTTGGATATGGAAAGTAGAGAAATAATATCAAAGGAAATCACATAAGTGGAAAAAGAGCCCCCTGGGGCAGCCCAGGCAGCAGCAGGTCTGTCTTGTTCATGTTTTCAGAGAAGTTAGAGGTCAGCCAAGCTTGATAACGAGGTAATAAAGGAAAATCCATCACTGAGCCTTGGGGGACTTGTAGATGCGGTTCTCATCAGAATAACGAATTTAGATACTGCTCGGCAGAAGCAACAAGAACGATTATGTATCACAAACCCAACAGATCATCTGGAAGGGTCTGGGAGCAACGTCGGCTGGGCTGGAGCTGAACTTTCCACAGTTCCCAAGGGCTTCACTTCCCGGGGCTTTCACCTCGCTGAACCCCCGCTCCGGGAGATGCTCCGGGCAGGAGCAGCTCCCTTAGGCATGAGCGGTGCCAGGGCAGGAGCAGCCATCGCGCCCTGCGCTGCTCCGGGCTTCGTGCTCTGCCCTCCCCCTACACCCCCGCCAAAGAACGGTCCGGGCGGACGGTCAGGGAGAGAGTCTTTCCCCTGTGGGGAAAACCCCAAAGGTGCCTGGTCGCTGTGGCTACTTTTGCAGCTTTCAGGAGCTCCGACCAGGGCGGAGGCACTGGGACCCCAGGGGGGAAAAGCTCGGCCGTGGGGATCCACCTGCTGAAGCAGCCAGCAGGGCATCACACACCGACCCCACAAGCCTGGATCAAACATCTCACTGAGACAGGCGGGAAAGACAAGGAAAATCAATTTAAAGGAGAAAAAAAAATCACAGTAATCGGTTGATGGCCTTTATTTTTTTCCCCTACTTTTGAGACTTTTTGGAGACTTTCTCTCCACTCCGGCAGCACTCATCCCCACGCACGTTTAAATCCGCAATTTGACGTGATTTGTAAAGCAGATTTGGGTTCAAACGGGAGGCGAGGCTGTCTGTAAGGAAATACCGCAGAGAGGAGAGCAGAAAAATTAAAAATCTGCCCAAGGAAAAATGCTTCCCTCCCAGCCTAGCTTGCCCGGGCTCAGCGGGGCGATGACAAAGCAATCTTTTCGGGTAGATCAATAGCGTTTTTCTTTCGGGAGGACACATCACTTCTTACCCCGGCGCACATTAAAACGCGCCGGTCGCTCCGTGTGTGGATGTCCGGCCGGGAGTGTGTGTGTGTTTGTGTGTACATGTGTGGTGTGTGTATGTGTGTGTGTGTGTGTGTGCATGTGTGGTGTATGTCCGTGTGTGTGTCCGTGTGTCCGTGTGTGCGCGCACCGTGTCTGGGGTCCGACCATCTGGTTTGTTTCAGTCCAGGGTTTCCCTTTTCTGAATCATCTCGGGCCGCGTGTACTTCAGGCACTTTTTCTCGTTTTGATTTGTTTCTGCGGCCGATCTTGCGCGGCGAAGCCGAGGCTGAGACCGGCTCGGCGAACAGAAGCCGTTCGGAGCCGGGGAGAGCGGGATTCACTCACTCTCACGTTCCATTCTGGGTCATCCCCGACTTAAACGGGGACCATGTCGTGCCTTGAAACCGGCAGAGATCGCGCTGGTGCGGGGGGATCGGGGCACGCTGTTTCTCGAGCTCTGGGTGCACGATGCTGAGCGGGAGAGCCAGGACAGGGCACCGGCCGCATCCCATCGACAGCGCCTCGGATCAACCCTTCTCGCCTGCCCCGTTCATTTTCCGCCTTATCGGGGTCCCGGTGACCATGAGAATAGCAACCAGGGTCTCCAACCGCGTTCCCCGCGGCCGGGGGCTCCCCCCGAGCTCTGCCCACCTCTGCAGACAGGGTGAGAGGCCGCAGGGCAGGGGTGGGCAGGCAGCAGACACCCACATCTGTTTCACTTCGAGCCGTGCGGGACCAGCCTCCAGACGATTGGGAGCGATGGGGAGGCAGCCGCCCTGCGACCGGGAGCCTCGGGGCGCGGGGGGCGGCCGAGCATCTTCTCCCCCGGAGCATCCCCCGGGCGGTGTCCTCTGCCCCCGGCCGCTCGCAGCGCGTCATTTTGCTGCCCCCCACCCCGCCCTCCCCTTCGCCGCCCTGCAGAGGCACAAGGCGCAGCTCCCGGCGGTTCCTCGCTGCCATGAAATGCACCAAGTGGAAATTCAATCGCCCCGTTGTGTGTGTGGTCGAAATCTCTGGCAGCTGCTTCGGAATTTTTTATGACACTTTCGTTTATGTAGGGGAGGCATAACTATTATTTTACTTAATAAAAATGGAAAGCGGCTCGGGTCTTTCCCCTCTGCGCTCTCTTCCATTTGTTCTTCCCGTTGCCTTTCCACCGGGCTGATGAACGGAGAGTTTAAATAATGTTGGTAGGAAAGATGCGGCGTCTCCGAGGCATTTCTCCGTGTTGGACAATTATATATACATGTATATATGAAAAAAAAATCGGGAAAAAAAATACAGGTATAGGGGAATAGATATAATCATGCAAACATAAGAGAGGGAGATATATGCGTACGAGTTGTGAATAGAGGTTAGGGGCATCGAAGAAGTATAAAAGTGAAAGCTCAGGAAAGCTCCCCCAGAGCTTACACGCGCCCGCGGGACAGACTTCCCACGTTCCCGAGAAACCCCCAGCACAGTTTCCCCCTCTACTTTTCCCCTCCGATCGATAAATTCTCCCCGTTGTCCGCGCTGGCTGCGAGGAAGGAGGATGCGACCGACTCCGCGCAGAGGCTCCGGCTCTGGAATCGCCGCTTCCACGGGAGATGTGCGGACGGAGATGTCCGCTTCTGCCCTCTCCTCGGGGTCCCCCCGAATTCGCTGAGCCTGTGCACCGAGTCGTTAGGGCTTGAGTAATTGTGACCGGCATTTGGAAGCGGGGCCGCGCAGCTGTTTGGCCCGGCTCCCCGGTATTAGTGCTGGAGATTTTATCACCAAATGCTCGCACCTGTTAACGGCAGAGACTGGCAATTCATCACCGCGGATTCTCACACTGCTGAACGTGGCCCTGCCGGGGGACATCTCCTCATGGTACCCCCTTGGAGGGACCCATCCCTTTCCTCCCTCCCCAAGCATCCTCCCACGGGAAAGCAAATACGTGTTTGCAGACGGAAAAGGGGAAAAAAACAAACCAAAGTAACCCAAAACCTAACAGTGCGAGCGTGGTTCAAAGTGTCCGCGATAGAGACAGGGACAACCTGCTGTCACAGCCACCGGCGGGACATGGGCTGGGCAGCTTCAGCCGCGGACGTGTTCCCCGGACCGCGCCAGGGCAGCTGCGAGGGGGGCAGCGGGGCTGTGCCACCCGCGGGGCCACTGCGGTGGCTCCCTGCGTGCCTCTGTTTAGAAGAAAATTCTCCCGCTCCGCCTGCAGCCCGCGGCAAGGTGGGTGTCTGCTGCCCACCACCCCCTCCTGGCAGCCGTCAGGGAAACGGGAGATCCCGAGGCCGCAGGACATTCCCCGTCCCGAAGGGGCCCGGGGCCTGGCCGGGCTGTGGGTGGGCCGCCTCGGAAAGCGGTACCCGGCCGGGCCAGCCGCGTCGGGCCGAGATGCAGGACCCGGGTGCGGTCCCAGCGCCCCGCGGACTCGCACGGCCTTCGCTTGGGTTATTTCTCGCGGGGGGAGAGGCTCGGCAGAGCGTTGGTCCTCTCTCTCCGGGCCGCACCTGCCGGGCGCAGCATCCCTTCCGCGGCAGCCCTCGGAGGAGGTGGGTTTCCAGGCAGGGTGCTCCGAGCTCGGTGACGTGTCGGTGACGTAAGAGCGTGGAGAAGGGGAGCGGGGATCCCCAAATTCACACCACCCCTCAAGGGGGCCGGAGGCTCGGTCCTGGCGGAGTGAGAGTCCCTGTCGGTGAGGCTGCGGGAGGTCTGCAGCTCATCCCCCAGCTCCGGGGACGGGCAGCACTCGGGGAGAGAACGGACCCTCCGCGGACCCCCGGGCCGAGGAAGGCGACCGTCGCATGGCGGAGGAATGGGGTCTGAGCCTCCAGCGCCGCGGGGCGCTTGGGGCGGGGAGGGGCTTTATCCATCGTCGATCGCCCCCCTCCTACAGCAGCCGGCTCCAGACGAAGCCGGGGGCATCCGAGCGCCGGGGGAGCGGGCAGAGCCTTTCCTCGAAAGCATCTCGGGCGGGGGACACGCTCCCCGGGGACCGGGCCGGGCCGGGCAGTCCCTCATCGTGCCCCGTGGGGGCTGCGGCGGGCGCCACGTGATGCCGGGGCGGCCGTATAAAGGCCTGGGGAGCGCTGGCAGCAGGCGCAGTGTGGGAGCGTTTCCACCGGGTCCCAGCTCGGGAGGGGTGGGGAGGGGGGAGCCGCCTTCCCCCCTTCTGCCCTCCCCCCTCCCTCTTCCCCTGCCCCTCCCTTCCCCCTCCCCCTCCCTCCCCCAACAGAAAAGGAGCCGTCGCAAACCCCACTTTTCTTTTTTTAAAAAATACTTTTACCCCCTCTTTCCCCCCCCCCTGTTTCTCTCCTTTTATTATCATTATCACCACTATTTATTATCGCTGCTCCCAAGCGCCCTGCCCAGCCCACGGGCGCCCCGTCCCCCCGCCCCCGCCCCGCGCCCCCTCCGCCGCCCCTCCCTCCGCAGCCACCACCCCGCAGCCGCCACCGCGGCCCCGCCAGCAGCGGCGCGGCGAGCGGGGCGCGGAGCGGAGCGGCGGCGCCGGGGCGCGGAGTCCCAGCGGCGGCCGCAGCCCTCCGGCACGGCCCCGGGCCCATCCCGGGAGCCGCCGCTAGGTGGGAGGGGGAGCCCGGCCCCGGCCGCCCCGGCCGCACAACAATGACTTTGGGCAGCAGCGGCGGCGGCGGCTGCGGGATCATGTCCGAGCGCTCCCCGGAGGAAGAGCCGCTCTCCGAGGTGGAGGACGCGGATATCGACGTGGTGGGCCCGCCCCAGGATGGGGGCAAGTACAGCGAGGAGGAGGACGACGACGAGGACGAGGAGGAGGAGGACGAGGAGGACGGCGGCGATCCGCTGGGGCTGGCGCTGCCGCGGAGCGGGGCCGCCAAGGCGCGCATGGGGGGGTCCCCGGAGCGGCTGTCCCCCGCCGGCGGCTCGGAGCCGGCCTGCGCCCGCGGCGCCGCGCCCGGGGAGAAGGCGCCCGCGGGCGGCGGCGGCGGCGGCGCGGGGGGGAAGAACCCGCTGGTGAAGCCGCCCTACTCCTACATCGCCCTCATCACCATGGCCATCCTGCAGAGCCCCAAGAAGCGGCTGACGCTGAGCGAGATCTGCGAGTTCATCAGCGGGCGCTTCCCATACTACCGGGAGAAGTTCCCCGCTTGGCAGAACAGCATCCGCCACAACCTCTCCCTCAACGACTGCTTCGTCAAGATCCCCCGGGAGCCCGGCAACCCGGGCAAGGGCAACTACTGGACGCTGGACCCCGAGTCCGCCGACATGTTCGACAACGGGAGCTTCCTGCGCCGGAGGAAGCGCTTCAAGCGGCAGCAGCAGCTGCACCCGCCGCACCCCGAGCTGCTGCTGCGGGCCGGGGCCGCCGACCCCGCCGCCTTCCTGCCCGGCTTCGCCTACGGACCCTACGGCTACAACTACGGCCTGCAGCTCCAGGGCTACCCCCACCACCACCACCACCATCCCGGTGGCGGAGGCGGCGGCGCCGCGGGCGCCTTCCCCTTCCCGGCGCCGCACTGCCCGTTACCGGCTCCGCCGCCTCCCGCCGCCGCCTCCGTCTTCTCCGCCGCCTCGGGGCTGCCCTCCTTCCTGGGCGGCGAGCTGAACTGCAGGAAGTCCTTCTACCACCCCCAGCTGAGCCCTACCGCCCTGCCCGCCGCCCTCCTCCAGACCCTCAAGCCGGACCCCTCGCCCGCCGGCGGCGGCGGCAGCGGCGGCACCAACCACCCCTCCCGGCCCTCTTTTTCCATAGACAACATCATCGGGGGGGCCGTGCCCCCGCCACCCAGCACCAACCCCAGCGTCGCGCCCGCCGCGCCCTACCCCGCCGGCCAGGCGGGCCCCCCGGCGCAGGTCCTGGCCGTGCTCAGCCCCGCCTTGGCCCCGGCACAGCCCCAGGTCAGCCTGGCACACGAGCCGCTCCTCCAGCCGGCCCAGAACTTTTCCAGTAAAATCACAACCCTCAGCAGCTGTCATTTTTAAAGTGTGCTGGGGACTGGGGAAGGGGAGGGGGATGGGGGGGAGAGTCGCGAAGCAAACGGCCCCTTTCCAGCTCTCCTCCACTCCTCCGAAATTGCTCCCCTTCCCTCTCCCCGTGTCCCCCCCCATCTCCTCCTGTTGTGTTTTAAGGTAGGAAATATTTCCTCTTTTTTTTTTTTTTTTTTTTTTAAATTTTTACTTTATTTCCAGTCTCAGCGGCATCCAGATCTG
Source organism: Prinia subflava (assembly GCF_021018805.1). Lineage (NCBI taxonomy): Eukaryota > Metazoa > Chordata > Aves > Passeriformes > Cisticolidae > Prinia > Prinia subflava. Next base: position 8,255,147 of record NC_086256.1, on the reverse strand, counting down.
TTTCTCTCTCGTTGCTAGGAAAAAAAAAATCAATAAATAGGGAGGGCGGGAGGAGGGAAAGAATAACACGATTTGGTCCTACAAGCGCCAAAGCGTATTTATAAAGTGGCCGTAACATAAGCTGGGGTCTGGGCTGGTTGAACACGCAACGTCTTGTGAGGGGCGGAGGGGGGACATGTGAGGAACGAAACGGTGTTAGGGTCGCAAATGTTTCCTTTGAGAGGTGCAGGTTTTCCGCGGAGCTCCCCCAGATCGCCTGGGAAAGCGGCCAGGGGAGCTGCGGACGCCCCCGGTCGCAGCGAGCGCGTTTTCGTTCCTGCGAGTCTCTGTGCCGGGTGGTTTTGCCATGTGTGTCTGTCTCTCCCCTGCTCTCAAAGAAAATGTTTTAATATTCCGATCTTATTATTAGTTTCTTTGAAGCGTCGGGTTTGGTTTTTAAAGGCACTGTTTAAGGTTTCTTTGTTTTTAAGAAGAAGAAAAGTCGGTGAAACTCAGGACTGCGGTTTATTTTTTTTTTCCTTTTCCTCTTTTTTTTTTTTTTTGTCCCCAATTAGACATTCAAATGCACGTTTGAAAGAAAATCGGATCCGTCAGGAAGTTTGGAGAATTCCCATACCATTTTTTTTTAAATCCCCGTTTCCCCACCCCCTCCGTGCGTGGGTTTTTTGGTGTATTGATAATTATTTGTATATAGATTATTCGGGAGCTAATGAGCGGAGTCCAGTTAACTCTTCACTGGTTGTGCATCCGTCATATCTATTTTATTGAGAGAATCTGTGAATAATTTGATGTGGAAAAGGCAACAGAATTTTGTCCACCGTTGGTGTAAATTAATAAATGTTTGTGACCTGGTTAAAAAAAAAACCAAAACAACAATCCAAATGGTTCTTTGCGATGTCCTTTGTCACGCTGAGAGCCGAGAGCCCCGCTCGGGCCTCGGGGAGGCGAGAGGCTCCAAACCTCGGGCCGGCGGCACTCGGGCGTGGGGCAGGGGCTGAGCGCCCCGCTGTGGGTCCACCGGCCGGCAAGCGAAAAGATCCCTGGATTTTATTATTTTTTTTAAATTTTAATTTTTATTTCTTGGATTTTGGTGTCTCCTAGAAAACCCCCTAAAATTTATATATATATATACCCCGCGTGTTTTCAGGGGGAAGGAAGGAGGTGGCTGCCGGGGGAAAGGTTCTCCCTTCTTCACCCCCTCCCCCCCACACCTCCTTTTATTTTGTTTGGAAAAGTTGACACATGAGAAAATAAGTTGGAGGGTCCCCCCCCCCCCGCATACACGTCCCACTTGGGCCTGCAGTATTTGAATGACCCAATGAAACTTGATCTCTGCCTAAATTTTTGCAACAACTTACAAAGTAAATAAACATCTTAAAGCGCTCCCTTCTCTACCAAACTTCTCCCCCTCCCGAATTATTTATTTCAGGGACCAAACGTGGCTCTTTGGTTTGTTTGTTGGCAGGGACCCTGGGCGAAAGAATCGAGGCCTTTCTGACCGGGCAGCCAGCTGAAGGACGGGAAAAAGGAAAAATAAAAAGCTGAGCCGTACGAGGCAGGGAGCGGGGGCCGGAGCCGGTGCCCGGGCAGCGGGGCTTTGTGCGGGGCCCTCCGGGGCTCAGGCAGGAGCAGGAGCCGGGCGGTGTGCGTCGGGGAGCAGGGGGGGGACCGGCTTTTCTTTTCTTTTCCCCCACCCATCCCTTTTTCATCCCCCCTCCGCTGCCCCTGTCTGTGCCACCTCGAACCTCCGCGCAGTTTGTTGATGTTGTTCCTGAACGTGCCGCCTCCCCGCAGCGAGCGGTCTCACATCTCGCCTTCACACACATTTGCTTTTGAAAAGCGATCTTCGTGTCCGGCACTTGGTTGTCTCCCTTTCATGTCCAGCTCCTACAAAAGGGGCTACAAGGCTCGACATGGGAGAAAAGAGGAGGCCAATGAATCTATTTTCCAGATTGCCAAGCACATGGTTGGAAATTGAAGGGGCTTTTGTAGCATTTCCCCTTCCTCCCTCCCTCCACTCTCCTTTTCTTTTGCTTGTGTGCAAATTGTTCAATTGCTCTGGCAGGGGTGTTCCTGACAAGCTCATTACTAGAAGGTGCCAGACCCCTCCTCTCCCTCTCCCCCGAAGTCTTTGATGAAGTTAAAATGCGCTGATAGCTGCTCTCGGGGCTATCTTTGTTCAGCCTCTTTTAATAACCGAGCCTGCTTTGAGGAGACGGGATCCGAGGGAAGAAAGCGATGTGCAGCGAGGTTGGGTGGTGCTTGTGTGCCTGGCAGAAGGGGGGCTGGTTATTTTAATATAAAGTAGCCATTTTTAATAATTTTTTGGCTTGTCTGTTTGTGAAATGCAGGAGGAGCGGGAGCCAAGGGTGCCAGGAGCGGATAAGAGATGGCAGTGGATGCCCGTAGGGATGAAGGAGGCGTGTGGCCCCTGCAGTCCCGCTGGCGCAATGGGTTCTCCAAGTTGGTGGTCTCAGGGCTGGAGGGGATGAGGGGGGTCCTCTGCAGGGAAGCGGTGTTTCCCTGGAGAGCCCCCTGCCCCCACACGCTCAGGAGAGGGGGATCGGGGGGGGATGTCTGGGACTGGGACACCTTTCCCTGGCTCCCTTCATCTCCCTGCGGAGATCGTTGCAGGTTTTTAAGCCGCGGTGGCCGGACAGGATTAAAGCAGAACTGACTTGGGAGCGGGGGGATTCCCCCGCCTTAACGGGAGCCGTGGTACCCACGGGAAGGGTCGGGCTCGGACCTGCGGGGGCTGCGAGTGCAAGCGCCGATGAGGTTTATTTTGGGGGGAAGAACCCCAAGCGTCTCTAAAATTAGATTTTCCCGTATTCCTTGAATTTCCCTGAAGCACCGCAGCTCGTTCCGTGCCCCGATCAGTCTCACGCCCCCGCAAGTGCCTGCGTGGCTCGGAACCGGCTCTCCCCGTCCACCGGGAAGGGGGCGGCGGGGGAGGACCCGGGGTCTCCCCTGGGTCCGGAATGCCCTGGCCGGGCTCGGTTCGGGAGTTTCACGAGAAATTTTACCTCGGCTAGGCGGGACGAATAATGGCCCCTAATTACGGGGCTGGCTGGCTCCGCCGCCCCGATCTTCACGGGACGTTATTTTTAAGCGTTCAGCGAGGATCATTTTTCACGCCTCGCTGCCTAAAGGAGGGTTTTATTTATTTATTGGAGGGGAGGCGAGGAGGACACCAGCAATAACCGAGCACTGAAAGGAAAATAATTAGCTGTTGCAGTCGCTGCTTGGGAGTCCCTGGCCAAAAAGACGACTTGGCATTTCCCTTTTCCTCCTCTCCCATGCGTAGGCTCCGTAGCCCGGCTTCCCCGGGCTGCTTTCGGAGGTTGGTTTTGTCAGGGCTAAACCCCGGGCAAAGCCCTCCAGGAGCCAAATCATTTTTTTGCACGTTGGGTTTTTTTGTTTTCTTTTTTTTTTTTTTCCCTTTTCCCTTTCGGATCGGCGGCTGTTTTCGAGTAGGACCGGGGGGATGCGGATTCCCCTGCCTTGCTTTGGCTTTAGTTACGCATTCACTGAGATGTTTTTGGGATTTTTGTGTTGATGTGGGTTTTTAAATTTTTATTATTTTTTTGATGTGTCCCCACTCCTCTGCTTTCTCTATGTCAGATGAAAGGGTTGTAGCAAAACCGCGACGCTCTCTGCGTAGTTACTCCGCCGCGGATTTCCGTGCGTGCGCAGCCCGGGAGAGGCGGAAAACGGGGGATTCTCCTCGGGTTTGTCGGGGCGGGATAAAACGATCCTGCCCCGGAATATCCCCGTCGGGACCACAGCGGGAGGGCTGCGTGTGTGTAATTTCTTTCTCTGCTTTCGCTTAACTAAGCCCGTGTTAAGCGGTGCGGATCCCGAGGAGGGAGGCGGGCCGCCCTTTCCTCGCCCGCTGCGGGCTCTGGGTGCGGGACCCGGCCCGGCCGGCCCCGCTGCGCCGCCCGCTCGGCCCTCACCTCCTGCCTCTTCCCCTGGCACCTTCTGCTTTCCATTACTGCTGATTTGGAGAATTAGGAAAGGTCAAGATCTTATTCCTTTCTCCGGTAGTTTTTTTGTTTTCTCTTTCTAGTTCCTCGCAGTTCGAACAAAAATAAATAGTCCTGGATTATAAAAACCACCTTTAGTCATCAAGAACATCTTTTCCAATAGTTTGATCCTTCCTCCAGGACTGCCCTGGCCTTTCCTTGTGACTCCGCAGAAACTCCTCTTTTCACGGTGAATTTAGGATTTAATAATAACGTCCAATCTCCCTGTGCCCCAGTGCCCGACCTGAAAACATTGCCCTCCAGCATCTTCTTTCCCTCCCCATGTCTCTTTCGTTTCTTTCCTTCTCCGAGCAGAACGTAGAGAAACGAGATATTTAAAAAAAAAGAAATTAAAAAAAATCTCTTTTTCCCATCTGGAGAGGGCAGGAAGAGCTGTCGGAGCCGGCTCAGCCGCGGGAAAATTGCTTTGGAAATTAAGTTGGTGCTTTTGAAATCTCCTCGAGATGTTCGCGGTAGGTCAGGGACCTGTGCTCGCCCTTGTGTCCGTCAGTCAGGCGAAGGGCAGGGGCTCCGCGCTCTCACCTCTCGGACTACAGCTCGTCTGCCCTTGTTCCTCTTCGTCGCCTTTTATTTCTCATCCGCTCTTTTTTCACTTTTTATTCCTCCTTGCAATTTTCCATCTTCTTTCTTTCTTCCCTTCTTTCCTTCTTTCTATAATTATTTCTTATTTCACTCCTCTTTCTTTTGCCTTTTCCTTCTTCCACACTTCCAATTCTTTTTCTTTCTTTCTTTCTTTCTTTCTTTCTTTTCTTTCTTTCTTTCTTCTTCTTTTTCTTTCTTTCTTTCTTTCTTTCTTCTCTTTCTTTCTTTCTTTCTTTTCTTTTTCTTTTCTTTCTTTCTTTCTTTCTTTCTTCTTTCTTTCTTTCTTTCTTTCTTTCTTTCTTTCTTTCTTTCTTTCTTTCTTTCCTTTTCTTTCTTCTTTCTTTCTTTCTTTCTTTCTTTCTTTCTTTCTTTCTTTCTCTTTCTTTCTTTCTTTCTTTCTTTCTTCTTTCCTTTCTTTCTATCTTTCTTTCTCTTTCTCTCTTCTCCTCTCGTTTTCTTTCTCTCTTTCTCCTCGCGGAGCCGGA